>NC_135809.1:35279286-35631069 GCF_964213995.1 Mustelus asterias | reverse complement strand
AAATCCAAGGATGCAAATTTGGGTCACATTTGCAGTTGGTGTACAGAGGTCTTGTGCTGGGAATGGCCTTGTGATGTAAATGCAGAAGGTGGATGGTGCAGGTACATCTCCTACACATGTCAGCAGGCTATGAATGGATCACACAGCTTAACCAGCTGATGCAACAATGACATGGCAGCAATGCAGAAAAAATACAATGATCTCACACAGGTAGTTAAGACAAGTGAATGCATCCTCACAGTACATCTCATGCTCACCACATCAAGAAACTCTTACTCTACTTAATGCACCACACTTTGATCACTCAGCCAGCAGCACCCCCTGGCATTCAGAATTTCAAAGCTAACTTTCATATGCACCACCTCACCCTCACACACTGCTTACTGTAGCCAGTTTCACGCCCACCTCCCCTGCCTCCACACAACCTCCAGCTATTCAGCTGTGGCACTATTTACAGTTTTCTATAAAGTGAAACCCTGTTTCCACGTACAAGCTTGGGTTTAAGCAGTGGTGCTGATTAGTTTTTCACACTGAACTGTCTTCTAAAGGATTTGGACTCAGGCAAATAACATTGCATTTGTAATATGATGGATTGAACTACATGCTATATTATTATTGCCAACACATACAGTGCGAAATCAATAACTTATGCTGAATGCGAAAACTTTGCAACATTAATCTTGTCAGTATTATCATATTACTGGAATATTAGCAAAGAGAACTGTTAAATATTCTTGTGAAGATTAATGGATGTGACAAATTATCTTTCTGTGTTTAAAACAAAATTACAGAGTGAAGAAAGGCCATTCGGGTCATCAAACTCACTTTTTGCACCAGGTGCCATATACCTGGTCATGAACCCTACATCATTTATTTCATCCTCTGAAGAAAGGTTCTGCAATCTTTCCTCTGAACCCCCACTCAAGTCCGTGGATAGTTGAGTAAAACTTGCAGAGTATGAAAAATTAGTTAAGCAGGTCCCAAAGTTGAATCGCAAAGTCAAAGGGTGCGAATTTGGCTTACAAAGTAAAAGTAAAGTAAAGTTTATTGATTAGTCACAAGTAAGGCTTACATTAACACTGCAATGAAGTTACTGTGAAATTCCCCTAGTCGCCACACTCCAGTGCCTGTTTGGGTCAATGCAGCACGTCTTTCAGAATGTGGGAGGAAACCGGAGCACCCGGAGGAAACCCACATAGACTCGGGGAGAAGGTGCAAACTCCACACAGACAGTGACCCAAGCAGGGAATCGAACCCAGGTCCCTGGCACTGTGAGGCAGCAGTGCTAACCACTGTGCCACCATGCCGCCCCACGTAGCCAAATTGACATGGATTGTTCTATCATGAGGGTCACAAATGAACTACATCTTTGGGGAATGGCACCTTACTAAATGAGGGCATGGATCAGCTGGGACGGCATGGGTGCCAACTCCTGGACTCCTTTCATCAAGAAACATATAGAGTTGGTTGTACATATAGGTTTAGATGAAGTAGTTTGTTCTTGCAAATAACATCAACAACTTGACTTATGCTCTGTTGTGTTGTTGACTGACTCTTCTGACTGATGTTTCCTGTGGTATACATGGCAACTGATAGTAACTTAGCACCTTAACTGGGGTGAAGTCTGGCTGGGAAGGCATTTACAGAAAGTGCAAACTTGCCAACCATCTGCATTTGTTGGTCAGTCCACATTTTTCACTCCTTAGAACTGTCCTTACCCGAATCTGGCTAATAATGGAAGGGACTTCAGCCACTGTATACTTTACGAGAATTCTCATGAGAATAGGATTTGATGTCTATGGTATCCAACAGCTAAAAGCCGTTCCATTGACGGTGGTACTCATCTAAAATCAATGCTGCAGCAAGAGGGGAGAGGAATAGATGACAAACAAGGATAACAAAAGGAGTGGATGACAATGAAGATGTACATAGGACTCATTCTTAATTTTGAGCTAAAAATGTTGTATTGTGCATACCCTACCAAATTTTCATCAGCTTTGACTGACCGAACCAGCAATCCTTAAGGGGACCTCTGGAGGCTACTTAGTAAACTGGCTTGTACACAAGTACCCCTCTCCCACCTTAAAAAAACAGAATTGGCTCTAACTACCCTCCCAGATCTTTGGACACAGCTCAGCAGTTGCATAGAAATGGGATCCGAGCTTTAAAATAACTTGAGCATCATCCAATGTGTGCCTAAAGTAAAATAGGCCCCTTTATATCTGAGAAATGGTAAGGTGTTTAATTGGATCTAGATGAGGATGAGTATGTCAGTGTTTTTGTTGAGGTAACCTTTGGGGAGTATAATATATTTGATGTGATTCTGTGAATGGACAACATTTGCTAATCCTCCTCAGTGTGGTAAGAAATACACTGACAACCAATTTAAGGTTGTCAGTCAGGCACGCAGCGTGACGCAACTGCATGTATTGGGAGGCTACATATATTAATACACGGCGCCCTATTTTTTTGCAGACAGAAATATTGCACCTATTTCAGCTAAACAAAATGAGTGACAGCCATTTGCTGGTTCATTCCTCAGGGCAATGCCTTGATCATTCAGACTCAGGCTGCCTGGTTTATATTTCAAACAATGCTTGGCAGTTAACTGTCGGTCACCATCAACTGGTGTGTTTTCCATGGCAATGCCTCCACCAATCAAAGTCCACATGAAAACTAATCAGCACTCGCTTCTCATACAGTACAAATCTGTTGGTTTCCCCTGACATTGGTATTTTCCTGAAAATTGTCCTGATGAGTGTAAGACTGAAAAGCTTCAACAAAAAAAGTCTCCTTTTCTCAGCGATATATTAGGAAAGAGAGGCTTGGTTTGGTCTTTTCAATATTCAAGGAGCGATGTTGATGTCTGTGGTCAGAAACCAGGATGCAAGCATTTAAAATCACTTGGGTTACTTATAGGCTAACAAGAACTCACCATTTGAAACTTTAACCTGCTCTCAAGGGCAGTGGGCAAGAAAGATGTCATTGGGAACTGGGGAGGGAAGACTCTGTGACCAGAGTACCTGTGAGTGTTGTGTCATTTGTGGGTTCGTTTATCTGTGTCACATGACTGGGTAATGCAGTCCCATCGTATCGGGCAATGGGACCCTGTGCAAGAACCTCTCCGGCTACATCGAGGGCATCCTGAAACCCATTGTACAAAGAACCCCCAGCTTTTGTCACAACACTACGGACTTCCTACAAAAACTCAGCACACATGGAGCAGTTGAACCAGGAGCACTTCTCGTCACAATGGATGTCTCGGCACTCTACACCAGCATCTCCCATGACGATGGCATTGCTGCAACTGCCTCAGTACTCAATGCCGACAACTGGGTGGATTAGCAAATTTGCTGATGACACCAAAGTCGGTGGTGTGGTAGACAGTGAGGAAGGGTGTCGTAGTTTGCAGGAAGACTTAGACAGGTTGCAAAGTTGGGCCGAGAGGTGGCGGATGGAGTTTAATGCGGAGAAGTGTGAGGTAATTCACTTTGGTAGGAATAACAGATGTGTTGAGTATAGGGCTAACGGGAGGACTTTGAATAGTGTGGAGGAGCAGAGGGATCTAGGTGTATGTGTGCATAGATCCCTGAAAGTTGGGAATCAAGTAGATAAGGTTGTTAAGAAGGCATATGGTGTCTTGGCGTTTATTGGTAGGGGGATTGAATTTAGGAGTCGTAGCGTTATGTTGCAACTGTACACAACTCTGGTGCGGCCGCACTTGGAGTACTGTGTGCAGTTCTGGTCCCCACATTACAGGAAGGATGTGGAGGCTTTGGAGAGGGTGCAGAGGAGGTTTACCAGGATGTTGCCTGGTATGGAGGGGAGATCCTATGAGGAGAGGCTGAGGGATTTGGGATTGTTTTCGCTGGAAAGGCGGCGGCTAAGAGGGGATCTTAATGAAACATATAAGATGATTAGAGGTTTAGATAGGGTGGATAGTGATAGCCTTTTTCCTCTGATGGAGAAATCCAGCACGAGGGGGCATGGCTTTAAATTGAGGGGGGGTAGTTATAGAACCGATGTCAGGGGTAGGTTCTTTACCCAGAGGGTGGTGAGGGATTGGAATGCCCTGCCAGCATCAGTAGTAAATGCGCCTAGTTTGGGGGCGTTTAAGAGATCCGTAGATAGGTTCATGGACGAAAAGAAATTGGTTTAGGTTGGAGGGTCACAGTTTTTTTTTTTAACTGGTCGGTGCAACATCGTGGGCCGAAGGGCCTGTTCTGCGCTGTAATGTTCTATGTTCTATGTTCTAACTGCCAGTTTCCAGAAGCAATTTTACAACTCATCCGCTTCATCCTGGACCACAATGTTTTCACCTTCAACAACCAGTTCTTCATCCAGACACACGGAACAGCCATGGGGACCAAATTTGCACCTCAATATGCCAATGTCTTCATGCACAGGTTCGAACAAGACCTCTTCACTGCACAGGACCTTCAACCAATGCTATACACTAGATACATCGATGACATTTTCTTCCTTTGGACTCATGGTGAACAATCACTGAAACAACTATATGATGATATCAACAAGTTCCATCCCACCATCAGACTCACCATGGACTACTCTCCGGAATTGGTTGCATTCTTGGACACATGCATCTCCATTAAGGACGGTCACCTCAGCACTTCACTGTACCGCAAACCCACAGATAACCTCACAATGCTCCACTTCTCCAGCTTCCACCCTAAATGTGTTAAAGAAGCCATCCCCCATGGACAAGCCCTCCGTATACACAGGATCTGCTCAGATGAGGAGAATCGCAACAGTCACCTCCAGACGCTGAAAGATGCCCTCATAAGAACAGGATATGGCGCTCGACTCATCGATCAACAGTTCCGACGCGCCACAGCGAAAATCCGCACCGACCTCCTCAGAAGACAAACACGGGACACGGTGGACAGAGTACCCTTCGTCGTCCAGTACTTCCCCAGAGCAGAGAAGCTACGACATCTTCTCCAGAGCCTTCAACATGTCATTGATGAAGATGATCATCTCGCCAAGGCCATCCCCACACCCCCACTTCTTGCCTTCAAACAACTGCACAACCTCAAACAGGCCATTGTCCGCAGCAAACTACCCAGCCTTCAGGAGAACAGTGACCACGACACCACACAACCCTGCCACAGCAACCTCTGTAAGACGTGCCGGATCATCGACACGGGTGCCATCATCTCACGTGAGAACACCATCCACCAGGTACACGGTACACACTCTTGCAACTCGGCCAATGTTGTCTACCTGGTACGCTGCAGGAAAGGATGTCCCAAGGCATGATACATTGGGGAGACCATGCAGACGCCACGACAACGGATGAATGAACACCGCTCAACAATCACCAGGTAAGAGTGTTCTCTTCCTGTTAGGGAACACTTCAGCGGCCACGGGCATTCGGCCGCTGATCTTTGGGTAAGCGTTCTCTAAGGCGGCCTTCATGACACACGACAGCGCAGAGTCGCTGAGCAGAGACTGATAGCCAAGTTCCGCACACATGAGGACGGCCTCAACTGGGATCTTGGGTTCATGTCACACTATCTGTAACCCCCACAACTTGCCTGGACTTGCAAAATCTCACTCACTGTCCTGTCTGGAGACAATACACATCTCCTAAAACTGTGCTTAACGCTCTCTCCACTCACATTGTCTGTACCTTTAAGACTTGATTACCTGTAAAGACTCGCATTCCAATCATTATTTTGCAAATTGAGTTTGTGTCTTTATATGTCCTGTTTGTGAACAGAACTCCCACTCACCTGATGAAGGGGCAGTGCTCCGAAAGCTAGTGGCTTTTGCTACCAAATAAACCTGTTGGACTTTAACCTGGTGTTGTGAGACTTCTTACTGTGTTTACCCCAGTCCAACGCCGGCATCTCCACATAATGCAGTACAGGCATTGAAGAGAGTGGGAGAGAATCTTTGCAGTGGTTTTATCACTCTGCCACTGTAACTTCAGTAAATGTACCACAGCCATCTGAGAAAAATTGCACAAATGAATTAATTATTTGTCTGTCACTGGGGATTGTATGGGTTCTAGATTTATTTGATTTCAGTATTGTTAATATTAATTTGCACTTGTTACCTGTTTTAATTCTTTGTTTCCACATTTGAAATTATAATTTTTGGTTGAGTCATACATACCAAAGGGAATAACGTTTGTTTGCCAGATGCCTATAATAGCTTGCGCAGTCCATGATATAGATTGTTTACTTTCACAGATGTTTCAAATGTTACATAAGAACTAGGAGCAGGAGTAGGCCATTTGGCCCCTCGAGCCTGCCCCGCCATTCAACAAGATCATAGCTGATCTTTTCATGGACTCAGTTCCACTTACCCGCCTGCTCACCAAAATCCTTAATTCCTTTGCTGTTCAAAAATCTATCTATCTCTGCCTTAAAAACATTCAACGAGGTAACCCCAACTGCTTCACTGGGCAGGGAATTCCACAGACTCACAACCCTTTGGGTGAAGAAGTTCCTCCTCAACTCAGTCCTAAATCTGCTCCCCCTTATTTTGAAGCTATGCCCCCTAGCTCTGGTTTCACCTGCCAGTGGAAACAACTTCCCTGCTTCTATCTTATCTATTCCCTTCATAATTTTATATGTTTCTATAAGATCCCCCCTCATTCTTCTAAATTCCAGTGAGTATGGTCCTGGTCTACTCAGTCTCACCTCATAAGCCAACCTTCTCAACTCCGAAATCAACCCAGTGAATCTCCTCTGCACCCCCTCCAGTGCCAGTATATTCTTTCTCAAGTAAGGAGACCAAAACTGTACACAGTACACCGGGTGTGACCTCACCAGCACCTTATACAGCTGCAACATAACCTCCCTGTTTTTAAACTCCATCCCTCTAGCAATGACATGTTCACTTGATTTTTCTTTTTAAAGCTGAATCTAAGTTGTTAATTGCTTCTGCTTGCTTTCAGATGCTTTGTCGAAATACCCATTGGCACCCCTTCTGATTATTCTTCCACCTACTTCTAAACCTTCTCCTTCTTAGGCAGTCCCTCGGGATCGAGGATGACTTGCTCCCTCTCCGGTTCACTGGGTTCTGAGACGTTTGATAAGTCTAATGTGAAATCTGTAGACTCTGTCACATGTGAGGCAGGTGGTGCTTGAAGGATTGAATATATTGTTTGGAGGATAAACCTCTGATGTCTTGACTTTGCTTCTCCAAGTTCCCGGCGAAGTTTCAGGATGTGCTCCGTGCCTTCCTGAATGAGCATTCTCCATTTTAAGACCATAATACTGAGAAATAGGAACAGGAGTAGGCCATTCAACCCTTTGAGCCTGCTCCGCCATTTAATAAGATCATGGCTGATCTAACATTCACTAAATCCACTTCCCTGCCTTATCTCCATAACCCTTAATTCCCCCACTGATTAAAAACCTAGGGTGGGATTTTCCAGCCTCATTCGCCCTGAAATCAGCAAAAATTGCAGCCCTAATGTTGGTCAGTCAGAAGCCAGGGTCTCCCATGAATTGGAGGATATGTCTGACCTCTTCAGGGATGCTTTGAGGACATTGCTAAAATCTTTCCACTGCCCTCCTAGGAACCTTCTGCCACCATCAAATTCCGAGTGGAGCATTTGCTTTGGGAGCCTGGTGTCAGGCATATAAACGACACATCCCATCAAATGGAGCTGGCTTCGAGTGAAACACCAAAGCTTAAATTTGTAATTATTTATTTAAGCTGTTTTTGCTGATGAGAGAATAAATCTATTAACAATTATATTGTCTCATAATTATATTAGACAGAGTTTTTGAGTATTTTTTATTGATTGTCACAAATTCATTCATAGAAGAATGCCAGTTTTCATATATTCATGGCAGCTTGTTTCATTTACCACGTCCATTCAAAGTAGTTCATCAGAATGTAATTAAGACTGAGATCTCTAGATCGACAGCAGTCTTCTGCTCATGGTGATTTGTCTTCACTGAGTAAGCTGTTAGTGCTGACAAGTTGAGTAATTCTGTTTGCTATAATGAATACTTACTGATGCAGCATTAATATTTGCTACAGGAAGGTCCACCACTAAAGTACACTTACAAACTCATCAAAACGCATCAAGTCCATCAAAATAATTAGAAATTAGGACCATAAGAATTATATTAGAATTATAATTAGAACTCCCACCAAGATATGAAAGAATGGTAGCCTTGCATTTCACAGGCAGCTGACATCTCAAAGCTGGTGCCAATGAAGTACTTTTTGAAGTGTAGTCAATGTTGTAACGTAAGAAACGCAGCAACTAATTTGTGTTCAGCAAACTTCCACAAACAGCAGTGTGATAAAGACTAGATTAACTGTTCCTTTGTACTCTTGAATGAAGGATAAATATTGGCCAGGACATCAGACATAACTCCCTGCTCTCTTTGAAAGAGTGGCATGGAATCTTTTACATTCACCCACACAGGCAGATGGAACCTCAGTTTAACATCTCATCCAAAAGACAGTACGGCACTCCCTCAGTACTTCACTGGAGTGTCAGCCTTGACTCTTATACACAAACCCTGAAGTGAGACTTGAATCGGAAACCTTGTAAATAAGAGGTGAGCATGCTATCAATTGAGCCACGCCTGATGCTCAATATACTTAAAATATCATTAATGTACGCAGTATATCCACGACAAAAAGGTCAAGAAATCCGCAGAAATGTACCGATTTGAGCAATTCAGTGGAGGAGATCTGAGAATGAGCAAATTGGATGATTCATTATTTAACAATTTGTTTTAACAAAAGCAGTCTTGAGTCAGAGAGTCCAGAAGTGGGGACCAAAAGGCAATTGACGATTAGCTGGCAAGTGCATTGCCCACCTAGGCCTATAGGGGCCTCATAAGTGGCCCATTGATGAAGGGCCTCACTCCACCTCTGCTGCTATTTTATGTGTAGCAGGGAGAGGCAGAGACAATGGGGTCGCCCAGTGGCTTTCACTGCACGGGCTACTGTCTGGCAAGAAGTGGGCATTACCTCCTTTAGAGGCATCCTCGCCCCCGATCACTCACCCCGCATCCATCCCCTGTAACCCTCCTCCCCTGACCTCTGTAACCCTGTCCCTCACTCCCAAATAATGAGGCTCAATATTCATTGAAATGCAATAAATATATTATACAGTCACTGAGTCATATTGTACAGAAGAGGCCCTTCAGCCCATCAAGTATACACTGACAAAACTACACTAAATCTACACTAGTCCCACTTTCCAGCACTTGGCCCATAACCTTGAATGTTATGACATTTCAAGTGCTCATCTCTGTACTGTTTCCCACCTCTACTAGCCTCCCATTCAGTGCATTCCAGACTCCCACCACCCGCTGGGTGAAAGATCTTTTCCCCAGATCTCCTCTAAACCCCCTGCCCCTCACCTTAAAATTATACCCCATCGTTATTGACTCTTCAACTACGGGGAGCAGCTGCTTCCTATCCACCCTGTCCATACCACTCATTACCTTATACACCTCAGTCAGGTTCCCCCTCAGCCTTCTCTGCTCTAAGGCAAAGAAGCTGAGCTTATCCAGCCTCTCTTCATAGCTCAAATGCTCCATCCCAGGTAGCATCCTGGTGAACCTACTTTGCACCCTCTCCAGTGCAATCACATCCTTCCTATAGTGAGGCAACCAGAACATTACACAGTACTCCAGCTGTGGCCTAACCAATTTTTTGTACAGCTCCAACATAACTTCCCAGCTGGTATAATCTATGCCACAACCGGTAAAGGCAGGTGCTCCATATGCCTTCTTAACTATCCTATTAACCTATCCTGCCACCTTCAGGGATCTGTGGACAAGCTACCCATGATCCCTCTGTTCCTCTAACCTTCCTAGTGTCCTGCCATGCATTGAAAACTCTTTTGTCTTGTTACTACTTCCAAAGTGCCTTACCTCACACTTTACAGGGTTAAATTCTATCTGCCGCTGATCCACCTATCTGACCAACCCATCTATATCCTGTTGCAAATTAAGACCTTCTTCCTCACTATTAACCATAACAAGAGTTAAAAAGGAAAACCCAGACAACCAGGTATATAGAAAGTACACCGCAATCAGCTCTACGTCTGAGTCCTCTGACTATGGAAAGTAGAAGGAAGAATCCTGCAATAAACACAGACAATCTAACCAGATTGATACCAAGAGTGCATAGAGCAAAGACAGCTTTTCCTTGCCAAGTGTTATTTAAGCAGACAGCATTGACCTTATGTATCATGAGACGCACCATTCATCTTTCATTGATGTAATGCTGTAGTTAGGATGTGTGCAATAATTACACACTGTCAGAATAATCCATCACAGGCTGTAATCAGCTCCTCAGCACATTGTCAAAATGTTTCCATTTTCTCCTGTTTAGTCATGATTTTTATCATTATCACAAACCAAATGAAGCAAAATCAGCAGTTTTGATGCCTTCATTTACTCCTGCTTTATTATTATTGTTTATCTGATGTCCTTGATTTTTATCCTCAAGCGACTTCACCCACGCACAAGCTGCACCACTCTGCAAGCGATCACAGAGACTTCATTACTTTGTGTGGCTATAGGAATGTAAGAGGACCAGTTATTTTTTTTCCACTGCAGTTTGTATTGTCCCTTTAACTCTTAAGCAGTTCATAAGGAAAGGAAAATAAGAACCTCACTAGATCAACCAGATTTAAAAGTTTTCAGATCACCACAGGCACTGAAGTGAACATTAAATATAAAGTATGAATCATAGAATCCCTACAGTGCAGAAGGAGGCCATTCAGCCCATCAAGCCTGCACTGACAACAATCCCACCCATACCCTATCCCCGTAACCCCATGTATTTACCCTGCTAACCCACCTGACACGAAGGGGCAATTTAGCATGGCCAATCAACCTAACCCACACCTTTGGACTGTGGGAGAAAACCGGAGCACCCGAAGGAAACTCATGCATACACGGGGAAAACATACAAACTCCACACACACCAAAGGTCGGAATTGAAGCCGGATCCCTGGCGCTGTGAGGCAGCAGTGCTAACCATTGTGCCACTGTGCCGCCCATGAACGATATCCAAATGTGAAAAGTGGCTTTATTACTGGAATTCCATCCATCAGATAAACGCCAAAATATAATTTCACACTTTTCAATTTTGAACTCTGTGCTTTTTGCCACCCAGATATTACCTTTTGCCAATTTTCCACGCTCATTTTTCTCTCCCTCATTTTAAAATTATTTTAACTTTTTTTTGTCAAAACTTAAAATCTTACAGGCCGGAGGCCAGCTGGCCCATTTTCCCTATGCTGCCTTTTTGACGAACTGTCCAATTTAGTCCCACATCTCAAATCTTTCCACATAATCCTGCAAATCAGTCCCCTCCAAGTACGTATCTAATTGCCTTCTGAAAGATCCAAAGGAATTGGATTTCCCCATCCTTTCGGAGCCTCATTTTAATATTTAATATTCCCACTCTACTTTTTTTTGCCAATTATTATAACTTTCTGACATCTGGTTACTCACACTTGCTAAATGAAACAGTTTCACCCTACTTTCTCTATCCAAACTGCTTAACTTTGAATACCCTTGTTAGATCATCACATAACCTGCTCCATACTAAGAAAAACAACCTCTCTAATCTCTCCACATAGTAGAAGTTCTCCAGCCCTGGTATCATTCTGATAATGTGGAGATGCCGGCGTTGGACTGGGGTAAACACAGTAAGAAGTTTAACAACACCAGGTTAAAGTCCAACAGGTTTATTTGGTAGCAAAAGCCACACAAGCTTTCGAGGCTCTGAGCCCCTTCTTCAGGTGAGTGGGAATTCTGTTCACAAACAGAACTTATAAGACACAGACTCAATTTACATGAATAATGGTTGGAATGCGAATACTTACAACTAATCCAGTCTTTAAGAAACAAAACAATGGGAGTGGAGAGAGCATCAAGACAGGCTAAAAAGATGTGTATTGTCTCCAGACAAGACAGCCAGTGAAACTCTGCAGGTCCACGCAACTGTGGGAGTTACAAATAGTGTGACATAAATTATCATTCTGATAAACCTCCTCTTTACCCTCTCCAGGGGTTTGACTTTCTTCCTAGGGTGTGGTGGCTAGGATTGAGGCCTAACCAATGGTTCCCAGGATGTCAGCTCAGCATAAAATGTAACAAGGTGCATACATCCAATTCTCATCACCTGGCACAGCAATTACCTTTTGAACAAGTGCATCAGATATCCCATTCCCATGTCCTTCACAAATATATCATCAGCATTTCCTTAAATCTTTTACACAACCCACAAGTCTTTCACCTAATGAAGCATGCTCACGAACATGCAAGAACTGTCTGTGCCCACATCATCTTGTATAACCTAACAACACGTGTGAATGTCAAATATACAGTGCTGGTGACAGGAATGCTCTTAAAACAAATCTTATGCTTCATTCTGATTCTACCTCAATGGGAGAAATGGCAGAGGTTTCTAGTAGCTATGCATGTAACTCCTATTGAAGTTAAGGTACTTGATACGGACATAATTGTCACTTGCAGCATTTCAAAAATGTATTCATGGGAGTCGCTGGCTGGGCCAACATTTATTGCCCATTCCTGAGGGCACTTAAGAGTCAATCACATTGTTGTGGGTCTGGAGGCATATGTAGGCCAGACCAGGTAAACATGGCAGATTTCCTTCCCTACAGGGCATTAGTGAACCAGATGGGTTTTTATGACAATCGACAATGGCTTCATGGTCATCATTACACTTTGAATTCAAGTGTTTTATTGAATTCAAATTTCACCATCTGCCTTGGTGGGATTCAAACCCAGGTTCCCAGAGAATTACCCTGACTCTCTGGATTACTAGTCCAGTGACAAATACCACCACACCACTGCCTCCCCATGCTACAGCATGGCCCTGTCTGCTTTCTATCACACATGCAAGCACCAGTGGGAACAATTAGGTGTGTGGTTCTCTTGCAAGAAAGCACCATAATCAATGCCTTTCCCAGCTACGGTGCAGATATTTGGCTACACATTATCAGCAGAATGAATAGTTCAGTAGCACAGTGGTTAGCATTGCTGCCTCACAGCATCAGACCTGGGTTCAGTTCCGTCCTGCAGTGACTGTCTGTGTGGTGTTTGTATGTTCTCCCCGTGTCTGTGTGGATTTCCTCCCACAGTCCAAAGATGTGTGGGTTAGGTAGATTAGCTATCTTCGAGGATAGGGCCTGAGCATGCATGAGCTGTCCTTTCGGAGAGTCAGTGCAGATGTGATGGGCTGGATTGCATCTTTCTGCACTGTAGGGATTCTACGGTTCTACGGTGCTCGTACCAATAAGATCCCTCTCACCTTTCCTCAGGTGTGCTGAAAGTGGATGCAATCAGCCATCCTGCTCCGGAATTCAGGTCTTTGTGGCAGCAATCCGAATGCTTGCGAGCGATACCACAACTGGTCAGACCCTCTGGCATGGGACCTCCATTACAGATATCCTTAGTGGACTCCTCTACACAATCCAACACAATGGAATAGTCTTCAATGACAGCACTAGTGGGCATTACTCACTGAGCATCCTTCTGTTGAAGGTCCAAATCTTCTGGCCCATCAGTGAAGACATGATGAGAAATGATCCTCTGGGTAGCAGTTTCTGCTCTACCTCAGCTCTGTCAATATCAGCTACTTTGGTTCACTTGCACTGTGGCAGGTTTTGATCGACTGAAATGGGTGATAACGAATTGACGGCCTGACATTGACTGCAGTCAATGGAAATTAACATTGTGAGATATGAAAGAGGCTGCAATTCACTGCCTCTGGTGTCACGCTATCGCACAAATTCAACATTACCGCAGATCAAAAGAAAAACACAAAAAAAATCAAGGAAACATAAAGTGAAAAAAATATTTGAAAAAGGAAGAAAACAACCAAAAGAAGGAAGAGAACATTGAAAAGGACAGAGGGAAAAATAGCAGAACAGAAATAAAAACAAAGCTGCTGAATGTAACAGAATTCTTAGAATATGAGTTCTTTCATCTTTAATACCTAAACCTGCAATAAATGGGATGGCACCAGTACATAATAATGTCAGACTTGCCTTTCATTGGCACCAATGGAGATAAGAACTGAGAGTGGTACTGGTTTGGTACCACTTAATTTACACAATTCCAAAAGTCTAAAGCTACCCTCTCAATGTTTCACCCAATGCACTGGTCTTTACAGAATGGACCAACGTCAGCAGTCAGTTAGTTACATCTTAGCTGGCCCTTCAGAGGAATAGAGTGTGATTGTGCATGTGGTTGAGTGCTGTCAAGCCCAGGTGCTGCCTCTGTTTACTCTGACACCATTACAGAAAAAGAGAAAAGGAATTGACATTGCAATGGTATCCTTATAAGAAGCCTTCACTTATAGCTTCCAGTACAAAGAGTAATATGTGAAAATGTTTCTGTGTATAGTTTCTGGGCAGCAAGTAAGTGAAAATATAGGGTGAGAATAACCCTATTGGGGTTACCATGATCATACTGTGTGTGTTCTTCCTACTTTGTTATGCAACAGAATGAAACAATTGGGAGGTTAAAATTGTCATTATATGCAGTGATACCCAATGGGCAGTCCACAATCAGTGTGATGGCATGTTAATACATCATGAAAGCTGCATTAAATAGGACAATTACTTAGACCTGAATGCAGGCAAGAATGTGAGCGAGCAACACTTCCAGAAGAAGGTTTGTGGTTCACATGTGTAGCCCACATCTAAAACATTCAAAGTAAGCACTGAAATCCCTTCTTGAATCTCTCAAAATCAGGATCCTGGCCTGCCATAGCACCAAACTTTCCCTAGCTAAAATCAAGAATACTTTCGCTCAGACAGTGCCTATCAGTCAATACCCATCCTTCATATCTTGGCATCCTTTGGTCTGTTCAATTGCAGCATTCTTTGTGACTATCATCTCTCGTTTCCACTCTTACCGACGCAATCGTAGGTTCAGAATTTCCAGCGTTGGCTTCTCTATAAAGAAACCACCCCTTGCGAGTCCTCCATGTATCTAGCCTTAGCCTTTCATCACCCTTATCCACATGTTTCTGCTTGGCAATATCATCTGCAGATATGGCGTCAACTTCCAAACGTACATTGATGATCCAAATCTATGCTTCCATCACCCTCTCAAATCCTCCATTGCATTTGTATTGTTAGACTGCTTAATCAACATTAGATCTTGGATGCCACAATTTCTTTCAGATAAACAATAAAAAGGCCATTATGTTATCTTGTGTAACCTATAAGCACCCCATTCTTCCTTGTTCAGGTCTGACATGACCTCCTTTGTAGGACATGCGACGGATAAATGGGTAGTAATCAGGGAAATATAATGCCTGACTAGGACACAGCCCCCACAACATTGGCAAGTCTCAGAAAAAATGTATATTGCCACAGCAGCAACATCCAACACCACCTCAACGCTGTACTGCACCAGGTACTAAGTTGTTAGTAAAAATCTCTTCATTGCTTTAAACAATATCTGTTCTTAAACAGAATTAAAATGTTACTGAACCATGAAATAGGGCAACAGCCATGTAAAAGCGCATCTTAAATCATTCCACAAGGGTGGTGTTGAGTGGGCATGCAATAGCTCTGCAGGGAATAAAGCCTGGAGCCATGCAGGCAAATTAAAACTTTTATTGCTACCATTAATCATAGATGTGACAGTTTCTGTGTGAGGAAAGCCTCACATTATTTACTCCTGTGCTTCAGTTTTTATCTTTCCATAGTTGTTCAGATAAGGGCGGTATTCTATGCTTGGTCTGAATTTTCACCTCCCATTACTCTGAGCAATGATGCATTAAAGCACAATGGAAAACCATTTTACCTGCAAGGAATGCAATTAGGTCAAGTGTTCTTGGAGTCCTAAGTGTGCCCACAGCAGGAAAGCTGATGGCATCCATGATCACAGCTGCTGTGTAAAGGCAGTGTTCCTCCAAAATGACCTCTGATTCTGTAAGCGCGCATGCTCCCACTAATAACATAATTATCTCCCAACCTGATGATAGGTTGCCAGTGTCAGTGTCCACCTTTAAGACTGAAATAATAACAGATCTCAGAGGTCAAGATGCTCAGGCCGGAATTTTACCTGCG
The DNA here is from genome assembly GCF_964213995.1 of Mustelus asterias. Lineage (NCBI taxonomy): Eukaryota > Metazoa > Chordata > Chondrichthyes > Carcharhiniformes > Triakidae > Mustelus > Mustelus asterias. Next base: position 35,614,991 of record NC_135809.1, on the reverse strand, counting down.
TGCCCACCCCCCTCGGAGAGCGGCTTTCTCTGTTGGACTTGGGCGGGATCATACGAACCTCGGGCGGATGTGCCAGTGAAATTCCACCCTCAGTGTCTTCAAAATACCAAATCATTTAGATATTGATTAAGAATCCCACCCCATCAGATGTTGCCTACCCTGTTGCGTGCTACTTTTCTCTTTTTATTCTTTCGTGGGCATCCCTATCGAACCTCGCAATTATTTCCCTTTCCTAATTTCTCTTGGGAAGGTGGTAGTGACCCATTTTCTTGAACTGCTGCAGTCCACGTAGTGCAGGTATACTGTGAGGAAAGGGGTTCCACGATTTGACCCAGTAACAGTGAAGGAACAATGATTTGGACCCAAATGCTGTGTGACTTGGAGGGAAAGCTGATATTCTCATGTGCCTGCTGCTTGAGGTAGCGATCAGAGGTTTGGAAGGAGTTGGGGACGAGCCTTGGTGAGTTGCTGCAGTGCATGTTGTATATTGTACAGACTGCAGTCACAGTGCACCGGTGGTGGAGGGAGTGAATATTTAAGGTGATGGATGGGGTGCCAATCAAGCAAGTTGCTTGATCCTGGATGGTGTTGAGCTTCTTGCGTGTTGTTGGATCTGCGTTCATCCAGACAAGTGGGAAATGTTCCATCACACAACGGGCTTCTTTATGCCTTAGAAATAGTGGAAAAGCTTTGAGGAGTAAAGAGATGAGTTATTCGCCACAAAAGGCCCAGCCTTTGATTTGCTCTTTTCTGCATAGTATACTAGCTGGTCCAGTTAAATTTCTGATAAACAGTAACCCCACTCCCCCCCCCCGCCCTCCCGCAAAGATGTTGATGGTGTGGGGTTCAGTGAGGATCTTCTGCCGAATACCAAGGAGAGGTGATTAGATCCTGGTCATTACCTGGCACTTCAAGATTGGCATGTGCTGTGATGAGGGGGCAGAGATTAATCCTTTCCACCATTTGGGATTTCTCTTTTTATCTCTCCCAATACAATATTGCATCTAAATTTGGTGAGCTCACACTTTACCCTCCTGAAGCAAAATAGTCTGCTCCATAATTCTGTTTGACAAAAGGGGCCGAATATCCAGTGACAGAATAACTTGGACAAAGGTATGAAAAACAGTAAATGCTGAAAATGCTCAGCAGGTCTGACAGCATCTGTGAAGGGACAACAGAGTGAATGGGTGGTAACTTCCAAGCTCCAGGGCAGCATGGGCAGCACGGTGGCACAGTGGTTAACACTGCTTCCTCACAGCACCAGGGACCTGGGTTCGATTCCCGGCTTGGGTCACTGCCTGTGCGGCATCTACACGTTCTCCCTGTGCCTGCATGGGTTTCCTCCGGGTGCTCCAGTTTCCTCCCACAGTCCGAAAGATGTGCTGGTTAGCTGCACTGGCCATGCTAAATTCTACCTCAGTGTTCCCGAACAGGTGCCGGAGTGTGGCGCCTAGGGGGTTTCATAGTAACTTCTTTGCAGTGTTAATGTAAGCCTACATGTGACACTAATAAATAAACTTTTGAAAAAATATATCCCCAACTCCACCCAACCTTCCACCCTCTGTAAACCACCACCACCGCCCCCCCGCCCCGCCCCTCCCCCCCCCCCTCCCTCACCTTGGGTTTCCAGGTTAGGATTCCGTGGCAACTGATTGGGGAGTGCAAACTTCTGATGGGCAATTGCCCTGCAGAGGGAACCATCCAAAAATGCCATTTAAATTGCAAGCTTCCGATGGTTCCGATTGTGTTACATCAATACTTGGTCAGAAGAATTAAAACCACTTCCAGCTTTTGAATAACTATTGTACAGACTCACATCCACTCTCCTATGGGACTTTGACTCCCATCCTCAGCACCCTCTCCCTGCCCCCCCCCCGCCCCATCCCCTCCCCCCCCCCCCCCCCCCTGCCACCAACACACACACAGAACACACTCCCAACCTCTGAGCTCCCACTGGACTCCACCCCAACCCTCCCTCATGCCATCCCTCCCAACACCCAACCCTCCACCAACTTCCCAATCCCTCCACCAACTTCCCAATCCCTCCACTGACTTCCCAATCCCTCCACCGACTTCCCAATCCCTCCACTGACTTCCCAATCCCTCAACCAATTTCCCAATCCCTCCGCCAACTTCCCAATCCCTCCACTGACTTCCCAAGCCTGCCACCAACTTCCCAATCCTGACACCGACTTCGCAATCCTCCACCGACTTCCCAATCCCTCCACCAACTTCACAATCCCTCCACCGACTTCCCAATCCCTCCACCAATTTCCCAATCCCTCCACCAACTCTCAACGTCTCCCAACCCCCTGCTGACTGCTCGGTCCCCAAATAACTACCCGGTCACCCCTCCAACTGGCCGGCAACCTCCCTGTCTGCACCACTCCCCTCACCACCAACTGCCCAAAGCTGCACCCGCAGCCTCCCATCCCCAACCCCAATTCTACCCACTCGCATTACTATTCCACAATGGCTTGAAAGTGGCTGGACCTGTAAGCTCCCTTGATTTACGACAACCAGTGCAGTATGAAAGGATGCCTGTCTTCCTTGTGTCCAACCCTGTGTCACTCGACAGAGGGACCCAGAGTGCACTGCCTTACTACACAAGTCTCACCTTGCCTGTGTCGGAAGGTCGGGCATGATAGGATCAGAAGGATTTCAAGATAGGAAAGTAGGAACTGAGTGGCAATCCAACTCCAAATATCACCCTGCGGAAGATCAACTCTGCAGAAGATCAGGCCAAACATTTCAGGTCTAAGGTGATTCTTATTCAATTCCAAAGAAGATCTATACTGGACTTGAAATGTCAACTCTGCTTCTCTCTCCACAGAAGCTGCCAGATCTATTGAGTTTTCCAAGCATTTTTTATTTCAGATTGCCAGCATCTGCAGTATTTTGATTTTATTTTCCTGTTTAATTCACTGCCACTTCTCCTCCAGGAATGCCGACTTTGAGGACATTCTGTTCTTCTCAATGGAATTTCCATTTGGTTCTTTCACTGTGCTCACGTTCATTGCTCCATTTCCCTCCTGGTGTTTGATAAGATACTTACCGGAACTCCCTTCCACAACCTCATATCCTTCCTCAGGGACTGTCTTCAGCTCCAACTTACCCCACATGGATTCCAACTGAAGTTTCATCCTTCATCCGCCCAGGAATGCAGCCATCCCTGTGATTCATAATATCCCTCAGATTGCCGTTCTCACCACATCCTGGGATCCACACTCAGTGCCACACTTGACCTCTCTCTCCAGAAGCACCAACTCACCCCATCTCAAAGCTGTTCTTTGCCCCAATTCCATTTCATCCTTAGTCTCATCCAAGGCCTGAACAAGAAACTTTTCCACTCTTTTCAGTTGTTTCGGAACACAAGCTCCAACAACTTATTGGTATAGTATAATGAAGAGTTGGAGATTTCTAATGTCTGGCAAGAAACGCTGTAATCCATCACGCAAACCAGCCTCCCATCCATTGACTCTGTCTACACTTCCCGCTGCCTCGGCAAAGCAGCCAACATAATTAAGGACCCCACGCACCCCAGACATTCTCCCTTCCACCTTCTTCCTTCGGGAAAAATATACAAAAGTCTGAGGTCACGTACCAACTGACTCAAGAATAGCTTCTTCCCTGCTGCTGTCAGACTTTTGAATGGACCTACCTTGCATTAAGTTGATCTTTCTCTACACCAGTGGTTCCCAAAGGGTGCGGCGCGCCACACTGGTGCGGCGAGAGAGGATGGCAAGTGTGGCGGGAAGATTCAAGGACAATCAAAGAAACATTTAAACATGGTTTAAACAAGCATTGTTTTATACTTTCTGGATGTCCCTTGATCATGTTATAAAGTAGCTGTGTTCTATGTTATGAATCAAGCACTGCTAGGAGTTTTTTTTTTGTTTTTGAACGTATTTCTTATCAATAAAAAATTCGGTGTGGCGCGAGCAAATTTTTATTCCGAAAGTGCGGCCCAGTGAAAAAAGTTTGGGAACCACTGCTCTGCACCCAAGCTATGACTGTAACATTACATTCTGCACTCTCTTGTTTCCTTCTCTATGAACGATATGTTTTGTTTGTATAGCGTGCAAGAAACAATACTTTTCACTGTATATTAATACATGTGACAATAATAAATCAAATCAAATCAAATCAAATGTTCATTGTGTGAGTAAGGTGAGTTTTCACTTGCTTCTGACTGCTTCGTTGCCTCTGGGAATAAAGAACATGCATCAAGCCCCGAAATGGCATCCTCAGAATGTTCTGGGCTTCTCTTTCTTTAATATAGTTAATGCCTCCAATGCTTCTTTCAATTGCCTGACTGATGCAACGGGCGTAATTTTGCCATTCCTTCACAAAGTATCATCTTGGGTGAGAAAGGCAGAAAGTATACCAGTAGCTGCTTATCCCGCTGCATTTTTATACATTTTGTCAAAAACAAATCCAAGGAACGGGTCCCATGACATCAAGCTAGCCGGGCAGGCTCATTTAGGTAAAATGGTGCCCCAATATAAAAATTAAAAATGGAAACCTCACCCCCACCCACCCCACCAACACAAACGCACACACACAGAAACCCCACTCCCAGCATAGCCTCACGACCTGGGCTTTTTTGGGTCTACCTGTGGCAATGGCTGCCGCCATGGTAACAGTGGCACCTACCCTCAGCAATCCCAGCCAGGCCCTAGATGCCATTTTTCTTTGAGAGTGCCCAGCCATCCTTGCTGGTCCAGCCCCAGAAATGGCCATTTTAGCAATGGCACTGCTGAGCTGCTGGCTGGCCCTCTGATTGGGTCGGCAACTCTTGGGATTGTCCAGCATTCTTAATAGGATGGCAGCCCTAGCGGCAGCCAATTAAATGGCTCCATCGGCAACATAACAAGTCAGGGTACATCACCAGACAAAGCGGGGTTGCCCACCAATCTCGGCTCCAGCCCTGTGACTGCTTCATACAATCCCAGCCTTCTATTTCTATCCCAAAAACATTATTATTTCTACTCTCCCACTCTAATCTCAAACCCAGACTTTAGCCTCCTGCATTATGTTAGTCTGGAATAAACCCTCTCCAACAGGACCTTGACACTATTTCCTCATTCCATTGGCACCATAACCTGCAGCTAATACATTTCCCTGAGATTGGGAAGCAATACAGCAACATTACCTCTAGCTCATGTCACACAGAATGACTGCTGATTTAGAAGAACTAAACTACAACTAACGCCCCACAGAATTATGGTGACTCACTGTAGCTGATCTATCGCTAAAGTCACTGATTCCAGCGTACAACAATAACCTACAGCCAACATCACACAGAATGATTTGTGACTCATAGTAACAAAACTACAGCTATCATCACAGATTCATTATGACTCGGTAACCATGACCAACAGCTAGTGTCACACAAAATGACTATGACCTAGTCTATCAAGTGATGTAATGCGCAGAGAGTAGATAAATTATGCTAAATGTAAAAGGCTTTCGTGCAGTGTCATCTAGAATGTTGTCATTATTAGCTTATGGATTGCTTGCTTCTGCTAAAAATATCAGCCTTGATTCAGTGGTGGCACTTTCACCTCAAAAGCAGAAGGTCAAGGGATGAAGCGCCAGCCTAGGTACTTGAGCACATAATATTAGCTGACACTCTCAGGTGAAAAGGAAAATGTTCTGTGGGTCCATTCAAGAGCTGGGGAGTTCCCCTTCTAACCAGGCCAATGTTATCTGTCAACCAACATCTAAAACAGATTTTGTGGTTATCTACTGCAAACTGGTTTGTAGGACTTTGCAATGTGCAAATCAGCTGTCACATTTCCCTACATTACAGCAGTCACTACTGCGCTGTTTCAAAAGTACTTATTTAACTGTGAAATACTTTTTGATGTCTTGTGGTTGGGTAAGGTGCTATAAACATGAAAGTTTAGAAGATTGTCGATAAAATGTTGACTTACTGAGCTTAAATTCTCTTTTCTACTTTGCTCTTTTATAACGTCATTTTGTATTTCACTTCATTGCTTCTGTTTATCTGACTGTTCCTCATTTGTTTTCTCATTGTTTTGCTAGAACTCTTTGTCTTCTTTCTGCAGTTTTCCAGTTTAGCATCTTCCATTCCGATCAGTAGTTTAGAGATAAACTAAAACATTCCGAGGAAGCTTAGTAAGCATCAAATAGATTACTGCACCATTGAGTAAGAGGCTTTAAACCTTGTGCTGGCTTTTCAACAGTTTGAAGTGTATGTAAACAATAGTCAAGGGGAAATGTTGGTCTATATTCTGCAGCCCACCTGTGTTCCTCATAAAAATCAGAGCCAAGAACCTCAGGCTGTTCCAGGATCACTGAGTCACAGAATTGTTATAGCATAGGAGACCACATCTCCAAATGTGCAATTCACCTAGTGCCAATCCCCAGCCTTCTCCCTTGCACACTCTTCATTTTCAATTCCCTCTTAAATGCCTTGATTGAACCTGCCTCCGTTACACACTCAGGCCGAGTGTTTTGTTCAAGTTTAACATGAATTCCTTGTTGTTATGGTCCAAGTCCCATTAGTAAAGACTGGGATGCTGTATGGTTTAATTTGCTCTCAGTTCTGCCACCTTCAGTGGCATATGCGCATTTACACCACCCAGGTCCCTCTGCTCCTGTAACTCCTTTGGAATTGTACCCTTTATTTTATATTGTCTGTCTACATTCTTCCTACCAAAATTAATCATTACACACTTCTTTATATTGAATTTCATCTGCCACTTGTCCGCTTAACCTGTCCATGTCCTATTTAAGTTCTATGCTATCCTCCTCGCAGTTCACAGTGCTTCCAAGTTTTGTATTGTCTGCAGATTTTGAAATTATGTTCTGTGCCCCAGTTCTAGGTCACATAATATAAAACAGGAAGAGCAAGGGTCCTAACAGCGACCTCTGGAGAATTCCATTAAAACCCTCCCTGCAGCCCAAAAGACATCCATTAATCACTACTCTATGTTTCGTGACACAGCCAATTCTGTGTCCATATTCCGACTGTCCTTTTCATCCCATGAGCTATAACTTTGCTCTTAAGTCTATAGTGCGACAGTTCACTGGAGTTTGATATTACAATTATTCACACAAACGATTGTTTTTCCCTGTTACATCCATCACTGATTTCTCATATTCTATCAATGGTTTAAAGGAGTGTAAGGGGAAAGGGAAGTTCTGAGTTATGCTAATTTATTGGTGTTTGAATCCTGCTAAATCCTACTTGTCGCATTAATTGGTTCTGTTATTTAGCTAAGCCCTTATGATTTTGTAAATACCACATGCATAACTGTGGAATATGACTGATGCGCGATAAATCACACGGGAGGCAGGATGTACTCGGGAAATAAAGGCTTTTATTGCCAACAATAACAGAGCTACTATATACAATCCCAGACTAAAGGGTCACCAGGCAGAGCAGTGACCTTTATGCCTCTCCCAGGAGGCGGAGCCAACTGGGGTGTACCATAGGACTATATTAACAGGTAGAACAGCCCAACCCTAACCCCAACAGTAACATATCTACAGACTCATAGTACTGGCCAGACCATGGCTCAGCACTACCTGGTGGGAACCAACAATGGTTCACCACATTCACCCCTCCTTTGAAAACAAAGGCCAGCGGGGTACAAAACACAGAACAATTGTTCATCTGTCTATAAGTTCAAACGGTCTGGGGGACCGCACCATCGCTGTGACCTCCTCAACACCGGCGATGACACCGGTTCAGGCAATCGCGGTGACGTTCTCTCCAAGGCGGTGTCCAGCGACTCCTCCAGTGCCTCATGGGCCGGTAGACCCTGAGGTGGTGACAATCTGCTGAACTCGGGCACGCCTTGAAGTGGCGACCATCTCCTGGACTCAGGCAAGCTGTACACAGGAGTAAGAGGGTTAAGTGGTGGTCCCGATACTGCCCGCACCGTGTCAGGAGGGGAAATAATGGTTGGGGGGTCCCTAACAGGGGGTGTGGGAGTGACAGGGGTTTCCAAGCCCCCTGCTGGCGCCAGATCTCGAATCGAGACCGTGTCCTCTCGCCCGTCAGGATATGCCACGTAGACATACTGAGGGTTGGCGTGGAGGAGATGGACCTGTTCAACCAAAGGGTCAGACTTGCGGGTCCTAACATGCCGCCACAGGAGGACAGGTCCTGAGTACGTCAACCAAGACGGTAATGAGGTCCCAGAGGAAGACTTCCTAGGGAATGAAAACATTCTCTCATGAGGAGTAGCGTTGGTTGCCATACACAGGAGTGAGCGTATGGAGTGGAGCGCATCAGGGTGTACCTCTTGCCAACGGGAGACTGGAAGACCTTTAGATCTCAACGCCAGTAAGACAGCCTTCCAGACTGTAGCATTCTCTCGTTCAACCTGTCCGTTACCCCTTAGGTTGTAGCTCGTGGTTCTACTAGAGGCAATCCCATATGAGAGCAGGTATTGCCTCAAGTCGTCGCTCATGAACGACAAGCCCCTATCGCTGTGGATATAACAGGGGTAACCGAACAGGGTGAAAAGATCACGAAATGCCTTGATAACCGTGGCAGCGGTCATATCAGAACAGGGGATGACAAAAGGGAATCGTGAGTACTCATCAACCACATTGAGGAAGTACACGTTCCGATCTGTCGAGGGAAGGGGGCCCTTAAAGTCCACACTCAGTCTTTCGAAGGGACGAGTGGCCTTAATGAGGTGTGCCCTGTCAGGTCGGTAGAAGTGCTGTTTGCATTCCGCGCATACCCGGCAGCTTCTGGTTATGGACCTGACATCCTCCACCGAGTAGGGTAGATTCCGGGCCTTTATGAAGTGGAAGAGCCGAGTGACCCCCGGATGGCAGAGGTCATTGTGGAGAGCCTGTAATCGATTCTCCTGCACACTAGCGCATGTTCCACGTGACAGGGCGTCCGAGGGCTCGTTGAGCTTCTCTGGACGGTACATGATATCATAATTGTAGTTGGAGAGTTCGATTCTCCACCTCAAGATTTTATCATTCTTGATCTTACCCCGTAACATGTTGTTGAACATGAACGCCACGGACCGCTGGTCCGTGAGCAGAGTGAACCGTTTTCCCGCCAAATAATGGCGCCAATGCCGAACGGCCTCCACAATGGCCTGGGCCTCCTTTTCCACCGCCGAATGTCGAATTTCAGGGCCTTGGAGGGTGCGAGAGAAAAAGGCGACGGGCCTGCCCGCCTGGTTAAGTGTGGCGGCCAGGGCGAAATCAGATGCATCACTCTCCACCTGGAAGGGGATGGACTCATCGATAGCGTGCATCGTGGCTTTCGCGATGTCGGCTTTTATTCTTGCAAAGGCTAAGTGAGCCTCTGTTGTTAGGGGAAAGGAGGTAGACTTGATGAGCGGACGGGCTTTGTCCGCGTAATTGGGAACCCACTGTGCATAGTATGAGAAGAAGCCTAAACATCTTCTCAGTGCTTTGGTGCGAGTGGGCAGGGGGAGTTCGAGGAGGGGACGCATACGGTCTGGATCCGGGCCAAGGACCCCGTTTTCCACCACGTATCCGAGGATAGCTAGGCGGCACGTGCGAAATACACACTTCTCCCTGTTGTAGGTCAGATTCAGGCGAGATGCGGTGCGTAAGAATCTAAGAAGGCTGGCATCGTGGTCCTGCTGGTCATGGCCGCAGATGGTGACGTTATCCAGGTACGGGAAGGTAGCCCGCAGCCCGTTCTGGTCCGCCATTCGGTCCATAGCACGCTGGAAGACCGAGACCCCATTCATGACACCAAAAGGAACTCTTAAAAAATGGTACAGGCGACCATCCGCCTCAAAGGCCATATATTGTCGGTCCTCTGGGCGAATGGGGAGCTGGTGATAAGCTGATTTTAAGTCGATGGTGGAGAACACCCGGTACTGCGCAATCTGGTTGACCATGTCAGATATGCGCGGGAGGGGATACGCATCCAGCTGCGTGTATCTGTTAATGGTCTGACTATAGTCTATGACCATCCGGGGTTTGTTCCCATTCTTAACCACCACGACTTGCGCTCTCCAAGGACTAGTGCTAGGTTGGATGATCCCTTCCTTGAGGAGCCGCTGAACTTCAGATCGAATGAAGATCCGATCCTCAGCGCTGTAACGCCTGCTCTTTGTTGCGATGGGCTTGCAGCCTGGCACGAGATTCTGGAATAGGGAGGGTGTGGTAATCCTGAGCGTTGAGAGGCTACATGTGGAGCGCGTTGGGCAATTTAGAGGCTGCGGGTCTCCCACTGAAAGCGGAGGGAGTGGCCCATCATACTGCAGGGTTACACTCTTCAGGTGGACCATAAAATCTAGTCTAGGAGTATTGGCGCGCAAAGGTGCAGTAACACAAGGAGCCTGAAGTTCTCGTAAACTGTGCCCTGCACCGTCAGATTGACCACGCAGCTCCCTAGCACGGTGACAGACCGGGACCTTGACGCCATCGAAATTGTCTGCTTGACAGTCCGAATCTGGAGACCACACCGCTTCACGGTGTCAGGGTGAATGAAGCTCTCCGTGCTCCCGCTGTCAAACAAACAATAAATCTGGTGTCTGTTTACCTGTATGTCCATCATGGACTTGTCGAGTCTGTGAGGCTTGGCCTGGTCCAGGATGATCGACGCACCGTTGGTTCGTGGGTGCAACTGCAGGCAGCTGAGATGGTTGATGACGACCCCTGCTGGTCATTCGCAGTCGGTGCCAACCAAAATGGCTGCCCCCATAGGTCGCACGTGGACGATGGCGCCAAAACCTGCGGCCCCTGCAGGTCGCACGTGTCTTGCGACTCCGTCGTTCGGAATGGCGACGTCCTGGAATCGCACGTGGTAGAAGACCTTGAAGACGCAGAAGACAAGGAGGCCGGCTCCGGGGAGTCACACGCCGCACTGCTGTTTCTGGATGGAGGTTTGGACCGGCATACTTTGGAATAATGTCCCTTCTTGCCGCAGGCGGAGCACAACACCGCTTTAGCTGGACATCGCTGCCGAGGGTGTTTCATCCCCCCACAGAAGTAACACCGCGGGCCACCTGGAGCTGCTGCCGTCGTCAGGTCCGAGGCTGGAAACGCAATCGCGCAGTTTTTCGGTCCCGCTGAATAAAGTGGAGTCTGCGGCTGCCCCTGCCACAATGTCTCCACACGGTCGTCGGGGTACATCGCCAGACTTTTGGAGGCCGTTTCTAGAGCGTCAGCTAACTCTATGGTTTTAGTGAGGTCAAGGTTACCTTGCTCTAGTAGGCGAAGGCGGATGTACGATGAGCCGATTCCCGCCACGAACGCATCGCGAACTAGGTCGCTCATGTACTGGGCTGCCGACACTGACTTGCAGTTGCAGGCTCTGGCTAGCTGCTGAAGTTCGCACGCGTACTGTTCCGTCGTTTCACCGGGCTGCCGCCGTCGAGTGGCTAGAAGGTGTCGAGCATGGATCTCATTCGGCGGTTTGTTGTATCGCTTTTTGAGAAGCTCGAGGGCCCCTTTGTAGTCGGTGGCCCCACGGATCGCTAAGTATACAGCGTCGCTTACCCTCGCGTGGAGGACCTGGAGTCTGTCGGCGTCGTCGGTGACCGCTGTGGAGGCGTCGAGGTAATCTTGGAAACACTTCAACCAGTGGTCGAAAGTGTTCGATGCTCCCGCCGCACGTGGGTCCAACGTAAGCCGTTTGGGTTTAAGCATTTGCTCCATGTTTTCTTTTGGTTTTTTTTCAAAAAGAAAGAATTTACTTGTTGGCAATAAAATTGATGCGCGATAAATCACACGGGAGGCAGGATGTACTCGGGAAATAAAGGCTTTTATTGCCAACAATAACAGAGCTACTATATACAATATACAATCCCAGACTAAAGGGTCACCAGGCAGAGCAGTGACCTTTATACCTCTCCCAGAAGGCGGAGCCAACTGGGGTGTACCATAGGACTATATTAACAGGTAGAACAGCCCAACCCTAACCCCAACAGTAACATATCTACAGACTCATAGTACTGGCCAGACCATGGCTCAGCACTACCTGGTGGGAACCAACAATGGTTCACCACAATGACAAAACAGTTATCAGTACAGTATGTAATAATAGGGCGGCACGGTGACAAAGTGGTTAGCATTGCTGCCTCACAGCTCCAGGGACCTGGGTTCTCGGCTTGGGTCACTGTCTGCGTGGAGTTTGCAAGTTCTCCCTGTGTCTGCGTGGGTTTCCCCTGGGCACTTCGGTTTCTTCCCACAGTCCAAAGATGTGTGGGTGAGGTGCATTGGCCAGGCTAAATTGCTCCTTAATGTCCCAGGATGCATAAATTAGAGGAATTAGAGGGATAAATTTGTGGGATTACGGGGATAGGGACTGGGTGGAATTGTTATCGGTGCAGACTCGATGGGCCGAATGGCCTCCTTCTGCACTATAGGGATTGAGAAATCCCTGTAGGGATTGTATGATTCTATAATAAGCTAATCGTTGAAATGTTTTTGATGTTAAGTACTTTCTCAATTTCAAAACTATTTGTAAAGAAAGCTTTACTATTGTTGAGTTACTCCAACAGCCAAAAGAAATCCAGCACTGTTGTCTTGGTCAAACGACAGGAAGGAAAATATATATCTATGCCAACCTGGCTACTCTATCAAATTATTATTTTTATTTGAAAAGGCTTTACCCTGACTAGCCATGACTCAAACCAGAGGAATTTCTAACCTTCAGAAACTCGTAGGGACCTCATTATCTCTAAAGAGGTGCTGATACCCTTTGTGGCCACAAATAATTCCAAAGAAATGCACCACTACCCTTTACATTTCTACAGCAGAGCTCCAGCCAATGGGGACGGTGTGCCGGCAAAGAACAACAGGAACCTTGACTCCCCTATTAAAAACTTCAAGATGCCGATCCTGGAAAAACACATCCTTTGTCCAACACCCAGGAGAAGAAGTGGGAGGTATGTCACATGACCTCCCCCAAGCTGTTAGAATCTGTAATATTGCCATGTGGAACTGAACCCAGGCAGTGTACCATTTTACCACCTACCAGGTAGCAGGAGAAAGAGCTCTGTCCCTCATTTACCTTGTGTACAGTTGGAATATTGGAGCTTCTGTGTCTCTTCCTTCAAGACTAAGTCATCTCATTTACCTCTGTATACCTTCTCCCATCATGGAAGTCCTCGCCTCTGGAAAGATGGATCAACATGCAGCAATTACAGTCTGCTAACCTCTGAAGGGATATAACATTGGACTTTTGATTCTGAACTCTCGATGCACATGAAATCATAACTCTTAATTTTATTATGGTCTTGCTCTTTCCATTTGATACCTTACTTATCTTTCATAGTTTACACAGATGGTGCATCCTTTTTATAGAGTCTTTCTTCATGGAATATATCCTTATTGAGAGTTATGAAGTATCTTCTTAAGTGTCTGTCACTACATATCCATCATCTTAACTTTTAACCTATTTTCCCATTCCGCTGCAGCTTACTCTGCCTTCATAGCTTTGTAATTGCCTTTAAATTGAACACATTGATTTCAGACCCAAGTGTTTCATCTTCAAACTGAATGTGAATTCTAACATATAATGATCACTCTTGCCTGTAGACAGATGATCATTTACTATGGGGTCATTAATTATATCCATCTTATTACACATTACCAGGTCTAATATAGACTGCTCCATGAATGGTTCAGAACATATTGTTCAAAGAAACTGTCCTGAATATAGTCAATGTAGCTCATCCTCAAGACTACTTTTGCCAATTTGATTGTCCGATCTATATGGAGATTAAAGTCACCGATGATTATTGCAGTTCCTTTCTTTCAAGACGGTATTATTTCTTGATGTATACTGTGTCCTGTAATATAGCTATCATTAGGAGGCTTATAAACTACTCAAGGTAAATCTTCATTAGATTATTGCTTAGATTATAACTTTCCTTACTGATTAAGAAAACAATAAATGAATGTGAACAGAAGCAACAATACATTTTATGTTTATAATATTTATGGGTTTTAACATTCCTTCCAGAGAAGAGAGAAAATAGCAGTCATGCCTGCATTATAAACTGGTCCCTAAATATTAAACTTCCTATGCCACTATTGTTGTTAAGAGAAAGAGTCTCTGCCATCTATTTATATTACCCCGATTACTTCAGACAGACTATTCAATTTGAACATCACAGGCTGAGAAGTACATTTCAAAAGATGGCCATAACTATAGAAAATGGAAGAACATCCTCAGCACAGAATGGATGTATGGGACAGACTATGGGAAGGTGTCTTAATCCTGGGCAGATAGATTGAAAAAGGCACTGATAATTGTGACAAGAAAGGGGTTTGTGTGGATTGGGAGGATTAGTAGAGAGATTCCATCACTGAGGAGTAATAATGTATCGTGCAAGCAATCAGTTTTTTAGACAAAATTGGTTTATCTTCTTCCCAGCTTTCTGCGTCTTACATTCAAAATAACACACAAATGCAATACCGCTATAGCAACCATTAACATAGATACGGAATCCCTGTACCTCTGCAATTTAGTGATTTGCTTTCATTTTGGCACTCAATGAGAATTTCCTTTCATCATTTTGAGAGAATTAGAGAGGATAGTAACATTACCCGCACCTAAAGGCCAAGTTAAGGAAGAGGAAGGTACACATAACATTGGAAATGTATGCAAGTTGAGTATGTTGGAGCATAAGAAACATATGCACAATGCTGTGGCAATCATGCACACGACCTGATGCACCTACCTAGATGGGAACAATCCTTTCTGGCACACACATGTGTTGGAACAATGAATACTTGCATTGAAATTCACCATAGACAAAATAGCAATCAACAAAGCACCTGCAATAGAAAGCGCAATGGTTCAAGGATTAATGCAGTTTCATCCAAATCTTAACATAATATTTAATGTGTCTTGTGGTGAAGTGCTGGATCTGACCTCAAAATCTTCCTTTCTGTCTCTCAAGCTGTTATGAGTTCAGTCATATAAAATCAAAAACTTAAACTTTCATCTGACAAGAAAAATGCTTTCATTAGATATGATATCTCAGATCTTAAGTTAATTTCATAAAATATCAAATCTATCACTTAAATTAATTAAAAATGAACAATTTTTGCCTTTGATGGGTTTTGGAGATCCTTGCAATTTCCTTCTCACCTCACACTCAAAGGATTTTGATATATCTTTTTGGATTTTTTTGAAAAATAAAAGGCAGAACACAATGATACTCCAGAGTGCCTGTAGTGGGAAGTTAGATTTCATCCGCATTTCTTTGATATTTCTAATTATTTTTCAACAAGGGCAGAGGCTATCTGGCATTTTATTGCAAGTGATGTATTCATCTCCAAAATGTTGCTTGGAAACTAGTCTGTATATATAAATTGAATAGCAGCATCAGGAATTCATCTGGTGTTGTTGTTTCTGCTGCCTTTTAAATCACTAAGTCCTTTATTAGCAGTACGCACGAGAATATTGCAGATTCCTGAGTGTTTCCTTCATTGTTCAATCCAACTGTGCAATCTTCAAAGTTCTTACTTGGAATGGAGCTGGAATGTTTGGCATGGTTGTGATGCCAGAGGAAGCATGGCAGTGCAGGGTAATGGGAATTCTGCCCAATCCTTGTGTTTACTCTGATCAGAGCAGTTATTCAGGAGTTGGCAAATTTGAGTAATACTCAGCTGGCTACCAAGGATTCAGTGTTCCCAATGGTGGTTGAGGAAAGTGTTAAAACTAGTGTTACTGAAGTATTTAAAGTCCAACAGCAGCTGAAAGGATCAGGCAAATTCCCAGAAGGATTTGCAGCAACAGAAACCACTTCTTGAGTGCACTTCGACAGAAGGGCTTCCTCAGTGGTATCATGTGGTTAATTCTCTGGAACTGATTCTGGGGGTCGTCCTGTAGGAGATGAGGCAGAGAAACTGGATCATTTTGGGGATCAGAGGAAGCATCTGTTTAAAAATGACTCATGCCAAATGGAATGAAGTATATTGGCTGCACAATACCACCAGAAGCTTACAGACACAACAAATGTCAACAAGGCTAGAGCAGCTACTCACCATTTTCACAGATGCTCTGTACACAAGTTTAGGATGTAACCATTCCAAGAAGCTCATATAGAAAATCAGCAACCTTCCACCTCATACATCCCACATTCAGGGGAGGCAGTAGTGTCGTGGTATTGTCACTGGATTAATAATCCAGAGACCCAGGGTAAGGCTCCGGAGACCACTTTCAAATCCTGCCATGGCTGATGGTCAAATTTGAATTCAATAAAAAGAAATTTAGGATTAAAAGTCTAATGATGACATGAAACCATTGCTGATTGTTGTAAAAACCCATCTGGCTTACTATTTTCCTTTAGAGAAGGAAATCTGCCATCTTTACCTGGTCTGGCCTTCAAGTGACTCCAGATCCACAGCACTGTGGTTGACTCTTAAATATCCTCAGGGATAGGCAATAAATGCTGGCCTAGCCAATGATGCCCGCATGGCATGAACGAATAATAAAATAAATCCTCAGATAGCACTTAGAAGCAGCACAGGATCATCACACATTGGCACAAAACTAAAATGATGGGTAAAGTTAATTATTTGCGATGGTAGTCAGAATTTTAATTCAATCATGTGGTTGATAACAGAATTAACAGTGAAGAAATATCTTGAGCTCTGCAGTTCCGTGAAGACAAGATTCTGGTTATGATAGAATCATTGGGATTGACAGGGGCAGCGGTTATAGGATTCTTCATATAGCGAGAAATGTGATTCCCGAGAAAAGTGAATATTTCTGAACGTCTATATTGTTGTATTCTCCACCTTTTCTTACTGCTATTTCACTACTGCCTAAACTCTCTTATTTCTGACGTATTTCTTCTAATATTGTTTCCCTTCCCGGGTTCTTTGTGCATCTGGCATTTCCTCTTTCATGCTTCATCCTGGCACCCCTCTTCCTGCCAATAAATGGTGTGTCTCCCCCACCCACCGCAACCTCCCCCCCCCCCCTCCACCCCATGTATATATATATATAACTAAACCTTCTAAAAGGACGCAGGTCTTGGACTGTTTACAATCTATATAAATGATCTGCAAGCAGGGACAAAGTGTAACACAGCAACATTTGTGGATGATACTAAAATAGGTGGGAAAGCAGGCAGTGAAGAGAATATTCAGAGGATATTCGGAGGTTGAGGGGAGACCTGATAGACGTCTACAAGATTATGAGGGGCGTGGACAGAATGGATAGTCAGAAGCTTTCTCCCAGGGTGGAAGAGTCAACCACTTGGGGCCATAGATTTAAGGTGCGAGGGGCAAGATTTAAAGAAGATGTACGAAGCAAGTTTTTTACACAGAGGGTGGCGGGTGCCTGGAACTCGCTGCCAGGGAGGTAGTGGAAACAGATATGATAGTGAGTTTTAAGGGGCGTTTGAACAAATACATGAATAGGATGGGAATCGAGGGATATGGTCCCCTGAAGGGTAGGGGGTTTTGGTTCAGTCGGGCAGCATGGTCGGTGGAGGTTTGGAGGGCAAAAGGACTGGAGTATAAAAGTAGAAAAGTGTTGTTGCAATTATATAGGGTGTTGGTGAGGCCACATCTGGAGTATTGTATCCAGTTTTGGCCTCCTTATTTGAGGAAGGATGTGGGGGCATTGGAGGCAGTTCAGTGGAGGATCACTAAATTGATTCCAGGGTGAAGGGGTTGATGTATGAGAGATTAAACAGTTTGGGCTTGAACTCGCTGGAGTTTAGAAGGATGAGAGGGGATCTGATCAAGGTATATAAAAAAATTTTAAAGATTGATAAAGTAAATGTAGACCAAATGTTTCCTCTTATGCGTCAATCTTGTACAAGAAGTCACAGGTATAGGTTGAGAGGCAGTAGGTTTAAAACTGAGATGAGAAGGAACTACTTCTCGCAGAGGGTGGTGAATTTGTGGAACTCGCTGTCCCACAGTTCAGTGGTGTCTGAACCGTTGAATGTTTTCAAGAGGGAGATAGACATATTTCAAATAAAAAAAAGGGAAAGAGGGATATGGGGAACAGGTGAGGAGGTGGATTTGAGACCAGGGAGAGATCAGCCATGATCTGATTGAATGGCGGAGCAGGCTCGAATGGCTGAATTTGCCTACTTCTGCTCCTAATTCCTATGTTCCTATGTCCTGTGCAACTCATCCATCTTTTGCAGACCCTTACAGTCCCAGAATTAGTCCCAATGGAGTCAGGAAACTAAAAGCTCCTGCACCATTTCTCCAGCCACAGCTTTGACCTGCCTTAACTTACTGTCTATGTATTCCATAACTTCCAGTTTCATCTCCAATTAGATATGCCTCCAATAAAAGTAAAATGCTGCAGATGTTGGAAATCTGAAATAAAAAATTCTGGATAAACTCAGCAAGTCTGGCAACATCTGTGGAGAGAGAAAAACAAAGATAATGTTTGGGGTGTGTGATGATACTGTGCCTTTAACAAATATATGTATATCATGGGCAGAATTCTCCAGCCGCACTGGTCTAAAAGCCAGAAATTCCCACCTGACCATCAATGGCATTTCATATTCTCCACAACCCGCCCGCTAAAATTCCAGTGGCGGGTGGGATGGGAGAATTCCGGGCCATTTTTCTTGTACGGGGTATATTTTAAAGTCAGCTCTGCTTTACAAGGTGCCAAGTTGCCTGAGAAAATGTGCAGATCTGTGCTGAGAATCCAGGACAATAATTGATCTTAGCTAATGAGGTGTTTGTTCAATCTGAATTAATGCATTTGTGTTTACTTGGGTTTTCCTTTGGGGTTTCAGAGTAGGCTTTTGATTAGGTTGATTGACAGAGAATAGGTGATGCTACATTAACAGGAGAGACAGATTTTGTAATAAAAGTCAGTTACTGCTGGGTTCTGATAGAAGCAAGAGGTGTCTCTTTGTCTTTCTTGCTAGAGGTTGCTGTTTAGGGTTGTCAAAAGATGGGTGTCTCTCTGTCTCTCCAAAGGTGTTCAAAATGTTCTAGGACTGTTATCAAATGCAAGCACATAAGCCTGGGTGTGTTCCTAGCTGATTTTGAAGAGGAGTTTAAGTCTATAAGAGGAATATTGCTTGAATTGGAACTAATAGATAGATTAGTTGTCAACTGTATCTTGTCATGTTTAAGTATTGTTTAATTGCTAAATGTTAAGCTAATCCAATCATTATAGTTAAACTGTGTTGTTAAATAAAGTTTGTTTTGATAATAGCTCCCTAGTGTGTCAATAAAATCACAGCTGGAATGAAACATCTCATCCTCACACTATTGGCAAAATAGAAAAAATGTTTGGGGTCTAGTCGGGCTTCATAACATACCTTGGGGTTTCTGATCTGGAACCTTAACCGGTCTAAATGACCCTTCTACAGACTTTTTCTTTTAAAAAAACTGTTGCATCGTTTATCTACAAATCTTTAATCTGCAGGGAAAACACTTCTTAGAATTTTAGTCACTCTCGAAGTCATTCTGTAAGCTTTAGCCCAGCAGATTGCATTGACACTCTGCATTTTGCATTATTGGTATCAGAACCATGATGTGTTATGGTATTCTAAGTGAATCGCCGATGCAACAAATGTAGTCATAGTAATGGAATGTTCTACAATGTTACAGCGGTAGCAGAATTCCTTCCAATTTCCATTGTTCACTTGAGATATAATGACCAGGTTGCTGTCGAAAATTCATACCTATGGATTGTGACCTTAACTAAGAAAACGTAACGGTATTATTGTACTGTTTCAGTTCTGGAACAACGGCCCTTGAAATTGAGCGATCAAATCATGAAATTCACCCACAAGTTAGTTTCAAACTGAGAGGGAATTGCCAATCAGTTCTGAGGAGCACTCCAGAGTGACTTTATGAAGACAAGCCTGAGAAGTAGAAACACATTATTAACTGGCAAGTGCCCTTCGTCCCTAGGTGAGGGTTGGAATAACTCCAGTTTAGCAGCATGAAGGAGTCACAAATAACATTCATTGCCTCGGAAGAAGAGTTGAAGAGTCCCTGCCCTCAGTCAGAAACAGCTTGCAACACTCCGAGGCAAGCCCCAGTCCAGAACCACCTGGAATGGTTCTGGGATTATCTCAAAAGCGGCTGGAGCTCTTTGCTGGAACCTTTCAAATGGGGCTGGAATTCCCTAATGCGGGCCTGGTACTTCCTGCTCGTTAGTTGGAATTTAACTTATGATAGGGTAGTGGCGGTGAGCGAGTGCCATTCCTTGCAGCATTTTTGGAGCTACCTGGAGGACCGAGATCCCCCAAACGTGCTCTGTTACTGTTGCCTCAAACGATGCATAGATTCCTTCCTGCGGGACTGGAAGACCCTGACTGGAGAAGGAAACCCCCTGACCAGCTGCTACAACTGCCTGCGGGGCTGCTGCCAGTCGCTCCAGCGTGACTGGGAGTCGCTGACCTGGAGAGTCCGGAATCCGTGCTCGGGGATCTGTAAGTCCGTGGCGAGCTGCCGGAGCTCCAGCAAGCTGAGCTGGAACCTGGCCAGCCTGTGCCTGGAGCCCCTGACGCGCTGCTGGCGCTGGCTGGTGAGCGGCTGCCAGTCCTGCCTGCACGGCTGGCGCATCCTGGCACTGTGCTGGAGCTCGCTGGCCTGGCTGGGGGGTTTCCTGAGCCGCAGCTGGGCCACCCTCGCCCGCGGCTTCTCCTCCATGGGCAGCTGCTGTGGCTCCCTCTCCCGCTTCTGGGGCACCCTCACCCTCTGCTGTCACTCTCTGGCCCGCTGCTCCAATTTACTCAAACGGGTTTAATTAAACCTTTATTCGTGTTCAACATTCGAGCGTTTCTTGCAGGAGTTGCCTGTGTAATCCTCTTCAGTTCTCTTTTGTTTAAAAAAAGACGAAAAACATTTCAGATCAGCCTGACCCTTTTAAATTAGGGGTGCTTGATGTATGAAATAATTTTCTGACTGAACATTGGAGTGACTCCAGTGATATGAAACCACTGAAACCAGTACCAAATTCAACCACCAAATTCAACCAGCAATATTCCCTCATGAATCCGAGAGCAATTAACATTTGACTCATTCCAGTTCAGAAAACTAAAGAGAAAATTATATTTCAAAAAAGTGTTAAATGACAATTGGCTCTATCTTCATCTGTGAGCATTCAATACAACGTTTTACATTCAGTGGAAATCCATATTTCTGTTGCTAAAACTGCTTTAAAAAAAACTTGACTTCCTCTTTAAGTCAATCCCTGTCCTCCAAACCTTGAACTTTCCTGACACGACCTGCTTATGTCTTTCACTGGCTATTTTAATGATAATGTCGCCACAAATGCCCTCAGGTTCTTTGTTTTTTTTTCGTTGTCTCCACACACACTCTTCCTGCATGTTCATAGTCATAGAGGTTTACAGTTTGGAAACAGGCCCTTCGGCCCAACTTGTCCATGCCACCCCTTTTTTTAACCCCTAAGCTAGTCCCAATTGCCCACGTTTGGCCCATATCCCTCTATACCCATCTTATCCACGCAACTGTCTAAATGCTTTTTAAAAGACAAAATTGTACTCGCCTCTACTACTACCCCTAACAGCTCGTTCCAGACACTCATCACCCTCTGTGTGTAAAAAATGTTCACTTTAACTTTGGTTTCTAACTCTAAGCTGAAGCCCTTAATTGGATCCTACTTTTGTATTTAACAGTGGGTTGTTTATTAGCTTATATTAGGCGCCTTAATTAGGTTCGAGTCTATACCCTGTCACTGCCCAAATGGACCAGCAATGGGATCCTGCAAAGTAACCAGGACTCCGAGCTATTAAACAAATCTGCCATTGGGCTCACGGTTACAGCAGAGTCACTCTGCCCATTTGGACCAGTAAGTTTCCGGATGGGATACAAAGCAGGATCGATGTCCTGATAAAGTACCAACACAGCAGAAAAGGAAACAGCTTCTCCATAATGGATGATGCCAGCAGATTAGAATCATGGTAAGACTGCTTCTTTTGCTCTTGGTGCCTCCTCCATGTTCAGCTACACAGATACGGGTTAGATGTCTAGGAGAAGAAACCATTTAAAATGTATTAGTGTCATAAGTAGGCTTACATTAACACTGCAATGAGGTTACTGTGAAAGTCCCCTAGTCGCCACACTCCGGCGCCTGTTTGGGTACACTGAGGGAGAACTTAGCATGGCCAATGCACCTAACCAGCACATCTTTTGGGCTGTGGGAGGAAACCGGAGCACCCGGAAGAAACCCACACAGACACGGGGAGAACGTGCAAATTCCACACAGTCAGTGACCCAAGCCGGGTATCGAACCCGGGTCCCTGACGCTGTGCCACCGTGCTGGCTGAACTATAACAGTTAAATGATCAAGTCGTGCATGGTGAATTTGCTGTTGCAAACTCATACTTTGTGTTAAATTTACTCAATAAATGTTTCCATTGCTGCTTCTACTCTGCCTAGCCAGTGTAATAATTTTAACTAGTAGAGCAAACATTAACTGATATAACTCATTAGTAGATATTTATTTCATAGAAACATAGAAAACTACAGCACAAAACAGGCCCTTCGGCCCCACAAGTTGTGCCGAACATATCCCTACCATTGAGGCCTACCTATAACCCTCCATCCTATTAAGACCCATGTACTTATCCAGGAGCCTCTTAAAAGACCCTATTGAGTTTGCCTCCACCACCACTGACGGCAGCCGATTCCACTCACCCACCACCCTCTGTGTGAAAAACTTCCCCCAAACATTTCCCCTGTACCTACCCCCCAGCACCTTAAACCTGTGTCCTCTCGTAGCAGTCATTTCCACCCTGGAAAAAAGCCTCTGAGAGTCCATCCAATCTATGCCTCTCGACATCTTATATACCTCTATTAGGTCTCCTCTCATCCTACGTCTCTCCAAGGAGAAAAGACCGAGCTCCCTCAGCCTATCCTCATAAGGCATGCCACTCAATCCAGGCAACATCCTTGTAAATCGCCTCTGCACCCTTTCAATCTTTTCCACATCCTTCCTGTAATGAGGCGACCAGAACTGAGCACAGTACTCCAAGTGGGGTCTGACGAGGGTCTTATATAGCTGCATCATTAACCCCGGACTCCGAAACTCAATCCCTTGATTGATAAAGGCCAGCACACCATACGCCTTCTTAACCACCTCCTCCACCTGCGGGGCCGATTTTAGAGTCCTATGGACCCGGACCCCAAGGTCCTTCTGATCCTCCACAGTACTAAGAGTCTTTCCATTTATATTGTACTCCTTCATCCCATTTGACCTGCCAAAATGGACCACTACGCATTTATCTGGGTTGAAGTCCATCTGCCACTTCTCTGCCCAGTCTTGCATCCTATCTATGTCCCTCTGTAACCTCTGACATCCCTCCAGACTATCCACAACCCCACCAACCTTCGTGTCGTCGGCAAACTTACCAACCCATCCCTCCACTTCCTCATCCAGGTCATTTATGAAAATGACAAACAGCAAGGGTCCCAGAACAGATCCCTGGGGCACACCACTGGTGACCGACCTCCATTTAGAAAAAGACCCATCTATACCTACTCTCTGCCTCCTTTGGGCAAGCCAGTTCTGGATCCACAGGGCAGCAGCCCCTTGGATCCCATGCCCTCTCACTTTTTCTAGAAGCCTTGCATGGGGGCCTTATCGAACACCTTGCTAAAATCCATATAAACCACATCTACCGCTTTCCCTTCGTCAATGTGTTTAGTCACATTTTCAAAGAACTCCACCAGGCACGTAAGGCATGATCTGCCTTTGACAAAGCCATGCTGAGTATTCTTTAGCATACTAAACCTCTCCAAATGCTCATAAATCTTGTCCCTCAGGATCTTCTCCATCAGCTTACCAACCACTGAGGTTAGACTCAGCGGTCGGTAATTTCCTGGGCTATCCCTATTCCCCTTCTTGAAAATAGGAACCACATCCGCAATCCTCCAATCCTCCGGCACCTCTCCCGTCTCCATCGACGACGCAAAGATCATCGCCAGAGGCTCTACAATCTCTTCCCTCGCCTCCCACAGTAACCTGGGGTACATCCCATCCGGACCCAGCGACTTATCTATCTTGATGCCATTCAAAGATTCCAGCCAACCTCTTTGTTAAAGTCCACATACTCAATCTTTTCAGTCCACCGCAAGCCCACAGTACATCCACCCATGTCCTTCTCCTCTGTGAAAACCGAGGCAAAATACTCATTAAGCATCTGTGAAAACCGAGGCAAAATACTCATTAAGCATCTGTGAAAACCGAGGCAAAATACTCATTAAGCACCTTTGATCAAAGGCAGATCGTGCCTTACGAGCCTGGTGGAGTTCTTCGAAAATGTGACTAAACACATCGACGAAGGGAAAGCGGTAGATGTGGTTTATATGGATTTCTTTGATCTTCTGAACAACATTTAAAATTCCAGCCCGTGAACTATTTGCTGTGCTATGTGTAAAACATATAAACACTTCAATCAGATGTAGGCGTAACTCACCCTGCAATTCGTAGTCATAGACAAACAAGTCACTGAATCAAGCTGCACTTCTGGGTGGTGTCTAGGGGCCCTTACAAATTTATAAGGATTCTGAAAAAGGAGACCAACAATCTTGAAACTATAATTGTTGGCCTGAAAAGCAGCTTAAAGAAGCAAAGAGGAACATTAAGTATGACGCTGTTCAATTTAAGTTTGTTTTTCTTTGTCTTTCATGTAATAAACAATTAGTCAAGCTTGAAATACACAGTCTGCTACCGTGGCATTTCTGGCTTTTGGAGAGATCAGCATCGGGCATCACATAGCTTGATTTGCCAAATCTAAGCTGAGAGTGCTTGATGGATAGTTGTCAAGGAAGCTTTATTCAACATTGAACCTATGCTGCACTTGACCTCGGAATGCGGTTGAGATTTATTGAACAGATGAGTTTTCGAGCAGCTTTTGAAGGTAAAGCTATATTTCACAACACTGTCTCATCTACACTCCCAGGTCAAGTGCAGCATGAGTTCAGTGGTGACTAAAGCTTCTTTGTCATTTTCCCAGCAAGTATTCTCAGCTTGTAGGTAGATTTATCCTGCATCTTAATCTATGCTGTTCATGTCTCATGTGCACTTCAGAGAATAGTGGAGAGAGAGAGAGTTTTATCTTGCATCTAAACCAAATTGAATCCGATATGGTCAAGCTCAGTCCTGGTATTTGGTTTCAGATTGGAAGAATTTCATTTCCCAATGCTGACTTTGTACTAATGAACATGACACTTCACTGAAGTACGCTTTTAATAAAAACTTGGTGACTACTTCTTTGGATATCTAAAAGAAATTGACAAATTAATGGAGCTTTGGAAAGAAGAAGAGAGTGAAATTGGCCCTCAGCAATAAATGAAATATAATTAATAAGGAATTAGTCACCCAACCTGGCGTTGGATGATTTACTCATTTTGTACTTATCGTTTAGATCAGTATCTCACCTGTAAATCAATTTAATGTTCTAGATTAATTTTGTCCCAGACATTTCCATTTTTCTCCTTATTACTTAATGTGTGACATTGGGATATATTGACTGCAGCATATTAATAACAATTTTCTACAGTATATTACATATCAGCTCAGCTGCTTTCAGTATATTTATTGCCAACTGTTTCTTTTCTATTTTTCTTCCCTGAGGAACTAGAATTTAATTTTCAAAGAAGTGTTTTAGGCCCATGTGCTACTTGTGAGTTTTATTGTTTCAGTTATCTGAAGATCCCAAAATATTGGTCTTTTTGTTTCTCCAGTTCTCTCGCCAGTCTCATTAAATGGTGAATTCTTTAACTGGAGTAAATCCTTTTATAACAGTGAATAGTCATGGCTGTCTATTCTTGCCTTCTGTTATGCTAATTACTTTCTTTTATCTCTGTTGGTTTCTTTTGTCTCTAATGCAATCCCCAGTTTATGATGATTTGAATGTACTTCACAATGCAGCATGTGATGCATTCTCTTTATGTCCTGAATAATATGAGTGATGGAATTGTCATAATAACATTTAATGAGCTTGTGTTGAAGGAACTTTAGCCAACATTTAACCCATACTGCTGCTGAGTGTCAGATGGAACAATATGAGATAAAAGATGGGCAAACCAGAGGAGAGGGAAATATATATGAACAACAATGTAAAGCGATGAGTGAAAACTGTGAGAAATAGAGGACAAAAAGGAGCAACATGTAGAGAGACAGAGACTGAACATAACAGAAAGAGAAAATCTGCAATTGGAAGGAAAAATAAAGATAAGTAGCACAGAGTATA
This sequence comes from Mustelus asterias, assembly GCF_964213995.1. Lineage (NCBI taxonomy): Eukaryota > Metazoa > Chordata > Chondrichthyes > Carcharhiniformes > Triakidae > Mustelus > Mustelus asterias. Next base: position 35,588,823 of record NC_135809.1, on the reverse strand, counting down.
AAGTGAAACTGGGATATCAAAGTGAAATCAAAGACAGACACAGTTACAGTAAAGAGACAAAGAGTGACAGCAAAAGAGAATTCAAAATGGAGACAGCATACAAAAAGAATCAGAAAACAAAACAAAACTATATAACAAAAGATATACAGCGATACACAGAAAGGCAGACCAGGGTGGAATGAATAGGTGTGTCAGTTAGACTGGAAAAGAGAACTTTAAGAATGTAATAAAGCATGGAATGAGAGAAAATTAACTATCCATTCAATTCTGCTCCCTCCATAGACTGTGTATGACCTCCCCTAACATGGCCTATCCGACCTCCTGAATGGAACTTCAATATAAATGCTCTCTGATCCTGAAAGGTAAGCATTCAGAATATGCATTAATCTTCAAATTTTCACATTGAGCTGTGGATGGGGTGTCATTTTCATCTCACCAGCTGTTGTTCCCATGGAATATTTGATCATCTCAGTTTTTGGCCATTCTTACAGCCACCTTTCTCATTCCTAAACAGAATCCTCTGCTGTACTTCTCATGTCATCATTGGTTTCCTCTACTTGTTGGATGGAAATCTATGATTAATTGAAAGGAAACTGCCCACCCACATCCCCCCCCCCTTGTTTTGATACACAAAAATATCTCCCTCGAATATCTGTAACAATATAACATTCAATGGGGGAAGAAGATGAGCCCCACCGTTTTTTTGTTCGGTGAACCTGGTTTCCAACCATGCATCCATCACAACAGGAATAAAGAAACCAAATAGCAGGATACTGCAATAAATGTTTGTTTTTGTCATAATGACTTAAAATAAGATGACTCAACAATTTGTATTTTGGATTTGTACAACAATCTCTAAGATACAATGATTAATTTCCATTGTTTGAATATAATTTTGATTGGCAGTTCTATTTGATTTTAAGAGATTATGGTTCTGTTTCTTTTGACTCTGTCTACTCTAGAAAGCCTTTGGTCTGCCTTATTTTGATTGAGTTGTCCATCTGAAGCCCTCAGAGAGAATTAGATAGGCCACAATAGATGGTCAGCAGTGAATCACTCCTATAAGGTTAATGACTTGGGCCTGGTTAGTGCAACAGATGCAATTGGAGGCTATTTTCTAACTCCAAGGAGAAAAGCTTATAGGCTGGGATTTTACCGGCCTGCTTGCCATGGGAATTGGAGCGGGCGAGAGGCGGACCATGGAAGGTCTGTTGACCTCGAGCGGGATTTTCCAGTTACAGGACAAGCAAGGCCATAAAATCCCACCCAGAATGTAATTTTGCTACTGTTTGTATAATCATTTTGGCAATGCATTGCCCAAGTTGGGGTGTACACCTATTTGGAGCAATGAACCTGATTCAGTGATATTTTATTCAGTGTTGGGAGGTAAACATCTTTGGGGAGACCAACATTTATTCCTATCCTGTGATGAGATGTGTATCTTTTTATATTTATGTAGATAGGCTGTGTAGGTAAGGGTAAAACTGTGTCTGTGTGTGTCCATTGTTAATCAAAGGAGAGTTTGTTGGAGTCAGATAATCTGTAGTATCTAAGAAATGAATGATTAAAGGTGTTAACTTGCAGTTTGTATTGAGGTCTTAATTTTACAAGTGAACAGAATCGATCTGAAAGTTGCATTTGGTGATCTGAAATTTGCATTTAGTGATAATTGTTGAAATTGATATGTAGCTGTTGCATTCCAAAGGAGTTTCAAAGGTGACAAAGAACATTTTAAAGTTTAAGTTTATTTATTAGTGTCACAAGTAGGCTTACATTTACACTGCAATGAAGTTACTGTGAAAATCCCCTAGTCACCACATACCAGCGCCTGTTCGGCTACACTGAGAGAGAATTTAGCATGGCCAATGCACTCAACCATCAGTCTTTCAGAGTGTGGGAGGAAACTGCAGCACCCAGAGGAAACCAACGCAGACACAAGGAGAACATGCAGACTCCACACAGATAGTGATCCAAGTCAGGGATCGAACCCGGGTCCCTGGGCTCTGTGAGGCAGCAGTGCTAACCATTGTGCCACCGTGCATTTGCATTTTATAGGAAGTTCATGAGTAAACAGAGACAGGTGTTTTAAAATTGTAATGACCCAAAATAATGGTTAAATTGGAACATGAAAGATTTTAATATTTGGGAACCAGAGTTTTCAAATGGATATTTGAAGAGAATGGAGAGCCAAGAGAGAGCCAAGATTAAATGTGTGCGTTGGAAAGTGGTGAAAATCTTTTAATTGAAGAAAAGCAACTCTGTTTTTTTGGCTTGGAGAATAATTGTCCTTAGAGACAGTTTATTCTGAATCTCTCTTTCGAAAGACCACATCAGCATGAGTTGTACCACTGTGTAAAGTGATAGCAATATTTTGGCTTGGATAATAGCTCCTGGATTTTATGGTTAAGAATCTATCAGGGCCATTGCCAAAAAGATAGTTTTATTATGCATCTTTGATAAAGCACTGTGGAAGTTATTTTGTAAGATTTATTTCCAGCTGTGTATCTTTTATCATGTGTATTTAATCTTTAAAGAAACAATTTAATTCTTCAATTTTCAAAGTTATCACTGGAGTCCAGGCTTTTATGTTCTATAACACAAAGGAAAGATTACGATCAGGTGAGATGGATTTCAAACAGAGATCTAGCTTGTACAGCTTTAACATTGGTTGCGGTCGTAACAATCCCCAATTCCCCTTGGGAAACTGGTGGCGAGCTGCCTTCCAACACTGTAGTCCATATGGTGAAGGCACATCCACAGTACTGTTGGATTGAGAGCTCTAGACTTTTCGCCCATCAACAATGAAGGAATAGCAATGTAGTTCCAAGATAAGATAGTGTGAGAGTTACAGGAAACTTGCGGGTAGTCATGTTCCCAAGTACCTGCTGCCATTTTTATTTTAAGTGGTAGGGGTTGCAAGTTTGGATGATGCTGGGGAAAAGGTTGTGATAAGTTGCTGCAATGCATCTTCTACAGATCAAATATCTCTTATCCATACATCTGAGAACCAAACGCATCCAAAAGCCGAATTTTTTTCTGCTAACAAAGCAATATAACATTATGCAACAGGTGTAATAAGTGTTAACCGTGAAGAAGTAGGGTGTGTGAGAGTTGACAAAGGAAAAAACGGCCTAGTATTTATAAACTATACCTACTCTAGACTTAGGCTATTGTGATATAAGTAAGCCTGGACCTACTGTATACGCTAGATCCAAACACATCTGAATATTGAAATGCAGTCAGCCCCAAGAGTTTCAGATAGAGGGTATTCGACTGCTATATGGTAACACTGCTTCCACTATCTGCCAGAAGTTTTTTTTCACTCGTCCATGGGATGTGGTCATCGCTGGCTGGGCCAGCATTTGTTGCACATCCCTGAAGGCAGTTAAGAGTCAACCACATTGCTGTGGGTCTGGAGTCACATATAGGCCAGACTAGGTAAGGATGACATATTTCCTTCCCTAAAGGGCATTAGTGAATCAATGGGTTTTTACAATCCACAATGGCTTCATGGTCATCATTAGACTTTTAATTCCAGATTTTTGTTGAATTCACCATCTGCCATGGTGGGATTTAAATCCAGGTCAAAAGAGCATTACCCTGGGTTTCCAGATTACCAGTCCAGCAACAATGCCACTGTGCCACTGCCTCCCCTTGCAAGTAGTCCCATGTTGTGGTTCCACTCGGCTTTGTTGGTTTGCATGGTGCTGCTCCTGGCATGCTTTCCTACACTCCTCCTTTGAACCAAGGTTAATCCTCTGGCTTTATGATAATGGGAGAATAGGGGATATGCTGGGCCATGAAGTTGCAGATGGTTGAATACAATTCTGCTGCTGTTGATGGCCCACAATGCCTCATGGAGGCACAGTTTTGAGTTGCACTATCTGGTCAAAGTCTATCCCATCTAGCACAGTGGTAGTGTCACGCAATACGATAGAGCATATCCTTGATGTTTTAGGCAGGATTTGGTCTCCACTAGCATTGTACAGTGGTCACTCCTATCAATACTGTCATTGACAGATAGATCTGCGAGATGTAGAACAGTGAGGACAATGTCAAGTAAGTTTTTTCCTCTTCTTTTTCTGCTGGTCCAGATTTTCACACATTTCCTTCAGATCTCAGCTAACTTAGTTGGTAGTGATGCTACTGAATCACTCTTGATGATGAGCATTGAAATCCCCCACCCAAGAGGTTATTCTGTGCCCTTGCTACCCTGAGTGCTTCTTCCAAGTGGTGTTCAACATGAAGGAGTACTAATTCATCAACTGAGGGAGGGTGGTAAGTGGTAATCACCAGGAGGCTTCCTTGTCCATATTTGACCTGAGGTCATGAGGCTTCATGTGGTCCGGATGTTGAGGACTGCCAACACCACTTCCTCCAAGTTATTTATCATGATGTTGCAGAAACAGGACATTCCCTGGATTGCTGATTGAGGAGTCTGGAACAAAGGGCAGAATTCTTCATTTCTGAGACACAGGACAGGATTCTACGGCCTCGCTCATCCCAAAACTGTAAAATCCCGCCCGAGGTCAATGGATCTTTCCATTGTCCGCCCCTCGCCCACTCTGATTCCCGTGGTGGGCGGGGCGGTAAAATTCCAGCCTACGTGTGGTGGCGGGCAGCTCCTGTAGCACCTTTCCCACTGGCCAGAATGGCGGGATCCCACACCAGACTCTGGCGGCATAGTGGCACAGTGGTTAGCACTGCTCCTTCACAGCGCCGGGGACCCGGGTTCGATTCCCGGCTCGGGTCACTGTCTGTGTGGAGTCTGCATGTTCTCCCCGTGTCTGCGTGGGTTTCCTCCGGGTGCTCCGGTTTCCTCCCATATTCTGAAAGATGTGTTGGTTAGATGCATTGACCCAAACAGGTGCCAGACTGTGGGGACTAGGGGAATTTCACGGTAACTTCATTGCAGTGTTAATGTAAGCCTTACTTGTGACTAATAAATAAACTTTATTCTGTGCTTGGAATCTAATTATTATTATTAATTATGCACAGGTGCGTTCCTCTCTGACTCACCTGGCAGGTTCAAAGGTCCTGGCACCATATTTAAATACCTGTCCAGCACATTATATCACTCTTTCCAGCCCACTTGTTTTCCACCTGCCTGTGCAGATGTCAGCAACCTAGAAACAAAAAGCGAGTCGCCTCAGGAAAAAGGCAGTACCAGCTTTCACCACCAGGGCCCTTAAGGTCATCATTCAGGGAGTCTGGGCATGTGCTCGACCCAAGGGATGACTCAAAGAAACACACGAACCTCATCTCTCCAGCCTAGGGGGCCATTGCCCAGGAGGTCAGTGTGGCTGCCATCCACCCGCAAAGTGCTGTTCAGTGCAGGGAGTGGATGAATGATCTCATTCGCTCCTACAGGGTAAGTCCCTCTCTCAGCTCCCTCCACGATCAAATTCTCAGCATGGCATCATGTACTCAAATGGCTACTCTCTTCACGGATCTCACACATCCATTAGTGGGGGACACGTATATGACCATAAGACCATAAGACATAGGAGCAGAATTGGCCACTCGGCCCATCGAGTCTGCTCCGCCATTCAATCATGGCTGATATTTTTCTCATCCCCATTCTCCTATATTTCCCCATAACCCCTGATCCCCTTATTAATCAAGAACCTATCTATCTCTGTCTCAAAGACACTCAATGACCTGGCCTCCACAGCCTTCTGTGGCAAAGAGTTCCACAGATTCACCACTCTCTGGCTGAAGAAATTCCTCCTCATCTCTGTTTTAAAGGATCATCCCTCTAGCCTGAGGTTGTGCCCTCTGGTTCTAGTTTTTCCCACTCGTGGAAACATCCTCTCCATGTCCACTCTATCCAGGCCTCACAGTATCCTATGAGTTTCAATAAGATCCCCCCTCATCCTTCTAAACTCCAGCGTGTACAGACCCAGGATTCTCAACCGTTCCTCATACGACAAGCTCTCCATTCTAGGGATCATTCTTGTGAACCTTCTCTGGACCCTTTCCAAGGCCAACACATCTTTCCTTAGATATGGGGCCCAAAACTGCTCACAATACTCCATATGGGGTCTGACCAGAGCCTTATACAGCCTCAGAAGTACATCCTTGCTCTTGTATTCTAGCCCTCTTGACATGAATGCTAATATTGCATTTTCCTTCCTAACTGCCGACTGAACCTACACGTTAACCTTAAGAGAATATTGAACAAGGACTCCCAAGTCCCTTTGTGTTCCTGATTTCCCAAGCATTTCCCCATTTAGAAAATAGTCTATGCCTCCATTCCTCCTTCCAAAGTGCATAACCTCACACTTTTCCACATTGTATTCCTTCAGCCACTTCTTTGCTCACTCTCCTAACCTGTCCAAGACCTTCTGCAGCCCCCCTGCTTCCTCAATATTACCTGTTCCTCTACATATCTTTGTATCATCTGCAAACTTAGCAACAGTGCCTTCAGTACCTTCTTCCAAATCCTTAATGTATATTGTGAAAAGTTGTGGTCCTAGCACCAACCCCTGAAGCACACCACTAGTCTTCAACTGCCATCCTGAGAAAGACCCCTTTATCCCCACTCTCTGCCTTCTGCCAGTCAGCCAATCCTCTATCCATGCCAGGATCTTACCCTTAACACCATGGGCTCTTAACTTATTTAACATTCTCCTATGCGGTAGCTTGTCAAAGGCCTTTTGGAAATCTAAGTAAATCACATCCACCGGTCCTCCTTTATCTAACTTCCTTGTTATTTCCTCAAAGAACTCTAACAGATGTGTCAGACATGACCTCCCCTTAACGAAGCCGTGCTGACTCAGTCCTATTTTATCATGCACTTTCAAGTACTCTGTGATCTCATCTTTAATAATGAACTCTAAAATCTTGCCAATGACCAAAGTCAGGCTAACCGGCCTAGAATTTCCCATCTGCTGCCTCCCTCTCTTCTTGAACAGCTGTGTTACATTAGCTACTTTCCAGTCCTCTGGGACCTTCCCTGCTCACCATGGATTACTCTCCGGAATTGGTTGCATTCTTGGACACACGCATCTCCATTAAGGACGGTCACCTCAGCACCTCACTGTACCGCAAGCCCACGGATAACCTCATGATGCTCCACTTCTCCAGCTTCCACCCTAAACTCGTTAAAGAAGCCATCCCCTACGGACAAGCCCTCCGAATACACAGGATCTGCTCGGATGAGGAGGATCGCAACAGACACCTCCAGACGCTGAAAGATGCCCTCATAAGAACAGGATATGGCGCTCGACTCATCAATCAACAGTTCCGACGCGCCACAGCGAAAAACCACACCGACCTCCTCAGAAGACAAACACGGGACACAGTGGACAGAGTACCCTTCGTCGTCCAGTACTTCCCCGGAGCGGAGAAGCTACGGCATCTCCTCCGGAGCCTTCAACATGTCATTGATGAAGACGAACATCTCGCCAAGGCCATCCCCACACCCCCACTTCTTGCCTTCAAACAACCACGCAACCTCAAACAGACCATTGTCCGCAGCAAACTACCCAGCCTTCAGGAGAACAGTGACCACGACACCACACAACCCTGCCACAGCAACCACTGCAAGACGTGCCGGATCATCGACGCGGATGCCATCATCTCACGTGAGAACACCATCTACCAGGTACACGGTACCTACTCTTGCAACTCGGCCAACATTGTCTACCTGATACGCTGCAGGAAAGGATGTCCCGAGGCATGGTACATTGGGGAAACCATGCAGACGCTACGACAACGGATGAATGAACACCGCTCGACAATCACCAGGCAAGACTGTTCTCTTCCTGTGGGGGAGCACTTCAGCAGTCACGGGCATTCAGCCTCTGATCTTCAGGTAAGCGTTCTCCAAGGCGGCCTTCACGACACACGACAGCGCAGAGTCGCTGAGCAGAAACTGATAGCCAAGTTCCGCACACATGAGGACGGCCTAAACCGGGATGTTGGATTTATGTCACACTATCAGTAACCCCCACAGCTTGCCTCCTGAGCTTGCAGAATCTCACTAGCTGTTCTGTCTGGAGACAATACACATCTCTTTAACCTGTGTTTAATGTTCCCTCCACCCACATTGTCTGTACCTTTAAGACCTGGCTCGCTGTAGGATTCGCATTCTAATCAGTATTCTGCAACTTGATTTTGTGTCTGTTTGCACTGTTTGAGAGCACATTTCCACTCCATCTGATGAAGGAGCAGTGCTCCGAAAGCTACCAGTGCTCCCAAAGCTACCAAATAAACCTGTTGGACTTTAACCTGGTGTTGTGAGACTACTTACTACGACCTTCCCTGCCTCCAGAGATTCCTGAAAAATCACCACCAATGCCTCCACAATTTCCTCAGCTATCCCTTTTAGGGATGTAGTCCGTCCGGTCCAGGTGATTTATCCACCTTCAGACCTGTCAGTTTCCCCAGAACCGCCTCCTCAGTGATGGCCACTACACTCACTTGTGCCCCCTGATTCTCCTAGAGCTCTGGCATCCCATTGGTGTCTTCCACCATGAAGACTGATGCAAAGTAACTATTCAGTTCCTCTGCCATTTTTTTGTTTCCTATCAACATTCCTGTCAACATTCACTCTCTCAGCAAGACCAGTATCCCATCTGTCTTGTTGATCACACTCTGTTCTTTGTCCGTTCTGGATAGGGCTCACCACACACACAGGGGAACTTGCATTTCACCCAACCTCTGCTCCAGCCCCTCTCATCACATCTCTCGCCCTTATCTCCATTTAGGCCAAACATGTGCACAACAAGCGAGAGTGAGCCCAGACCAGGGGAGGGATGACAGAGATCATCACCCTCTGGGAGTTGGAGGAGGCTACAACAAAGTTCCCCGGTGAGGACCGGGATTGCTTCCATGACAATGCTGAGTGCCACGTACTCCGAATTAGTTTCTCTCCACATTCTGTCTGGTGTCATATCTTCAACATGCAAGTGCCTCGAGGCCACCACAGGATGCTTGGCAACCACCATGGAGACAGGTCCTGCCAAAGTTGTGCTTGGCCCTGCACTCAATGGCCACATATGTGTCTCTCTTTTCCTTCATTGCTTCCTCTACTGTCTCGTCTCCTCTGTCTTTTTATCTTTCTGTTCTTTCCTTTTCCTTTCCTCTCTCCAGATGCCCCATCTCCTGCAAAAGTTAGACTGGGGCCCTCTGGCACCCACAGGGTGGATGCACGTCAGCTATTCGGAACACCCCAAGGCTGTGCATCCACCAGAATCCCCTCTGCCTGTGCCCATGCCATCTCCAATAACACAACCCACCGAGGGTGCTTCTGCCCTGAGCAGGAGTCCCTTAGGAAACCCTTCCAGCGCTCAGCAGGCTGTCTCTGCCCCTGGTGCGGGTGTCGGGTCTGATCCAGGGCGGTGGTAGCATGAGGAAAGTTTCAAAGCTTTGATGTCACCTCAGGGTCACGGGGACTCTATCACTCTGAATAAATTGCACTTTGTGAAAACCATTCCATGGATATGTGGATGTAATGGTCAGATGAAGACGTTTTTGTTTGGATCTTTGCAATCCTCTTAATCCAAGGATCAGCTTTCCCCACATTCAGACTATCGCCTTTTATGATTAGCATTCATGTGATGTCAACCTCAGTCCCACTTGTTACCACGCTCTTGTGTGTTGTCAGGGAGATGTGTGTAAGTCTTTATTTATGATGGATGAGTTCTCAACCGCTGGTCCTCGAGCGATAGCAATGGCTGACAAAGGCTCATCAATATGTGACTCTCTGTGCATCCGCATTTTCTAACTGATAGAGTCCCAAACCAAGACATATGCTGGTCCGCTTTTCCTTTGCGGCAGTGTTTATATCCTCACATGATGTAGGAAGCATCCAGCCACAACACGTTGCTGTTCTTCCCCGCTGGACTTTCAGTTGCCAGAGTGAGTGCATTGCCAAGACACCGATGACCACAGCTACGTTCTCACCCTTTGGAGTGGTCGGCACTTAATACCCCAGTGTGCATGGAGGACCCATCCTCTCGATGTTGTTTGGAGGGCTAGAGGGGACGTCTCCTGATGATTGAACTTAGTTTCACTATTCTTGGAACCCTTCAGCTATGAGGGTATCATGGGCATGTCTCCCACATCTCCCTTCCTCCATGGCATCACCACACTCATGTTGTCCCTCAGCATCCCCCCTGGGTTTCCTGCACCCCCTCATCTTCATCTCCCCAGGATAGTTCCTCCACCTCCTCCAGTTCACTCTCTGTCAGAGCTTTACCTCTGTGCATAGTCAGATTGTGAAGAGCACAGCAAACCTTCTCTGGTGCAGCAAACCTTCTCTGGTGCATATTGTGGAGAGCTACCTGAGTGGCCCAGACATCTGAATCACATCTTCAGCAGTCCTATGGTCTGCTCAATGAGGGAGCATGCGGTGGCATGAGCAGCACTGTACCTTCTCTCAGCTGGAGTCTGAGGGTGACACACTGGAGTCAAGAGCCGGTGTTTAAGTAGGTAGCCCTTATGCCCCAGCAGCCATCCCTGCAGACCTACTGGCTCCACGAAGATCCCAGGCACCTGGGCGTGACTAAGGATGTCGGAGTCATGGCAACATATTGATGGAACGTAAGCCTTTGCGGTTGATGATCTCAAGGGCTGCTGCCAGGGAGCCTGTATAGCCACATGGATGCACCCAGAGAAAGCTGCGAAGCCCGTGAATCTCAACCAGGCTGCCCTCATCCAGAACAAAGTTTACATAATGATGGGCCCTCCAGTCTACCTGGCAGAGTGGTGAACAGTGCATCAGGAGCAGCACAGCACTATGGCAGAAAGGCTTTGTTGCACTCACTTCAAAGTCTCTTGTAAACTAAGGATCGCCTTGTGCACGGCACTTTTTCTCAATCTGGTTTTAGACCGACGTGATTTCCCATTGGCATGACTCAAGTTTGAAAGGCCTGGCAGGATGATGGCGGGCAGCTGTTTAAACAACTGTTCATTAGATGCAAATGGCATTCATGCCACCTGCCAGCGGGCAAACTGACCCGCCATTAACTCACTACTGGGGCAATTGCAACGTGATTTTTTGCTGGCGCGTTTCTGACATTTTTGCTCCTGTCACCGATTCCCCCCCTCCCACTCCCCATGGGTGGGATGGGAGAATTCTGCCCTATATAGTCTTAGAGAATTATATCCTGCAGACAGTTTCAGGCTGTTAGAACATAAGAACTAGGAGCAGGAGTAGGCCATCTGGCCCCTCGAGCCTGCCCCGCCATTCAATAAGATCATGGCTGATCTTTTTGTGGACTCAGCTCCACTTACCCGCCCGCTCACCATAATACATAATTCCTTTACTGTTCAAAAATGTATCTATCCTTGCCTTAAAAACATTCAATAAGGTAGTCTCAACTGCTTCACTTGTTTGACTAATTTCTGGAACAGGTCTCTCCGTTTTGGCACAAGTCCCCTGATGTTATAGTGAGGAGTATTCCTTGGGTCAACTGGGCAGGGTGTACCATTGTTCCTTCCAGTGCCTCGGGGTTGATGCCAAGTGGTCTATCCAATTTTATTCTTCTTTGAATTTTCTCGCGCAATTTGATGTAGTTGCGTGGCTTGTTAGACCATTTCAGAAGGCAGTTAAGAGTTAACCATTGTTAGATTCAAGAATTCACTGACCTCATAGATCTTGGACAAGTTTATCTGGAGTTCATTCAAGATGCACACCAGCTTTTCAGTATCACTCGCCCCCCCTCCCCCTCCCTCCCCCTCCCCCTCTCTCTTTCCCTCTCTCAAGATGTCACAGGTCCCTCTCCTTTGACTTGTTCTTACACAGTATTATTAGCCCATTTACGTTCATTGGTTAATTAAACACATCTCATAAGGTGGTCAACACTGATTAGTCCGGACCTCTGATCATGCATTGTGCAAAGTTAGTGGTCTTCTGCCAAGGTTAGCTAAATCACACACTGTGAGTACGCGATGAGCAGAGCAGCACATGTTACATTGTAACATGATAAGCTTTCAGCAGGGTTCATCCTGTGTGAAAATGTTGATAAAAATATATCATAGAAAATGTAATAAAAATGTTATATAAAAAAAGTAAAATAAAACAGTGGCTTCCTGCGTGCTGTGGGTCTGGGGTCATATGTCTACTATGTAGGGTAAGTAAGGCAGATTTCACCCGCTGAAGGACATTAGTAAACCAGATGGGTTTTTAACGACAGTCTGCTAGTTTCATGGTCATTATTAATGACACTAGCATTTTATTCCAAATTTGTTAATTCATTCAATTTAAGTTCTCCCAGCTGGTGGGATTTGACCTCATGTCTCCAGAACATTTGTCTGGGCCTGGGAAATCTTGCTGGGCTAGTAATCCAACTCTGCTACCATTCCTATTCATGTGGTAACTCATGACTGAACCACACTGATTTTGGATGCACTTTGCCCCAATGTTCATGCTGAATTACATATGCAGCCTAAATTGCTCTCATTCCTTCTTCACTTCAGTCGCTGACTATTCTGTCACTTTAGTCTCTCTCTGCATCTTCATTTTATTCATTTCCTTCCCTTTCATCACAGTGGGTGGAATTTTACCAGCACGTCGTTCGTACGATTCCGCCCGAGGCAAACGGAGAATGCCGTTCTCCGAGCCTCACCCGGCCCCAGGATCAGGGCGGGCATGCCGGTAAAATTCTGGCCAGTGTCTCATCTCCTTATTTTCTGTTTATTTTTTTCTCTCTTTACTCTGTCCTCATTCATATCTGTCTCTCTTCCCCTTCATTGCTTTCCCTACTGCCTCTTCTTCTCTGTGTTTTTATCTTTCTGTTCTTCTTTCCTTTTTCCCCTCCTCACTCTCTGATTTAATCTCTTTATCTCTGCACGTATGGACACTACAACAGCAGCGAGTGAAGTCATCCAGAGCAAGTGCCAATCGAGCTGCTATAGTCTGAGAATGGGCTGCTGAGAGCCCCTTGATCGATGATTGCTGGTAGGGTGGCAGGGGTACTAACCCCCTCGGGCTGAACTGGAGACAATATTTGTGCCAGCGTGGGCTATACTTATTCAGCTCATACACTCAATCGCCACAGATAATTGAGCACTATTTCAGAGAAGCTCTCACTTCGAAAATCCTGCTGATATGTTGGAAGTTTCAAAATAAATTCTAGTTAGTTCCATCGGCCTTGTCAAGGGGAATGTACAAAATTGACAAGCAATTCTCACTCCCAGCTTGAATTTCTGTGCAAAGTCCTGGTGGATCGGTTTCTAGAATGTTCTTGCAATCAGCTAATGGAGTTCCATGCCCAGAGCCTGCAGGGACCTCTTTATCCAGACAGCTCTGCATTGATGTGAACTAATGATAGTCTCTGCCTTGGTCTAGGGGCTGGCTGGCTGTATTTTGATACAGATCTATGGGGCATTTCTGTCCGAGAAGTCTACCTTTACTGAGGCGTACAGCAAATCTGGTGTTTGATATATTCCAATGTGGTTCTTCTTTCCAAATAAAAAGCATGATGTTCAAGGAGCTCCTTCTGTGTGTTCTCCACTTACATGTGTAACTCATACCTGCTGAATCATAGCATGGCTACAGCACAGAAGAAGACCATTCAGCCTGTCGAGCCCATACTGGCTCTCAGCAGGTTAGCACATCCCACTGCCCTGATCTTTCCCCATAGCCTGGCTTTTTTTTTTTCCTTTTCAGCTACTAATGCAATTCCTTTTTGAAAGCCACAATTGAAGCTTCCTCCAGCACCCTTTCAGGCAGTGCCTTCCAGATCCTAACCACTCACTGTCCCACCCACCAAAGGAAAAACTTGGCATGTGACAGTTGCTGCTGCATTTTCAGCCTGGTTGGATGTTCCCCTCTCTTGGCCTCCACTTGCCGGGACCAACATTAGCCATTCCTCCCGGCAAACCTCATGAAAATAGCAGTGGGCCTTGGAGCCTGGATTCACAGACAATTTCCTTTCTGTCCAACCCTTTTGCTGTCAATTCCTTTGATCAGCGCGTGATAAGCCACGGAAAATGGCCAAAGCCACTCTGGCAATGGGAAGAGAGGTCCTTGCACCAGCAGCCATTTCCTGCAGCCTGGCCTGACACTCCTCTATACTGAAGCGAAAAAAAAGTGGAAAATGCAGGAAAAACTCAGCAAGTTCAGCAGCATCTGTGGAGGGAAAGGTCATTGATCTGAAACGCAAACTCATCGGAGAGAGAATCAGACTTAACTGCTGGACTTTTACTGCCTCACCCGCCCAAGCGTAAGATCCCACCTGAGGCCAGTGGAGAATGCCGTTCTCCGAGCCTCGCCCATCCCAACTCCGGGGCGGACATGCCTGTAAAATTCCAGCCAACATTTCAGTTCAACCATCTCTCATCAGAAGTTCTCAGTAAAGTTTCCTCCGGGTGCTCCGGTTTCCTCCCACAATCTGAAAGACGTGCTAGTTAGGTACATTGACCCGAACAGGTGCTGGAGTGTGGCGACTAGGGGATTTTCACAGTAACTTCATTGCAGTGTTAACGTAAGCCTTACTTGTGACTAATGAATAAACTTTAAACTTTAAGGTGATCATCCTGAAAGTCTCTTTCTCCATTGATGCTGTCTGAGCTGCTGAGTATTTTCTGTTCTGAATTCAGATTTCCAGCACCTGCAGTATTTTAGATTTTTCTATTTATAAACCATGGGCTTCAGTTATGTTTTTGGAGTTGGGAGAGGAGTACTTTGTCCAAGTATGAGGGCTGCGTTGGCAGGTCCTGGTGGTCAGGAATGTGAGAGTAGAGAATGCAGAGAGGGCGAGCTCTCTGAGGAGGAAGATTCTCGACAGCCCACCCACCAGGAGCTTATTGCAAGCACCTGACCCAGAAGCCATGCCTGGGGCAACTGGGTTCACCAAGGAGGCTGTTACCACCTTTAACACGGCCTTGATCATCTCACCAGGGGAGGATGGCCCTGTCGATGCCAATGAAAGTCACCATTGGCATCAATTTTGATGTCTCTGGGTCCTTCTGGGTGGGAGACAGTCCAGTATTCTGTCCATTGCAATGTCCTGGAGGTTACAGAGGCCCATTTACTCCTGGTGCAGGCTGTTCATCATGTTCTTGCTCAGGAGAATCGAGCAGGGTAAACGGACTTTGCCAGGGTAGCTGGACTCCTGGTGATGCTATCAGCTGCATACACATGATTCTGCTAACCTCATGTCAATGAGGGGAGGTACAGGAACCACCAGAGCTTTCCACTCTGCTAACATTCAGTTAGTGCAGGACCATACCAATGCTGCCATGTCAGTGAATGCCCACTATCCTGGTAGCAGCCATGATGCACCATCCTGCACCAGTCAACCGTTACCACCACAGGAACTAGGGTCTGGCCGCTGGGTGGCAAGGGTACCCTCTCTGTACTGACTGATGTTCCCTACACCATGAGCAAAGTGGGCCTACACACGAACCACAGAGATACCCAGAACGTCACTTGGCCTGCTAAAATAATGCTACCGCTGCCTTGACTGCTCAGGGGAGCACTGCAAGAGGCCATCTTGGGTGAAGGAAGAAGCAAGGAGAAGTTATTCCGGATCCTTTGTAATCCAGTGAGCTGTCAGAGAATGGATGATCAGACTCCATTTCCAGTGAACAACATGGATTAACCAATTCCGACTGTTAACATAGAGTTACATAAACACAGAGTCACTGCCACCCCCACAAACCTAGCAAGCCTGGTTCTGGCACGCTGCCAGAACCTGAGCTCCACAACTGTGATGGCATCAATCTGAGCTTGCATGGCAACAAGTATGGATCTTCTGATCTCACTGAGTTTCCACTGCAGCACGGAGACATCGGGTGGCTTCCAGCTGTGCTGCAATGGAAGTGGAGACAGAGGCCACCCGATGCTGCATCACGGTTGGATATACTGGTGCTCTCATGAAGTTGGCCATCACTTTCACCATGCTCCTAATCTGTGACAGGAAAATCTCTGGCTGGTTTATCACCAAGCATCTGTGTATGTGCTCATCTGCCTTTTACTGTTCCCCCTCCATCACAGTCCTCATCTGAGTCCTCGCCAGCAAAACTCATCTGCAGCCTTGCCTTTCAATGAGCTGACACATGAGTTATCCTTGCCCCCGGACTGCAGCCCACTCGTGGTGTGCGTATGTGTGTACATGAGTGTTTGTGTGCGTGCATGTATGTGTATGTGTGTGTCCCTTTATCACTTTCTCTATCTCCCTTTCTTTGAATCTGTCCCTCTCTCTATCTCCCTCTCTCTCTGTCTCCCTTTCCCTCTCTTTCCTCTCCCTCTGTCTCCCTCTCTCTCCGTTTCCATCTCTCTCTCTTTCTCTCCATCTCTCTGCTTTCCTCTCTTTCTTTCTGTCCCTCTCTCTACCTCCCTCTCTCTCTGTCTCCCTCTCCCTCGCTCTCCTCTCCCTCTGTCTCCCTCTGTCTCCCTCTGTCTCCCTCTCTGTCTCCCTCTCCCTCTGTCTCCCTATCGCTCTGTCTGCCTCTCACTCTGTCGCCCTCTCTCTCTGTCGCCCTCTCTCTCTGTCGCCCTCTCACTCTGTCTCCCTCTCTCTCTGTCTCCCTCTCTCTCTGTCTCCCTCTCTCTCCCTCTCCCACTGTCTCTCCGTCTCCCTCTCTGCCTCCCTCTCTCTCTGTCTCCCTCTCTCTCCCTCTCCCACTGTCTCTCCGTCTCCCTCTCTCTCTGTCTCCCTCTCTCTCTGTCTCCCTCTCTCTCCCTCTCCCACTGTCTCTCCGTCTCCCTCTCTGCCTCCCTCTCTCTCCGTCTCCCTCTCTCTCTGTCTCCCTCTCTCTCTGTCTCCCTCTCCCACTGTCTCTCCATCTCCTTCTCTCTGTCTTCTGGGTGTGCTGCAGCTGATGAAGCGGTAGTTCTTAGGTATCTGAGAATATGAAAACAGAAGGGGGGATTTGGTGAGAGGGGAGGGTTTTAGGAAGAAAGCAGCAAGTGTCTGATCCCACCATCTGCAGCTTTCACTTCATGTCAGAGCGCAGGATGGTGGTGAGAAGGGGCATAAGGTAGCAATTTACCATCATCCTTCATGGTCTTGGCAACACCATATGCTGTTGTGGCTGGCACCATGACCCTGAGTGATCTCGAGCTGAATGGATGGGAGTGTGACAGTCTCTGCTGGTTCTTTGGTTCTCCCTCCTGCTTTGGGCCACTTTGTCCTGCAAGAGAGAGTGCAGAATATGTGATTGTATTGCATTGTGTAGGGGTCATGTATCTGCCATAGCTGGAGATACGTGAATGGACAAGAGGCAAGGCTAAACCACTGAAAGGTGTGTGAGAGTGGGGGGTATATGTGAATGTTAATCACAGGCCCTGAGTGACACTGGATGAGTGATGCAGTTGAGGTGCACCAAGGAACATGAGTCTGTGATGTGAAGATGATTCTCTGACCTTGACCACATGTTTGGAGTCATTAAACTTTTGGCATTGCTGCCAGGTCCCGCAATAGCCTCCCTTGCCATCTTCTCCAACTCCCTTCAGAGGTCTACCTTGAAGGCCTCCTGGCTCCCATGTGGAAATGAGGCCTCTCTATTCTTGAGTACACTTCCATCACTAATACATGGCACCTACACACCTTGTTACCCTTGCCGCAGCCTGATGTTCCATGTCCCTTTTGTTTAACTATAGCTATAGAGATGTGTGTAATTTGCAGCCTTCGGTTATCCAGTGGCGCTCCTCTTTAAAAGGGGCAGAATGTCTTTAAGTGCTGCGCCATGTACTAACATCACAAACTATTATGCTTCATTGGGCCCACTGTCATACCTGCAACCAGCCAGTGACACACTATTTAAAGCACAAAAAAGTTGATTCTGCCTAACTCCATCTCTTACCCCTGCACCAAAAAAAATCAGAGATTTCTGAGACTGTTTTTAAAGATTTGTTTGCACTGTCCTCCAAATGAATTTTCAACCACGTGTTAAGTATAGTGAGGAACTCTTGGTGGGGTTGCATCTTGGTCTGGTCAACTATGGGCATAGAATGCATAAGAATGGACTCGATTCCTCTGCCTGCTTATCCATGTCTTGAACCCTCGTTATGTGCAACCTTCTGAATGTCAGTTTGTCGTGTCTTGCATCTGCCTGAATTGTTTTGGTGACTAAGCACTGAGTGATAAATTCTGCTATTACCCACCCGAGTAATTATAATTCAATTAGTGTGTTGAGTCGTGCTAAAATGCCAGTTTGAATGGGCCAATATTTTTGGGGTCTGCCATTTTAAGGGGGAAATTTTTGTGTAGGGAAACACCCTTGATGTTGTTTTCCCTACAAGTGGAAGAACCTGCTTTTCCATCCCCAAACTCACTATCACCTTTTACATAGCATAATCTTGTGTAAAGGTCTTCTCCCTTTATTCAGCCCAACATCTTTAATCAGTCCAGATCTCTCTTTAATGCTATTAATCTCCCCTAGTCTCCTAGTGTATGTATAGTCTATAAAAGACATAAGGGATTCAGAATTGTTCCCTGAAGCTCTATTAGTCACTTAAGGCGTTATGATTTTATTAAATGGAGTATTTGAAATCAGTGAAATTTTAGTGTTCTTTTTTGTACTAGACATTCCCCCCCCCAAGAGGGATTGCAAAGTAGATTAAATGATTAATCTATTATGTAAAGACAAATGAGAAGAAGTTTACATTAGGACAGAAGAGGTGAGCAGCAAAGATCAGGTTCTGGGTACTGGCGTGTTTTAAGAGCCATTGGGCTCCAGTACTCTGTTGCCACAGTAATCAAGTTTGCAAAAGCAAGCTTGAAGGAGTAGTCAGCTTTGGAAACCAAAAGGAGACAATGCTGGAAAATCTCAGCAGGTCTGGCAGCATCTGTAAGGAGAGAAAAGAGCTGACGTTTCGAATCCAGACGACCCTTTGTCAAAGCTTTGTCGGCTTTGGAAAGGCTGGCTTAGTGAACAACAGAGCTTAGAGCAGCACCCTAGCGCAGAAGGGGGTGCAAGAGGGGAAACTGGATATAATTGCAGATGAAAGAACATATTTAAAATGTTGAAAATCTGAAATGAGATGGAATGTGATAGAAATGGAAATCAGCGTCCTCCCTTAAAAAAGGCCAGGCAAATCTTTCAGATGTAAACACTTCTTATTGGAACTCGAAATTCGAAAGAAAAGCAAGTCCTGGGCAAGACAAAACTAAAAAAGAGAGGGAAGAGAGAAAACAGGTTTGATTTACTATCCCATTTTTGAAATGCTGGAAAGAGGCGCAAACTGCAGAATGATTTCAAAAGGATGACCTGCAGGGTGTGACAGATGTCATATGGGTTGTGAAGCAGTGTATAAATCTAGACCACAAAACCATCAATGTGGCTTATAAACCAGCCCTTTCAGTTTACCAAAATCCCAATCTTCCACTCCTTAATTCCTCATTCACTGCCCTTTGGAACTCCTTTCTGCCTTGTTCAGGGATCAAATGCTAGGTTTGCCATGGACACAAATTTCTGATTCTGAAATACATTTTGCATGGTCAGGAATTTTGATTTGATTTGATTTATTATTGTCACATCTACAGGGATACAGTGAAAAGTATTGTTTCTTGCGCACCATACGGACAAAGCATACCATTCATAGAGTACATAGGGGAAAAGGAAAGGAGAGAGTGCAGAATGTGGTGTTACAGTCATAGCTAGGGTATAGAGGAAGATCAACTTGATATAAGTTAAGTCCATTCAAAAGTCTGGGAAGAAGCTGTTCTTGAGTCGGTTGTTACATGCTCTCAGACTTTTGTATCTTTTTCCCGGTGGAAGAAGGTGGAAGAGAGTATGCCCGGGGTGTGTGGGGTCCTTGCTTATGCTGGTTGCTTTTCCGAGGCAGCGGGAAGTGTGGACAGAGTCAATGGATGAGAGGCTGATTTGCATTTGTACATGTAGCATGCACTACAGTTGGATTCCCCAGGAAATGTGGCAAAATATTGAACTGAAGGGAACAAGCATATCTCCCTGAGATAGGGTGACAGCAGGAGACAGTGATTTGATGAATTGGAGGAAAGGGGAAGAATGGAACCTTTGTGAGCTACAGGAGCGTGAGATTACAAATCCAGTCTGCTGTAGATACCTTCTCAGATTCTAGTTCCTTCAAAAAGAGGATTGCATACCCTTGTAAGTCTGAGTGGATTGGCAGTCCAATAATTAAGTGCACAGCAGTGTGACCAAATAATGTAACAGTGGCACCATCTTGTCATGTGACCCAGACTGATTTGTATTTCATGCTTCACTTACCGTTTGAGTGCATACTAAGAAACTACCTGATGAGACAAGGCAAGATACAAATTGTTAAACTCCTTTAGTTCACAGCAAATGGACACAGAGTGCAACAATTATGATCAAACTTACTTCCTCCAGTCAGTAGTTTGCATAATACAGTAGATCACAGACTCATCTTGGTCAGCTTAAACAATTTTCTCACTAGTTTTCTATCTTTATAGAAACCATAGAAACCCTACAGTGCAGAAGGAGACCATTCGGCCCATCGAGTCTGCACCGACAACATCGCACCTAGGCCCTATCCCCATCACCCCACATTTTTACCCTGCTAATCCTTCTACCCTACGCATCCTGGGACACTAAGGGACAATTTAGCGTGGCCAATGCGCCTAACCCGCACATCTTTGGACTGTGGGAGGAAACCGGAGCACCCGGAGGAAACCCACACAGACACGGGGAGAACATACAAACTCCACATAGTAAGTGACCCAAGCCGGGAATCGAACCCAGGTCTCTGGAGCTGTGAGGCAGCAGTGCTAACCGCTGTGCCACCGTGTCATTCTTATCTTCTGAGTCCGGTAAAAACTTATCCTCACAGCGTATTATTTTAACATTGGACAAACTATATCTTTTTTTGTCTCTGCATTCACATGCCAAGAGGACTGAGCATGAATAACCTCTCTCAAGACCCAGAGAACAAGAGTCTCACTACAAAATTGTGAAATGTCATCGAAGCCCAGTTATTGAATATTTATTGGGGTTTTTTTTATTTGTTACTTTGATTTAAAAAGTGACTCCTTGATATATTCCCAATCATTTCTGTGGAAAATTGATTAAAAGAAAAGTGTAACAGTGGCCAACTGTTCAGTGTCGCCAAGGTCTAGGGAGGAAGCAGAGAAATGTCTCTCAGCAAGGAGGATGAAGGGGAGGAAGAGTGTCCCTGAACTAAAATGGTGAAGGGGAAAGTAGGGTGGATGAAAGCAGCCAAGAACATCTGGGAAAGAACATCCTTTCCATCATGAAGATTCTTCATGATGGAAAGGATGTTCTTTCCCAGATGTTCTCTTATTAGTTTTAAATGCATTAATAACTAATTCATAAAGTAACATCCTTCTACTTTATTTGTTGCTTTTAGTGTCCTGACATCTATAAAACATTTGCTTTGCTTGTCTTCAATACCTGAAACTGAACGATACAATATTAAGTAATAAACATTTTCATGGATTGTGGATAATTGTGTAACAGCACAACTTCATCTGGCTTTCATTTATTTGGAACTCCAAGCCCTCAGTATCAGGCACTTGAGCCCTTGCCTCTCACTCCACTCTGTCTCCCTTCCCATTTCCCTCAGCCACTGCTCATCCTCCATGCACCTACCATACGTCCTCACAGCTCCCATGCCTCCTTATCTATGCCCACCAGTGTATTTACTTTCTCAAGAAGCTAAGGAAATTCGGCATGTCCGCTACGACGCTCACCAATTTTTACAGATGCACGGTAGAAAGCATCCTTTCTGGTTGTATCACAGCTTGGTATGGCTCCTGCTCTGCCCAAGACCGCAAGAAACTACAAAGGGTTGTGAACGTAGCCTAGACCATCACTCAAACCAGCCTCCCACCCATTGACTCCGTCTACACTTCCCGTTGCCTCGGCAAAGCAGCCAACATAATTCGGGACCCCACAAACCCAGGACATTCTCTCATCCATTCTCTTTCAACAGGAAAATGATACAAAAGTCTGAGATCACGTACTAACCGACTCAAGAACAGTTTCTTCCCTTTTGCCATCAGACTTTTGAATGAAGCTACCATATATTAATCTTTCTTTCTCTACTCACTAGCTATGACTGTATATTCTGCACCCTCTCCTTTCCTTCTCCCCATGTACTGTATGAACAATATAGTGTGTAAGAAACAATATCTTTCACTGTACCCCGATGCATGTGACAATAATAAATCAAATATCTCCCGAGCACATCCATGTTTTTTCCACACTTCTTAATATTTACCTTGCGTTCTCATTGCCCCCTCATATCTAGCATGCTTCCTCAATGTCACTCATCCAGTATCCACTGTGGACATATCACAGATGATCTTTCAATCAGAAGTCAGACATTTGTTCAGCTAGTTCAAAGGTTCAACACATCCCTGGACTTCAAATCAATGTAAAAATCAAAGCACATAATCCAAATGACACATGATATCTGATTCCCAATACTGTTGAATGCAGAAGAGCATTTTCCACTGGGGAAAGTACTCTCATGCATCTGAATACTTACATAGTGCTGGTTAATATTATGTTCACTTAGCTTTTAACAACAGAGCCCTATGATCAATCATTACATTTAAAACATATTTAACTTATCATCCAGAATCTAATAACATTTGAAGTTGGCAAGACCTTTTGAACCTTCTGATTCCAGACTAGGCTTCATCCATAGGTCACAACTCCTGACAAAACAGGCCCTACTCAATGGAAGGGGTTTGGAGTGACTAAAATGTCTATCCTTGCAATGTAAAAAACAAGCACAGGTTAGCCGCATGCAAGCTCACTATCTGCATCCTTATCCCAGGGACCGTAAAAATCCTACATGACCAGATCCCAAAATTGGGCCTCGCCCACCATTTTTAAATGTCCCAGCTTTCATTCTGACATGGAGAGAGGCATGCAAATTTGACCCAGTGTCTCTGATAAATTGTAAATGCTCAGAGAATAAGAAATTCAAAGTTTTCAGTGACAAGCTTTCAAGAACGGCAGCTTTTGGAAAAACAATTTAAGAAAAGATGTTAAAATGAGCAATTTATGTAACAGCTGTAAATGTGTCTAATGGCATAATTGCTGCTTGGTCCAGGAAGACAAAGGAAAGTAGATTTGCAATTAACAGTGGTTGGTGGAAAGTTAAGTGGCTTTTAAGTGATTGCGGAAAATGTATTATCCAGCAGAGATATCAGTGAGTACTCCTGGGTCAGGTTAATATGGGTTAATTTCAGATTCATGCATCTAGATTTTCTGATTGGTGGGTTTTTTTGCCACTGTTAATCTATTTATTTGAAATGGGTTAAAGCTGGCATTAAAATATCTTTTGGAAAGCCTAGACCAATGTTGTTCTCTAATAATGTGTCTCGATCTGAACCACAATGGACTAGAATCTACCACATGGATGTGATATTTCTGTTTTCTGTCTTATCGAGATATTTATCCATTCTCTTTTGAGTGAATGTCAATTTAGTGCCCATTTGAATGTAATTTTGCGCTGTAGCTATATATCCATTAGCAATTTACTTCATTTTGGATACTCAAAGCCAACAGAAAGAGGAAATATTCCTTCTTTTCTAAGCTCCCTTTCATTTCTAAGGTCCTCAAGCACGCTATTGCCTCCCAACTCTTTAACCATTTCTCCAAAGCTCCCCAGTCGGTTGGATCCCTACAGCCCACTTCCTACCCTGCCCAAAATTATATCCTCTGTGACTGGGGTGCTCCTCGAATCTCTGCATCATTCAGCATGGTTGATCAAGCCAATCTCCACCATCATTTCCATCAAATTCCATCAGAATTCCATTGCGTATTTCCACTCCTGTTTCCCAGGTTGTAATCAGTACAGCTTTAGCAATGGCTCTCTTACCTCATTACCATCACCTGTATGTTCATTTACAATTTCTATTTTGGGAGCCTGTGGCATAGTGGTATTTTCACTCAACTAGTAATCCCAGCGTAATGCTCTCGGGACCCGAATTCAATCACCACCACAGCAGGTGGTGGGATTTTAATTCAATTTTTAGAAATCTGGAATTAAAAGACTAATGGTGACCATGAAACCATTGCTGAATGTTGTAAAAACCCATCTGGTTCATTAATGTCCTTTAGGGAAAGAAATCTGCCGTCCTTACTTGGTCTGGCCTACATGAGCCTCCAGACCCACAGCGTTGTGGTTGATGCTTAAATGCCCTCTGAAATGGCCTAGCAAGCCACTCAGTTGTACCAAAGTCTTCAAAAAGGAATGAAACCGAATGGACCAACATAGGCACTGGCACCATCCTGAGTTGAAAGTATATCATCGTTTCTTCACTGTCACTGGGTCACAATCCTGGAACTCCCTCCCCGACAGTACTGTGGGTGTACCTGCAGGCAGTTCAAGAAGGCAGCTCACCCCTACTTTTTCAAGGGCATTCAGGTATGGGCAATAAATGCAATGGGAGCTCCGTGGGAGCTCCGAAAGCTTGTGTGGCTTTTGCTACCAAATAAACCTGTTGGACTTTAACCTGGTGTTGTTAAACTTCTTACAATAAAAACTCGACAGCCATATCCAGTAAATGATTTTTTTAAAATGTCCACTTCTTCAACATGCTTCAGTCAGCTGCCATATATATATATTATTGACAGCTGGGTCTACCTCTCTACCCACAACACCTCATAGAATCCTACAGTGCAGAAGAAAGCCATTTGGTCCATTGAATCTCCACCAAACACAATCCCACCCAGGCCCTATCCCCATAACCCCATGCATTTACCCTAGCTAGTCCCCCTGACACTAAGGGGAAATTTAGCATGGCCAATCCACCTAACCCGCACATCTTTGGACAGTGGGAGGAAGCCAGAGCGCCCAGAGGAAACCCACACAGCCACGGGGAGAATGTGCAAACTTCACACAGACCCAAGCCTGGAATTGAATCCGGGTCCCTGATGCTGTGAGGCAGCAGTGCTAACCACTGTGCCACTGTGCCGCTCCGAACACCTATCCAGTTTGACTATATGGTTTACATTGCATTGTTCATGGATTAAATTTTCTTTCAACTGAACATTAAAAAGATCAAGGCTGCCATTGTTGTTCCCCCTCCACGACCACAATGCCATCATAAGATTCTAGTCCAACGCCATTGATTTAATCCAGCCTACTGGATGCCTACTTGGATTGATCCAGGCAGTGAGAATTCTTAGCATTCTGTTTGGCCCAGAGCTGAGCTTAAAACCCAAAGTGATACACACCATCAAAACTGTTTACCCCCATCCGCACGATATCATCTTCCTTTGCCGCTACCTCACCTCAACTGGTGCTGAAATTCTTATCTGAACTTTTGCCATCTTTACACTTCGAGATCCTTCTTGCCAGCTTGCTTGTTACCCTGCCTCTTCATAAACTCCAGTTTCTTCAAAACTTAATGTCCCATATTCCATCTCATACTGGTCAGCTGTTTGTTCCAGCTTGCATCAGGGATAATCCGCATATTGATTTCATTTATTAAACAGGGAAAAATGAATTATATTTCACCAGACAAAAATGTTGAAACATCTCAGTATCAACACAAATGAAAAGGATGGGGATGATTCTCCCAAAAGAATTCTATGTGTCGAATTTGCATAAAAACTGGAATAAATCATCGCCGATATTTTTACAGACATACATATTCAGACATATAAACAATTTACAATAAATATCATGTACTCTTGTATTCATGACAAGTATGAGGTACGTGTGAGTTAACAGGCGAACTGTGATGAGACACACCACACTCCAAAATAAATGATAGATACAACCAAAGCAGATTCCATGGATTTCTCAAGAATCTACCTGACACATTGTAAGCCAACAAGTCTCATGGAAACGTTGGGGGCAATTCCCCCAGCCTGAGGGGTGCTGCTTTAGCAGCGCAGCAGGCCGGGAGACTCAAGTGGAGGCCGTGTAGCGGGCTTCCTGCTACGCACCTCGGCCTCCATGCGTCTCCAGCCACTGGATTTCCGGCGTCGTCAACTCCATGCCTGAAATCGGCGTAGAGCTGAATAAATTATTATAATGAGCATTTGAATTTAATTAGCAGGCCTGGGACTTAAGTCTCCTGGCCCACAACCTCTTCCTCCCCCCGCCAGGAGTGTTCACTCCGGCTCCCAACTAGCTGGTGACCCGACCTCACTGGAGTGAAAGGGGGCCATAGAAACCCCCAAGAGTATTGGGGATAAGGGGGTGCCCCCTTGGGCATTGTCAGCTTGGCAGTGCCAAACTGGCCCCCTGGCACTGCCCAAGGGGCAAAGTATCAATGCCCAGGAGGCACCTTGGCACTGCCCACCAGGCAATGGGCAGTGCCAAGGGGACGGAGTCAGGGGCAGCGCCTTTAGGGGGCAGGGCCTCTGGGGGGGGTGGGGCCCCGCTGCCATTCTGCACTTGGCCTGTGATCGGGGCTGGCCATTGGGGTGGGTGGGGGTATTGGCCTGTGGGGATGATTGGGGCTGCAGTGAGGGGGGTCAGTGCTGCTGGTTTCCCCATCCACCCCCCCCCCCCACAAACACGATGGCCAGCTTCAATCAGCCCCTTCCCTCCCTCCGCCTGTGTTCTGCCCCTGGGATGACTTCAGCGCTCCAGTTCAAGTCATGTGATCTGTGGTTTTATGCTTTTTCACCTCTTCTGCACAGGAGAACAGGGTCAGTTCCCAGCCTGAAGACGTCAACAGATGCCAACTGTGCGTGTGCAGCCATTTCCTGGCATGCGCAGAAGACGCAAGGCCCTCTGGAAAATGGAGTTCCCAACCTACAATTATCAATCAAGGTAAGACTTTTGAGATTTGTGACAATGCTGAATACAAACAGCATATTTAAACTTACCAAAGTGGACTTTGCTCTTAACTATGCTCTGAACAAGAAAATCCTGCTACAGCTGAGATACGGCAATTTGCCTGTAATTTTCAATGTGTAAACTTTAAATGCTATCAGTTATATTAACTTTTTATGAATAAATTACTATCAATTCAAGCATCTCTTGTCTCACTTCATCATTAGCTCTGACAAAAGAAACATAACACATTCCACTTAGTGATGCACTACTGCAGTAATTGACTTAATTTGTTATTAAGGGGCTTAATCTGGATATGCAGACTGATTCAGAGATAAGTTAAATTGAGTGTCTAGCAGACTTTACAGGTGCGTTTGAAAAACCAAGTTCAGTTCCTTTGAGAACAAGAACTGGTCAGATGACATATATCTATATCTATGGTACTATCACTCAAACAACCTATTTCCATCTCATAATATCACTTAACTTCCTTGCTGCCTCAACTCATCTGCGACTGGAAATCTTCAAGTCTTTGTAACCTCAACTATTCCAGTCCACTCCTGAGTTGCCTTCAACATCATACCATCCAGAAACTTGAAGCCAACCAAAACTTTACTGCCCATGTTTTAACTTGCACCAAGTTTTATTCACCCATTACCCTTGTGCTCGCTGACCTGTCTTGGCTCCTGTTTAAGCAATGTCTAGATTTCAAAATTTTCATCCCTCCCTGCAGCTGTGATCTCCCACATCCCTACAACCCTCACGATACCTGTACTCTTATTATGAAACTGGCTTGCCTTTGTCTCAGGGAGCAGTGATCTAGGTCAGGTTTCCCAAACTTTTCCAGCCATGGAACTCTTTCGACCTCCCAAAAGTACTGACAGAACCCCTAAGAAACATTCTTATCATGGTGAAGAGTTAAGCTACAAAAAAGGATTGTTATTGCGCAATAGGTACAAATATACAAAAACAAATTTACCAAAGTAAAAGTCTTCTCTATTTCTTATATGTATACACTTATGTTTTAAAAGTTCTCTTATTCAACAAATACTTAAGTCTTACCTTTTTGTCATTTTTAATGGGAAGAGTGATGTTGATCTTTTGCTCACAAATTTCTTTATATCGGGAGTACTGCTGGAGAGTTGGATTCTCATTAGAAACACACACACACACACTCCTGCATCTCTCTCTCACATATACACACACACTCCTGCATCTCTCTCTCACATATACACACACACTCCTGCATCTCTCTCTCACATATACACACACACTCCTGCATCTCTCTCTCACATATACACACACACTCCTGCATCTCTCTCTCACATATATACACACACACACACACTCCTGCATCTCTCTCTCACATATACACACACACTCCTGCATCTCTCTCTCACATATACACACACACTCCTGCATCTCTCTCTCACATATACACACACACACACACCTGCGTCTCTCTCTCATACACACACACTCCTGCATCTCTCTCTCACATATACACACACACTCCTGCATCTCTCTCTCACATATATACACACACACACACACTCCTGCATCTCTCTCTCACATATACACACACACTCCTGCATCTCTCTCTCACATATATACACACACACACTCCTGCATCTCTCTCTCACATATACACACACACACTCCTGCATCTCTCTCTCACATATACACACACACTCCTGCATCTCTCTCTCACATATACACACACACACACACCTGCGTCTCTCTCTCATACACACACACTCCTGCATCTCTCTCTCACATATACACACACACTCCTGCATCTCTCTCTCACATATACACACACACTCCTGCATCTCTCTCTCACATATACACACACTCCTGCATCTCTCTCTCACATATACACACACTCCTGCATCTCTCTCTCACATACACACACACTCCTGCATCTCTCATATATACACACACACACTCCTGCATCTCTCTCTCACATATACACACACACACCTGCGTCTCTCTCTCATACACACACACTCCTGCATCTCTCTCTCACATATACACACACACTCCTGCATCTCTCTCTCACATATACACACACACTCCTGCATCTCTCTCTCACATATACACACACTCCTGCATCTCTCTCTCACATATACACACACTCCTGCATCTCTCTCTCACATACACACACACTCCTGCATCTCTCTCTTACATATACACACACACACTCCTGCATCTCTCTCTCACATATACACACACACTCCTGCATCTCTCTCTCACATATACACACACACTCCTGCATCTCTCTCTCACATATACACACACACTCCTGCATCTCTCTCTCACATATACACACACACACACACTCCTGCATCTCTCTCTCACATACACACACACACTCCTGCATCTCTCTCTCACATATATACACACACAAATACTCACTCACACACACACACATTCCTGCGTCTCTCTCTCACATACACAAACACACTTACTTCTCTCACATACACCTCTCTGTCTGTCTTTCCAAGCCTGCTACCCCTCCCGGCCACATGCATCCCCCATCCCTGGCCCTAGCCTCTCCCATCCCCACCACAACTACCCTCGCACCCCCATCACCTCCATCCCCCTGTTCCGCTGCCCCACTTGTCCCCGTCTCCCTCCTAATCCCCCCATCGTACCCTGTCTCCCTCATCTACCTGCCCCCCAATCCCCCTCCACTGTCTCCCCTGACCTCCCCCCCTCCCAGCCCCAGCCTCTCCCTGTCCTCTCATAGCCTCTTGAGCACCATTGGAATACTGGAAATTCAGAAAATATGTTTCCATATGAAATGGATGGAACATCTACCATCATCTTATATTTCCCTATCCTTACTTGCATCTCATCCACAGCCCTCCCAGAGCCTTTAGCTCTCCAACTCAGATCTTTTGTGCTTTCTTCTTTGCATCATCCCGCCATTAGTGCCAGGACTTTCAACTACCTCAGTTCTATTTTCTGGAACCTTGTGCCTCTCCACTTGCCCCTCCAATGTAGAAAACCTTCTCAGAGGCTATCTTTTCAACAACAAGGTCAAATCTACTCACACTCACCCTATGGTTTTTCACCTCGTCCTTTCTTAATGTTATCGATATTTTTCTCAATATCCAAGGTCTCTTGGGACATTTTCTAAATTAAAGACAATGGCCAGAATTTTCCGGCCGTTCTGGCCCCTCAGATCCTCTGGTCCCGCTGCAGTGAATGGAGATTTGGCTGAGCGCCAACTTCTCTGTCCTCACTTGCAGTGGTGTTGGGGCAGAAAATTCTGGCCAATATATCAATGCAAGTTGTTTTTTCTTTGCACAAGTAAATACTCTCACTGCTGAATATCAAAGGGCATTGAAGGGATTTAACCACAAGCACAAGGATTTAAAATTTGAGATACTAGAGTGCCAGTGAGGCCCAATGCGATGACCAAGCCTATCTGTATGGAACAGGAAAATTGCAGCAAAGGTTTGGACAAGTTAAAGTTTATGGAACATGGGAAGCCAGAAAGGAGGTGGTTGACATTTGAAATTGTCGTCTGTGGGGGTGATAAAAGCACAGCTAAGAGTTTCAGCAGCAGAAAGCCTGGTGTCACTGATGTGGAAGTTATTTTGTTTTTGAGTTGACAAAGTTAGGAATCTAAAGTGTACCTTAGAATCAGACATAAAATTCATCGTTATAACAGTCTGATTCTGAGCCAGACAGGGACCATAAGGAGAATGGAACTGAGGACAATGATCAAGAAGCAAAATGTCAGTAATTCCAAACCAGTAGAGATATATGAAGCCAACTCACAAACTGAAATTTCTTGAGGATGGAACAGAACCGCTGGATGATGAAAATAATTTGGATGTTCTATACCATGATTTTCAGAAGATGGGTCCGATAACGTGTGATTTGTGGGAAAGTTGGTGCATTGGTTGTGTAAAGTCAATAATTAATTGGAAATAAAAAATGGCTATGATTCTAATTATCAATCTCTAACCATCAGATGTTCAGTGTTTCATTTTACACCCCCAATAGCATTTTGTAATGTTCTTCATTAATATATTAAATAATTTCTGATTTTGCAGATAAGACAAGATTGGGTGTTAGAGCAAGATAGTAAGAAACAAGAACAAATTCAAGGATATCGACCAAGACTTAGCAACTGAGCATAAGAATCGCAAATGGAAACTAACTTTGAGGAATGTAAGTTGATACATAGCAAGCTAAAGTTAACCAATAAGATTCAAAGTGAAAGCCATTTTGTTACATTGAGTGAGTCAGGACAAATATTAGGAGTAATTTTCCAGTTCCATCTTGTTAGGGGCGGGTCATTTAAAGTTCTATTGATTTCCTGGAACCTGTAAGATCCAGCTTTTTTAATTCATTCATTGGACATGGGTGTCACTGGCTGGCCAGCATTTATTGCCCATCCCTAGTTGCCCGAGAGCATTTGAGAGTCAACCACATTGCTGTAGCTCTGGAGTCACCTGTAAGACCGACCAGGTAAGGATGGTAGATTTCCTTCCCTAAGGGGACTTTAGTGAACCAGATGGGTTTTTCCAACAATCCTCAATGGTTTCACGGTCATCAGTAGATTCTTAATTCCAGATTTTTTTCATTGAATTCAAATTCCACCATCTGCCGTGGAGGGATTTGAACCCGGGTCCCCAGAACATTAGCTGAGTTTCTGGATTAATAGTCCAGTGATAATACCACTAGGCCATCACCTCCCCACACTGGCAGGAGAGACTGTAAAATTCCACCCATCATGTTAATTGACCAACGGGGAAAAGTCTTCTCACAGTCACATCTGAAACAAAAAAATGATACTGTTGCTCTAAAAGATACTAATGAGACAATGGTGAGTGTTGTGAACACCATGCGCTGCATATGGAGGCGGGGAGGGGTAAAATAAAACAGGTGGCCAGCCTACTGCCTGCCCACCCACCATCGAACTGTATCCCAAATTACAAGATGTGGGTAAGGCATCAGGCAGCCCGCCCGCCCTTGATGCCAATTAACTGCCATTTTCCACTGCAATGTATTGATCTGCAGGGGGGAAATAAGGGCAAGATGAACAGGTTGGCAGCTTTGACTGTGCAGGCTGCTATCAGGCAGCAGAAGGTGGTCCCTTGTATCCATCAGGTGTTACCCTTCCCACATAGTAGTTTCCTCACTCTCCATTGTCCTCCCTAACTCGACCTTCCAGCCCCCCCCCTCGCTGGGGTCTGCCAGCCAGGTCCAACCAAAATTCCCAGTCTTATCTCAAGTCTAGGAGACTTTGGGACTGTGTGTAGTCCCAGAAATGGCTGCTACTTTATTCTGGCACTGCCGGGACGGTTGCCCATCAATCAGATCAGGCAGGACTTCCTCCCTGATTGGAGCCAAAATCCCACTCTGACCCAATTAAGGTCACCTGAATCCCAGAGCTTAATATCCGGGACTTCTGGTCAATGAGCGCTGACTGGCCTTTAAATTGGGTAGAAAGGGAATCGACTGCAGGTGATACTCTGGTCATGGCTAAATGGAATGGATCCTAGTGTCCAGAGACACCTGAAGAGACATTAGAGGATGTTGTGTGGCTAACTGTGTCAAAGACTGCAGGCACGACAAGAAGGAGAAGGAAAGTTAGTTTAACTTTGCCGCAGTCACATAGGATATCATTCGTGACTCTGACAATGGCCAGTTCAGTGTTGTGGTAGCAGCAGAAACCTGATTGGAAGGGTTCAAATACGAAATTCCCAGGAAGATGGACATGGATTTGGGAAGTGTCATCACATTCAAGCGCTTTGGAGAGGAAAGGGAGATTGGAGTATGGGTATTCATTTGCAATAATAAGCTTTTACAATTACAGCTCAATCTAATTAAAATCCTTTGACAATACATTTGGAATAAAAGAATATAATTCAACACTTCTCAATTTCCTTTTGAGCTCTCAGGGTATTACACATCCTCAAACTAAAGCTGCAAATTCTTCAATAGAAATAGTCTTTCTCTCCTCTGTTATTTCTGGTCCTGTCTCTTCTTTTACTTTCACATCTCTCCTCATTAATAACTTTTCTCTCGTCCTCCTTCACTACTGTTTTTCTATCTCTTCTTTCAATGTCTCTATGTGGTTTTTTTTGGTAATTTAGCTATTCCTCTTTATTTTCTCTTTTCCCTTTTTCTGCTCTTTTTGTCAGTCCCCTTCATCAGTCCCCTTCAGATAATATTGCAGTGTCTGAATGAAAGGCAGAATGGGGAAGATGTGAGCGGCAGAGGTGTCTTAATCAAAACACCACGAGGCAGCAAAACATTAAAAGGAAAAGGACAGTGGCTCTTATTAAAAGCTCAACAGAGTGGTTTTAAACAGAGCACGGAAAGGGCATTTTCTTTAAAAAGGATTTTTATTTCTAGATAGCAATAAGCTGGCTGTTCCCTCTTGATTCATTTGTAATGATGTGAAATGGACTTTGAGCATCTTCAGTGATAATTGACATTCACAGAGTTCATTATAATGCCAGGTATTAAATGACTCATTGCAGTAATAATTGCTATTAGCCATTACTGAAGATTAAATGTGCTTAAATACAGGTGATTGAACACATTAATCAGTACGTGTGTGCCACTTTCTAGTAGTTAATAACCTGACTTTTTAACACAAAGTAAATTTCCATAGTTCTATAATAGAAATAAAAACACTCTTTTTGATATATATTAATGACTTGGTTACAAGAGGTTTCATTTGAAAGTCTGCACATGATGCACTGGTGAGCAGACAGTGAGGAGGTTTGTAGAAGACCCTAGGAGGATATAGGCTGGCAGAATGGACAGGACATGACACATTGGGGGGGGGGAGTTTTCCCGTTCCACCCGCCACGGGAATCGCAGTGGGCGGAGAGCAGGCCACGCAAAGGTCATTTGACCTCAGGCATGATTTTTCTGGTTTTGGGGTGAGCGCGGCCGGAAAATCCCACCCATGAAATTTGATGCAGAGAAGTGTGAAGTGATGCATTTTGGAAAGCAAAACGAGGAGAAGCAATATAAAGGAAATGGTACCATTTTAAAAGGTGTAGATAAATAGAAATAGCTGCTGCGTGAATTTTTGAAAGTGACAGGGCAAGCATGTTTTATTTTTAAAAGCATATGGGATCCTTGGTTTTATGAAAATAGTTGGAGTACCAAAGCAAGAATGCTATAGTTTTTTTTAGAAAACACTGCTTAGGCCTCAGCCAGAATATTGTGTCCAATGTTGGTTGCTCACTTTAAGAAGGATATTAATTAAGGCTTTGGAAAAGCTGCATCAGCTGACACATGGGGTGGAATTTTCTCAAAACAACAGCAAGAAAACCGGAGCGATCCGCGCCGTTCTGTCAGGTGTGGTACAGACCACAATCGTCCCACACTCAGCCACCTTTTGAGAGTGGCGAGTTGTACGCTGGTACTGAGGGGGACAGGGGTGAAATGTGCTGGTACGTCAACTGCAGAGAGCTTGGGCGCCATTGCGCAAGTGCACCCCGATCTCACAGTGTACTGGAAGACCACATTCCTCCCCCCACGGACATCAGACTCCTCCCCTCATTGGCGGTATGTTCCCTACCCCCTCCTTGACACAGGTCACTAGCATCAGGGCATCAGGACATCAGGGCCCTCATGATGGGTCCCCCATCATGACCCTCGACATGTCCCTCTTCATGATCCATCCCTGCAAGATCCCCCCCCCCTGCACAACCCCCCTGCATAGCCCTACTGACATAGCCTCCACTCAGGCCTCACCCAACCTTGGTACAGCCCCGGCATACTTAGTGCCCAACTGGCACTGCCGATGTGCCTGGTGGGTACGGCCAGGTGGTTACTGCCCGATGGGCACTTCCCAGCCATGCCCCCAACCACCCGGGGGCTTCAATGGTCTCCGATTCCCCGGCGTGGCATCACACCTGGTCTCCGTTCATGAAGACCTGTACGGATTCCCGCTGGCGTGACATCTCGCCGGAGAGGTGGGAAGCAATCCAGAAGGGGAAAGCATTTGTACCAATCTCGCTAATGAAATTGAAATCCAGTCAATCTCATGCTAATAAGCCGAGCGCCCTTTCTGGGTGCGAAGCGGTTCGCACCATTGGAAAGGGGCTGGGAACATAGCAAACCGTTTGGCGTCGGCCGCGAATCGCATTTTCAGCACAGCGCGCTAGTTTCCGGCTTGCCGTGCTATTGACCGGGAGCAGTTTGGTGGTAAAATCACACCCATGACCACCAATCCTTCAGCATCGATGCTTCCTACATGTTTTCACTGGACCATTGTGAACAATTAGTCAACTTTTCTGCCACCACCACAACCTCCCTTTTGAGTTGCAGTAGCTGAGGTATTGTTGCTGCACCAAATGTTCCAGTTCCACAACCACGTTGTGTTTTAGGTCAGGTTCTCGGGTAAGTGTTGAATGGGTATCACCCTATTCAAATTGGGAGATGCCGCATCTGCACTGGTAGCTCAGACCTGACAACTCCATGGGCTAGCTCAAAATTATTCTGGCCACTTTCCAAAAATAGAGATGCGGGATAGCATCCATAACTTGTGGCTCACTATCAGTAAAGAATTTATTTTATTAGCTCTTGAGCTTTGAAAGGTTGACCACCCTTTGAATAAAAACATGCAAAAGGTATTGATCCACCCAATAGAATCCAGTTTTGTGATTGTGTATAGAACAATTGTTGAGCTCTAAGCATGTTGGTGTATACTCAATTTACAGTGGGGTAATTGTAATATGCCAGCTTTCCTTGTAGTTAATCAATCTGGAATTCATTATTGTTCTCCTTTATACTGGATACTACTTTGCTTCATATGTGTTCAGATAATGTAATGTTGATCATGGATTTTCATAAACTGTTTTACTTGCAGAAGTATTTTTTTAACGATTACAAAAGTGTCACTTCTCTATTTATTTGACTTTTGACCCCAGTGGTGTATTTAGTGACCTGATACTCTGGAAGATTCACTGGGAACTAAAAGGACCATCCAGGCTCAGTCATCCAACTAAGTAGCAACCTTGACCTGGCTTCATCGATCGGAGGTTGAAGATGACAACTTAGAGGGCTCTGGTTATAAGCTGACAGTTAAGGAATTATCTATCAGGTGGAGTGCAATGCTGTCAGACCATTGAGTGGATTTGCTATAGTTTTTGTACTTTATTTTAGTAATAGCACCCATATATTTAATATCAAATGAATGAGTATTTTTTGACTTTATGCGGCAATATATAAGAAATGGGGGAGATATTAAATGGGTTTTTTGCATCCGTATTTACTAAGGAAACTGGCATGGAGTCTATGAAAATAAGGCAAACAAGTAGGGAGGTCACGGAACCTATACAGATTAAAGGGGAGGAGGTGCTTGCTATCTTGAGGCAAATCAGAGTAGATAAATCCCCAGGACCGGACAGGGTATTCCCTCGGACCTTGAAGGAGACTAGTGTTGAAATTGCAGGGGCCCTGGCAGATATATTTAAAATGTCAGTATCCACGGGTGAGGTGCCGGATGATTGGAGGATAGCTCATGTTGTTCCGTTGTTTAAAAAAGGCTCAAAAAGTAATGCGGGAAATTATAGGTCAGTAAGTTTGACGTCAGTAGTAGGTAAATTATTGGAAGGAGTACGAAGAGATAGGATCTACAAATATTTGGATAGACAGGGACTTATTAGGGCGAGTCAACATGGCTTTGTGCGTGGTAGGTCATGTTTAACCAATCTATTAGAGTTTTTCAAGGAGGTTACCAGGAAAGTGGATGAAGGGAAGGCAGTGGATGTTGTCTACATGGACTTCAGTAAGGCCTTTGACAAGGTTCCGCATGGGAGGTTAGTTAGGAAGGTTCAGTCGCTAGGTATATATGGAGAGGTAGTCAATTGGATTAGACATTGGCTCAATGGAAGAAGCCAGAGAGTGGTAGTGGAGGATTGCTTCTCTGAGTGGAGGCCTGCGACTAGTGGTGTGCCACAGGGATCAGTGCTGGGTCCATTGTTGTTTGTCATCTATATCAATGATCTGGATGATAATGTGGTAAATTGGATCAGCAAATTTGCTGATGATACAAAGATTGGAGGTGTAGTGGACAGTGAGGAAGGTTTTCAAAGCTTGCAGAGGGATTTGGACCAGCTAGAAAAATGGGCTGAAAAATGGCAGATGGAGTTTAATGAAGACAAGTGTGAGGTGTTGCACTTTGAAAGGACAAACCAA
Organism: Mustelus asterias; assembly: GCF_964213995.1. NCBI lineage: Eukaryota > Metazoa > Chordata > Chondrichthyes > Carcharhiniformes > Triakidae > Mustelus > Mustelus asterias. Next base: position 35,551,961 of record NC_135809.1, on the reverse strand, counting down.
GGTAGAACATACAAGGTAAATGGTAGGACACTGAAGAGTGCAGTAGAACAGAGGGATCTGGGAATACAGATACATAATTCCCAAAAAGTGGCGTCACAGGTAGATAGGGTTGTAAAGTGTGCTTTTGGTAAATTGGCATTTATAAATCAAAGTATTGAGTATAAGAGTTGGAATGTTATGGTGAGGTTGTATAAGACATTGGTGAGGCCGAATTTAGAGTATTGTGTGCAGTTTTGGTCACCTAATTACAAGAAGGATATTAATAAGGTTGAAAGAGTGCAGAATAGGTTTACAAGGATGTTGCCGGGACTTGAGAAACTGAGTTACAGAGAGAGATTGAATAGGTTAGGACTTTATTCCCTGGAGCGTAGAAGAAAGAGGGGAGATTTGATAGAGGTGTATAAAATTATGATGGGTATAGATAGAGTGAATGCAAGCAGGCTTTTTCCACTGAGGCTAGGGGAGAAAAAAACTAGTGGACATGGGTTAAGGGTGAAGGGTGAAAAGTTTAAAGGGAATATTAGGGGGGCTTCTTCACACTGAGAGTGGTGGGAGTGTGGAATGAGCTGCCAGATGAAGTGGTGTATGCGGGCTCACTTTTAACATTTAAGAAAAACTTGGACAGGTACATGGATGAGAGGGGTGTGGAGGGATGTGGTCCAGGTGCAGGTCAGTGGGACGCGGCAGAAAAATGGTTCGGCACAGCCAAGAAGGGCCAAAAGGCCTGTTTCTGTGCTGTAATGTTCTATGGTTCTATGGTATAATGATGGATCAACAGCCCATTTTACATCTCTCTCAATTTTTATTTCCATTAAAGTCAATGCAAATAAAAATAAAATGAGGCATAAAATAGGCAGACCAGTCACATATTGGAAGGTTCTTATTGTGAATTCAGTTCCAAAAATCCAAACAAGTTATATATTGCAGAAGAAAGATGTACACATAATAGCCAATGTGTTAAACTGACAAAGAGGAGTGTATCCTCTACCTGTCTATTTTTATACTGCGCTGGTTTATTCTGAACTATTCGATACATTGGCAATATTACAAAGGAGAAAGAATTAAAGTAGAGCCACTTAATTGGCACAACATTAAAAAATCACATGCCACCCAGGAAATTCTTGCATATTTATAACTACTGCTAGGATTATTAAAAAGATTATTTGATATTATTCTCATGCATAATAGAAAAGATTTAATTAGCTGGTTATGCTGATATTTATTTATTTCAGCCAGTAATTGTCTTTGATATTACCATGCGCAAGATCTGACTTCAATATTAGGTGCAGCTTATCTTGCCCTTAACTAGAACAGTGGGGGGTTTCTACCACAAGTAGCTGTGGATACTCAGTAATTGACTGTATTCAAGGCAGATATTGATAAATTTTGATTTGATCTGATTTATTATTGTCACATATTGTAATAAGTCCTCGGAGACAGAAGTCTCTTCACCAAAATCCCTTTATTTACAAGTCTGACAACTGGATAGAGAGTGCTTTCAGTTAGCGGTCTACACTAGGAGTCCCAGAGGAACTGGCACTCCTGGTTAAATACAAAGCAAGAGGCTCCCTGATTGGCTCATCAATTTGGCCCTTAATCAGGGAGGTCATCTTCTAACAGGCCAACCTCAATTGCCTGATTAAAGTCGTTACACATATATCGGTGTTCAGTGAAAAGTATTATTTCTTGCACGCTATACAAAGCACCCCATTCATAGAGTACATAGGGAAGAAGGAAAGAAGAGGGTGCAGAATATAGTGTTACAGTCTTAGTGAATCAAGGGGTATGGGGATATTGCAAGAAGGTGAAGTTGAGGTGAAAGATCAGTGCAATCATAGTGAATGGCAGAACAGGCTGAGAGGGCTGAATGGCCTACTGCTGCTCTTATTTCTTACATTCTAATCAGCTTCTGAGATCCAGGAAGATACCCCCTTAGTGCTGTGTCGTCCCATTGTTTCCAATTATAATGTAGTTTAGCTCCCTCGCTTCTTTTCAGATTAATTGTTTTCCAGTCTCCTGCAGTTCTTCACACTTTTGGATATTTATTAACTTTTTGAAATTATATCTCGTGCTGTTTGATGTTGATGACCCTTGGAAGTTTCTCAGGGGTGTATTTTTTGCCAGATACTTTAGAGTTGCTGTGGTGACCAGGGTGAGGTATTAAGCTGAAAGGCCAATTTCATCCAAGGCGCCATCTTGGTGAAGGTGTTGAAGCTCCCTGAATTCTCATTTAAAATAGCTGATTGTCACTTAAAATGCCTGGTAACACTCATTGCAGAGACTTCACAGCATTTTCATGGCTGGTGCTTCAATTTATTTCAGAGTCAACGTGGCATTGCTATTGATTTTCAGCACTATTTACAGAGATGCTCACCATTTCATGTTCATTGTTGCTGGAACTGTGAAGAGTGCAATTGAAACACATCTGGAGCACTTTGTGAGATTTCCTCAATGCACATGCAGCATTTATCCTGGAAATTTTCTTGAGGACTTCATCTAAGAAGAGGAAGTGCTGCACTATTTCTTTTGGACATTTTATGGCAGTCACTAGAAAGAGGAGAATGTTTGGTCATGAGAATCTCAGCAATTTACAGCACAGAAAGAGGTCATGCGGCCCATCGTGTCAACAAATAGCCATCCCAACCCAATCCCACTTATCAGTTCTTGGTCCGTTGTAGATTACAGCAATTCAGGTACATATCCAAATCTTTCAAATGTTGTGGGGGTTTCGGTCCCCACCTCCCTTCCAGGTAGTAAGTTCCAGATCCCCATCACTCTCAGGTAGAAAACCTTCCCCTCAAATTCCCTCTAAATTTCCCATCTCTTACCATTGATCTGTGCCCCTTGTTATGGACCCCTCAACCAAGGGGATAGGACCTTCCAATCCACCCTATCTGGACCCTTTATAATTTGATAGAATTAGGTCTCTCCTCAGTACCTGTTGTTCCAAAGAAAACAATCCTCAAAAACCATCCTTCCAGATAACTAAAATTCTCAAGTCCAGGCAACATCTTTGTAAATTTTCTGCACCCTCTCTGGTGCCATACTTTGTGATTAGAAGTGCAGACGGTTGCTCCAGCTGTGGACTGATTCATGTTTTATACAGTTCCAGCATTACCTCCCATCTCTTATATCCTGGTTAATAAAGGTGATTATCCTTTACACCCTCTTGACCGCTCTATCTACCTGTCCAGCAACCTTCACTGATCTGTGGACATGCACACCAAGGTCCTACTGTTCTTTTTTTACTCATTCGTGGGACATGGGCATTGCTGGCTGGGCCAGCATTTATTGCCCATCCCAGTTTAGAGTCTGTTTTCACTTTTCAACCAAAACAACCTCAGTAATGTTGCCATAGCAAGTAAGTCATGGTCTAGAAATTGTTTCACAAATGGAAAGATTGCTACAGAATGTGGAGGCGAGGGGTGGAGGGTGGGGGAGGGGAGGGAGTGGAGGGCACACTCAGTGCTAGGCCTCAAGGCCTCACCAGCAAAGAGGATTTCAATCACGAGCCACTGCACTCCCACCAGTGATCCTCAGAAAGGTTCTGGGAGAAGTCACAAAGCGATCAGAAGGGAAGGCGTGATTGGAAAGGGAGAGGAAGTGAACTGAAAGGAGATGCTGAGTGGGAGCAGCACGACAGTGGATTTGGGAAGCGGATGCCTGCAGCTTCTAGCTCCACAATCAGGGAAGTACTTCTTTTTTTTAAATACACACCTTTGTTGAAGGTTAGCTGCAATGATATCTTGTAAAAGGGAATGGGTAGGCAGGAGGTAAATCATTCTCCTGAACACTGCAGGCTTGATTTTCTTCCCACACTTAGTGATGAACAAGGCAGACTGTTATCTGTTTCCATAGTTTTTCCTGGAACAGGTCACCAGCCTGTCACTAGAGGGGCATCACTCCACATCAAACATGGCTGACCAGGAGTCTCCCACTCTTACTGCCTGCCAATGGTGTGTTGGAAGGATTTAGCTGGCTGACACTCAACCTGTTTGGCTGCATTATGAACGGATCTTCCTTGGTCATCATGTCATGGGATGGGACTTAAACCCAGAGCTTCTGACTCAGAGATCAGGCTGTGATCCATTGCGTCATAAGACCTTAAAAAGCAGGCTTGAGATGGCCTATGTCCAAGACTACCCAATTTTGTATAGGGTACTCATACAGGTGTTATTTGCATATAGAAGGCACTTAACACCCAGTAAGCATGAGCCCAGGACACCACATCTTCTGACTTGACTGGGTCAAGGATGTCTCGGACTGGCTTCAGAACAGTCTGAAGGTGAAGGGTGAGCAGCCAGTGGTGGTAGTACATGTTGGTGCAAATGACATAGGTAAAAAAAGAGATGAGGTCCTAAAAGCAGAATATAGGGAGCTATGGAGCAAGCTGAAAAGTAGGACCTCAAAGGGTCTGTTCTCAGGATTACTACCTGTGCCATGTGCTAGTCAGAGCCGAAACAGCAGGATACATAGGATGAATATGTGGCTGAAAAAGTGGTGTGAGGGGGAGGGTTTCAGATTCCTAGGGCATTGGGATCAGTTCTGGGGGAGGTAAGACCTATACAAACTGTGCGGGTTACACCAGGGCAGGACTGGGACAGATGTCCTTGAGGGGGTACTTGCTAGAGTGGTTGTGGAGGGTTTAAACTAATATGGCAGGGGGATGGGAAAGAATTCAGAACAGGGGGAATTAAGAACATGAGGAAAAGACAGTAAGGAGAATAAAGAAAGTGATAGGCAGAGAAATCAAGAGCCAGAGTCAGATAAGGACCGAGTAAAAAATAGTAGGAAAGGGAAAAGAAATGTTAAAAGTGCTCACCTTAACGTTTTGTACCTGAATGCTCGGAGTATTCGAAACAAAATGGATGAATTAGTTGCACAGGTAGATGTAAAGGGGTATGATATAGCTGACATTACAGAAACGTGGCTCCAAGGTGACCAAGCATGGGAACTAAACATTGAGGGCTATTCAGTGTTTAGGAAGGACAGACAGAAAGGAAAAGGTGGTGGAGTTGCATTGTTGATCAAAGATGACATTGATACGATATTGAGGAAAGATATTAGCATAATGTAGAATCTGTATGAGTCGCATTAAGAAACAACAAGGGACAAAAAATATTTGTGGGGGTGTATACAGACCACCAAACTGCAGTGGTAATGTTGGGAAAAGCATTAGACATGAAATCAGAAATGCATTTGTTAAAGGAACATCTGTGATTATGGGCAACTTTAATCTGTCTATAGATTGGGAGAGTCAAATTAGTCACAGTACAATAGAGGAGGAATTTCTGAAGTGCACGGGATGGTTTTCTGGAGCAATACGTTAAGGAACCAACAAGGGAACAGACCATCTTGGACTGGGTGCTGTGCAATGAGAAAGGATTAGTTGGCAATCTAATTGTGAGGGAACCCTTGGAGACGAGTGACCAGAATATGGTAGAATTCTTTGTCAAGGTGGATAGTGAGGTAGTTGATTCTGACACCAGGGTCTTGAATCTCAATAAAGATAACTATGATGGTATCAGGCATGAATTGGCCATGATGGACTGGGAAACATTACTGAAAGGAAAGACAGTGGACTGGCAATGGCAGGCATTTAAAGAATGAATAGGTGAACTTCAGAAGTTGTTTATTCCTGTTTGGCGCAAGAATGGTAAGGGAATTATGACCAAACCATGGCTTACAAGGGAAATTAGAGATAGTATCAGATTCAAGGAAGAAACATACAAATTGGCAAGAAAAAGCAATAGGTCTGAGGATTGGGAGCAGTTTAAAGTTCAGCAAAGGAGGACCAAGAGATCGATTAAGAAAAGAAAAATAGAGTATGAAAGTAAGCTAACAGGGAACATAAAAACTGGTTGTGAAAGTTTCTACAGGTACGTAAAGAGAAAAAGATTGACAGAAACAAATGTAGGCCCCTTACAGCCAGAAACAGGAGAATTCATAACGGGGGAATTAAAAAGTGGCAGAGGAATTAAATTCATACTTTGCTTCAGTCTTCACAGAGGAAGACATGAATAATGTACCAGAAGTTCTGAGAGAAAAATGTTTTAGTGAGTAGCTGAAGGAAATCAGCATTAGTAGAGAAATAGTTTTGGGAAATTGATGAGATTGAAGGTGGAGAAATCTCTCGGTCCTGATAATCTTCACCTCAGAGTACTTAAAGAAGTGGCCCTGGAAATAGTAGATCTATTGGTGGTTATTTTCCAAAATTCTTTGGACTCTGGACTGGTTCCTACAGATTGGAGGGTAGCTAATGTAAGCCCACTATTCAAAAAGGGAGGTAGAAAGAAAACCGGGAACAGACCAGTGAGCCTAATGTCAGTATTGGGGAAGTTGCGTGAGTCCATTATCAAGGATTTCATAACTCATCATTGGAAGGCAGCAGTATAATCAGACAAAGTCAGCATGGATTTACAAAAGGGAAATTGGGCTTGACAAATCTATTGGAATTCTTTGAGGATGTAACTAGTAGGGTTGACTGAGGAGAACCAGTAGATGTGGTTTATTTAGACTTTCAGAAGACTTTCGACAAGGTCTCACATAACAGACTACTATGTAAAGTAAAGCTACATGGGATTGCAGATAATGTCTTGAGATGGATAGAAAGCTGGTTAGCAGATAGGAAGCAAAGAGTTGGCATAAATGGGTCTTTTCTGATTGGTAGTCAGTGGCTAGTAGGGTTCCGCAGGGATCTGTGTGAGGACCTCAACTGTTCACATTATATATTAATGATTTGGAAGAGGGAACTGAAAGTATTATCTCTAAATTTGCAGATAATACAAAGTTGGGTGGGAGGGTGAGCTGTGAGGAGGATGCAGAGATGCCTCAGCATGATTTTGACAGGCTGAGTATGTGGGCATCTGCATGGCAGATGCAGTATAATGTGAATAAATATGAGGTTATCCACTTTGGTAACAGTATTAGGAAGACAGATAATTTCTTGAATGTGTGTAAATTGAGAGAGGTGGATACTCAATGAGACCTTGGTGTTCTCGTGTGTCAGTCACTGAAAGTAAGCACACAGGTACAGCAGGCGGTAAAGAAGGCAAATGGTATTTTAGCCTTCATAGCGAGAGGATTTGAATATAGGAATAGTGATGTTTTGTTGCAATTGTATAAGATATTGGTGAGGCCACACTTGGAGTATTATGTGTAGTTCTGATTTCCTTATCTGAGAAAGGATGTCCTTGTTATAGAGGGAGTGCAGCGAAGGTTTACCAGGCTGATTCCTGGGATGGCAGGTCTGTCATATGAGGAGAGTCGGTTAGGATTATATTCACTGGAGTTTAGAAGAGTGAGAGGGGATCTCATAGAAACTTATAAAATTTTAACAGGGTTTGACAAGGTAGATTCAGAAAGAATGTTCCCAGAAAGAATGTGGGAGTCCAGAATTAGGGGTCATAGTTTGGGGATAAGGGCTAAACCTTTTAAAACTGAGGTGAGGAGAAATTTCTTCACCCAGAGGGTGGTGAATGTGTGGAATTCAATACCACAGAATGTAGTTGAGGCCAAAACATTGTCTGATTTCAAGAAGAAATTAGATATAGCTCTTGTGGCTAAAGGGATCAAGGGATATGGGGAGAAGGGGGGGATCAGGATATTGAATTCGATGATCAGTCATGATCATAATGAATGGCGGAGCAGGCTCAAAGGGCCGAATGCTCTACTCCTGCTTCTAGTTTCTTTGTTTCAACAATATGGCATGTTGTGCACTTCTGGTCAATAATGAGCATATACATCCCACATGGCACATTAGACATTTAGGCATCTATCTTGCACCTAAAAGTCAACACTGAATTTCTGGGCCCTTGTATTTTCTCTTTTTCTGTGTAACCAAAACCTAAAATTCCACCTCATTGAAATAGATAGGGTGGAATTTTCCATTCTGGAGACAGAGCGATGTGGTAGTAGGGGTTAGCGTCATATTCCCCGCTGATTACCAGGTTAGTTCTCATCCCAATCTTCTGCTTGAAGCCTGTTTAATTGTGCATTGGCTTGCCGATGGCTGAATCATGAGGCAACCACCAGAGAAATGCATTCCTGTGCAGAAAAATGATGAATGATCTGATCCGCACCATCAGGGTAAATCACCCTTCAGCTAACTCCAAACTCACACTCTCGTCATGGCATTATGCACTTTCAGAGAGTCGGTGCAGACACAATGGGCCGAATGGCCTCCTCCTGCACCATAGTGATTCTATACATTCTACGGTCTGTCCCATTCATCATTCCTTGATCCCACATTCCAGCTGAGGCACTACTTCACAGATCTAGGTGACCAAAGTGCCACCCCAGCTACTTGATACTTTTACCCCAGAGGATGGAAGAAGCTTGAGCACATCTAGAATATGTTCACTCTTACCATGTCTGATCTGGTATACCTATTATGCCTGGAATGAATGGGTGCCCTTTGGCCTGTTTGCCTTGCCAGTTGGAGAAAGCCCCTTAGAGACTTTCATTGATCATCTTGCAGAGAGCTATTCCAGCAGCTTCATGGTTGGCTGCATCTTGCATTCTCCCATTTCTCTCAGTTAACACTCAAATTGATCAACTGCTTTGTGAACCCAATGACTGATTGCTGCAGTCTCAAGTTAAAGCACTCCAAATGTAAGGAGCTCCAATTGCACCTTCTCAATAGGTACTGCCTGAGTCCTATCAGCTCAGACTCCATTTCCATGTTGTTACCCTCTGTCCAGCTGTGAGCCCCTCTCACATTACCTCAGCCCACTCCTGTGCAGATAATGTTCCACTTTCAATGTTGAACTGCATCATAACTTTGGGGTCTCAAGATGGTGATGCTACATTTTTACTCTGAGACTCTCCCCCCTCAGTGCTCAGGTCCCTCCAATTTTCCTGGACCCTCACAATGTTCAGGTAGAACGCGCTCCAGTTATTCTGCAGCCACCCCTCCACACCCTCCATCCTTAATAACCCTGAATCCCATTATCGTTGTTGTGGACATGCCTACCCTCCCCCTCACCCCCGATTAACAGGACTAAGGTGTTCAATCAATGTATAGATGCTGAATTTTAATGGTGCTGTAATTGACAATGGGGACTAGTAGATCCAAAAGCTTAAGGATTTTCTTTTTGCTTGTTGATCCCAAGCTGAGGAGTCTGCTACTGAAGAGTGTTCAATACCCAGCAGATAACAATTCTTCACCCACTGATATTATCCTGTCAATATCTGCTTGCAATGATTTGGTCCACCTGCCTTTCAGATGCGGAAAAAAGTCAAGTTGTAGAAGATGATGGTGTAAATATGAAGGAGAACATTATTGCCTTTGACAACATCCAGTAGCTCATTGATGAAGATGAGGAACAAGATTGCACTAAGCCCATTTCCCTGAGTGATCACTGTATTGTTGCAATAAAATGTATATCCATTTATAATAATCTGTGATGTTTGCATCCTCTGTGTAATTTATGCATAAGAATTGAACAGATTACCAGTTCTAATCATTTTCATATGATCAATTGTCATTGAGGGGCTTTTTTTCACATCTGACAAAGGCTGCCCAGATTAAAGGATGATTGTTACACACTGAGTTGTTCTTTTTTTAATATTACTTGAACAGCAGGGCGGCATGGTGGCACAGTGGTTAGCACTGTTGCCTCACAGCGCCAGAGACCCCGGTTCAATTCTGGCCTCGGGTCACTGTCTGTGTGGAATTTGCACATTCTCCCCGTGTCTGCGTGGGTTTCCTCCCACACTCCAAAAATGTGTGGGGTTAGGTTGATTGGCCATGCTAAATTGTCCCTTAGTCAGAGGCAGCTAGCAGGGTAAATTCGTGGGGTTACAGGAGGAGGGCCTGGGTGGAATTGTGAGTGTAGGCTTGATGGGCCGAATGGCTTCCTTCTGCACTGTAGGGATTCGATGAGTTTAAACCATGGATTTGGAGCAATTCATGTCTTTTGCCAGATTTTTATGAACATATTTTATTTGTTTGTTATTGGTTACCGTGAGACAGAGCCCACGTTGCTTCTCAGCCTTCAGTTAAGAAGCAAGTAGATAACATGAGTGTGACGGAGCATTTCCCAGATTAGAATTCTTCGACTGGGATATCTCTTTGGTACGAGCTGTGTTACCTGCTTTAGATTGTTTGTTTTACTGTCTACTGATTCCCATCAAAATTGTTTTTAAATCACTGGGACTGCAACATTTCTGCTTTCCATAAATCATGTACTCATTTATTCCGAATATCTATTCTTGATGATTAAGCTCTGGGATACATCGTTGTCGGATGGCTTTCGAGGCTAAAGGCAACATAGTGTAAAAGCAAGTTGTTTGTGGTTGTCTCTGCAGCTTTATGCCGCATTTACTTATTACATTCAAATTTTTAATCCTTTTTTTTGCCTGATTTCGTACATCTTAAGATTGCCACGGCTCATTCACAGTGACAAGAATTCATTGTGACTTTATTCAATCAAATTCTCTTCGACTTACAAGATTGTAATCGGCATTTTGAGGATTGTATTCTGCGGAACGAGAAAATGGGGAACCTTACACATTCGTGGCCTTTGGCAATTACAAGTTTAGTGCTGTTCCGAGCTTTACTTTGCATAAACAACTCACCCTTGGCGTATATTTATATCTGTAATCAAACAGATGTGTAGCGGTTGCCACGGCAACCGCTCTTCTTTGAATTAAAATGCACAATGGGTTTTTTTTTCCAGCTACCTTGGCGGAGTCTAATAGCCCCAAATCTCTCAAAGACACCGAAGCTGCCTACAAGAGTGCAGCTTTCCGACCCAAACACAATGCAATTCTAAAACACAGCAGCCAGACAACTCTGCTGCAGCTATTGTGCAGTCAAGGCTGCTGGCATCACTTAGCGGTAGAGGGATAGGATCATTTACCCCTCTCCCCCCCCCCCCCACACACACAACCACCACCCCCAGTAATCCATATTTTAACCATTGATCCCAACAGCACGGATTCTGTGCTGAAAAAAATCGAAGACATCTTGCTAGATGTGTGATATGCCTTATTCAAAGCTGCCTATCTTTCACTGGGCCAGCTTGGTCTGATAGTTTCACCCCAAAATGTGGAACCTGTGCTACATGTGTAGACAACCCACTCACCGCTATCATTATATTATACATTACAGCCGCAGGCAGGCTTGTGACTGCCCAGTGGAGCTCTGACATCAAACGTATTTTTCAACGGTATTGTGGACACTCCTGTAGTGTAAGCAATGTGGAGACAGTGCCACTGGATGCAGCAAATTGCTCCTCAGAAGAAATTGCTTAGATTCGTGTCTCCAGTCGGAAATCCCTATCAGCAGCAGAGGCAAACATCTGCTGCAGCAGCCGACTGTTTAATAAATCCAATCTGGAAAGCGAGCAAAAACTGAATAGCTTCAAAAAAAAACTCACAGACAGCTCAAAAAACAGCTTTGAATACTAATACACATCACGAATATATAAGGGATGAAACGGCAGTGTTTTGAGACACAGCCTGGCATTACCTTTGGAATTCACACTCAGAATTCACAGTGCAGAAGGAGGCCATTCGGCCCATCGAGCCTACAGCGATCCCACCCAGGTCCTATCACTGTAGCCCCCATATATTTACCCTGCTAATCGCCCTGACACTAATGGATAATTGAGCATGGCCAATCCACCTAACTCACACATCTTTGGACTGTGGGAGGAAACTGAAGCACCTGGAGTGAAACCCACACAGACACAGGGAGAACATGCAAACTCCGCACAAACCGTGACCCAAGCCGGGAATCAAACCCGGGTCCCTGGCGCTGTGAGGCAGCAGTGCTGACCACTGTGCCACCGTGACACCCATATGCCGCACATACACCCATCATTCCATCACTTAATGCCATGCACAAATGTACAGTTAAGAGCAGTGGGGCTTTTTCAATTGCTGAAGGGAATATGAGTGAATATAAAATCCATGCAGCTTTTGTTATGTTTGGACCTATTCATTTATCTTCTGAGTCTACTAATAATTCTGAATGTGGATCTGAGTAAATATATTTTTCTAAATGTTTGATGTGTGGACTGTGAATTTCTGGTTGAAGTAAAATTCCTTAACATCGCTCTGCACCTCAGCACAGTGGCACGGTAGTTAGCATTGCTCCCTCACAGCTCTAGTGACCCAGGTTCAATTCTAGCCATGGATGACTGTCTGTGTGGTGTTTGCACGTTCTCCCCATGTCTGTGTGGGTTTCCTCCGGGTGCTCCGGCTTCCTCCCACACTCCAAAGATGTGCAGATTAGGTGGATTTTCCATGCTAAATTGCTCCTTAGTGTCCAAAGACGTGTAGATTAGAGGGATTAGCTATAGTAAGTATATCGTTACAGGGGTAGGGCAGGGGAGAGGACCCGGAAAAGATACTCTGTCAGAGAGCCATGCAGACATGATGGGCTGAATGGCCTCTTCTGCACTGTAGGGATTCTATTCTTCTTTATATCTTTAGTATGTTCATTTTAAAAATCATTGCACAAACTCTTGTTGGGTCTTATTCTTTCTAGTACCAAAGCACGCTGGTACTTCTTATCTGTGTTAGTCTTCCCTTAAGTTTTCCAGACAGTTAAGATGCAAGGTTCGTGTCATCTAATCACTACTTTGTGCTTTGCTTGTCTTCTTGTTTGGATCTTGTTAATGTGAAACTGATGCCATAGCATTGGGAAACTGCACCTCCAGGCATCTTACATGCAGTAATGTGTACATTAATGTGCATACCAGATGATGCAAGGTATCTAATTTCAATATGCATGATGGCCCTGTCATATGGCAAATGTTGTTCACTTTTAGCAGAAATTGGAATGAAATAAGGAATAAAACAGCTCCATTTAATCAAGCTGCTTTAGAGATGTTTCTGCAGGAGGTCCTGCCTCAGGACGGCCTCAACCGGGATATTGGGTTCATGTCACACTATTTGTAACCCCCACAGTTGCATAGACCTGCAGAGTTTCACTGGCTGTCTTGTCTGGAGACAATACACATCTTTTTAGCCTGTCTTGATGCTCTCTCCACTCACATTGTTTTGTTTCTTAAAGACTTGATTAGTTGTAAGTATTCGCATTCCAACCATTATTCATGTAAATTGAGTTTGTGTCTTTATATGCTCTGTTTGTGAACAGAATTCCCACTCACCTGAAGAAGGGGCTTAGAGCTCCGAAAGCTTGTGTGGCTTTTGCTACCAAATAAACCTGTTGGACTTTAACCTGGTGTTGTTAAACTTCTTACTGTGTTTACCCCAGTCCAACGCCGGCATCTCCACATCAGGAGTGGTCCTTCCAGACCAGTAGATCACCTGTCAGAGTGGTGTGCATTGACGTGACAGAGAGGATCAATGTTGTATCAGAGAGGGTTAATGTTGTGAGAGGGTCAATGTTGTGAGAGGGTCAGGGTTGTGAGACTGAGGGTCAATGTTCTGTCAGCTGTCCACAGGAGTTTTTTTGACTAGCTTTACACTGCATTGTACCATCACTTCCCCGATAACTGATGACAGAAGTGGAATGGAAGTTGAAGAGGTCTCTCAACAGCCCTACAGCCATGACTCACACCAGTTTTCTCAAAAGTCTACAAGTGTGTATAATAGGCCAGGCGGCCATCATAAGTTTCTGCAGCAGCTGTGGCTGAAGGCCCATGTAATACTTCTGAGAGGCTATTGTCTCCTTCGTCTCTACATGCAGAGTGACACTCAGTAGCGTCTACCTCTTCCCACCACCCAGAAATCACTTGGAAGCACACATTTCGGAAACAGAAGCTATCCACTTGTGCCGTGGCTTCTCTGAGACGCATCATACAGTTCTAATCTGTTCATTAGTCTGGGGTTTCTGGCCTAAGGCAGGATGAGATACAGGCCCTTGTTGCTAAGTTCACTGAATAGTTTTAACACAGTCTCAAGCACTCACTGGCTTCAGCAGAAGCAACACAACAAACTCAGAATGTGACTCAGCTGCACTGTAGGAGGATCTTAATGCAAAATTCAATCTGCTTATATACACAAAGATCTTTGCATAATAAATGTATTGAAATGTTGGCACAATAACGTTTTATTGTGCATTGTTGGTGTCAGCTGTGACAGGGATAGCCTATCTGCTTACCAAGTATTTGTAACTCCCCTGAAAAGGAGATGGCTTTGTCTTTCTTTTAATAAAACAAAGACATCACTACTCTATAAAACAGAAAATGTCAAACAGAGGGAAAGCTTCTGGAGTACCTTCAGAGTAAAACCTTATTTAAGAAATGTACATCTTAACCAGAGTGGACAGGGTGAATGGGAAGCAGCTGTTCTTCTTGGTTGGCGGGGGGGGGGGGGGGGGGGGGGGTCAAAGTGCAAGGAGGCACAGTTTCAGGGTGAGAGGCAGGAGTCTCAGAGGGGATTTGGAAAACAGTTTGCACTCCACAGGTTGGCGAGGATCTGGAATGCATTGCCTGGGACGGTAGTGGAGACTGGGGCAGCACAGTGGCACAGTGGTTAGCTCTGCTGCCTTGCAGCACCAGGGACCCAGGTTCAAATCTGGCCTTAGGTCACTGTCTGTGTGGAGTTTGCGCGTTCTCCCTTTGCTTGCTTGGGTTTCCTCCAGGTGCTCCGGTTTCCTCCCACACTCCAAAGATGCGTGGGTTAGGTTGATTGACCATGCTAAATTGCCCCTTAGTGTCAGGGGGATTAGCAGGGTAAATGTGTGGGGTTACGGGAATAGGGCCTGTGTTGGATTGTGGTCGGTGCAGACTCGATGGGCCAAATGGTCTCCTTCTGTATTGTAGGGATTCTATGATTTTCACCCCATGTCAAGATTTGCCATTTTGGATCTGCTTTTGCAGTGAACACAGCATTGCTGCTAAACTCTACCGGTCTACCAGCTCTGATTCAGCATTGCTCATACTGTTAAGTACCGACTTATAGAGAAAACCATTGGATCTGCCCTACTCATAACCATCGACATCAACAAAGCAATTGAGCAGTGAAAGGAGATACAGAACAGTAAAGAAAAAGGACAGATTAAAGAGAAACTTAGGAAACTGGCTGTTGAAAATCATTTTCCTGTTAAATTAGATAAATGAGGGAGAAGTTGATACTGAAAGTATCCTGCTCGGTATTTCTTATGCTGTAACATAAATTAGTGGTAACAGTTGTTTAAATTCATTCAGTTTAAATATTTACTAATCAACCTCAGAGTCAGACACAGGCAGAATCAAAGAGATAACTGGCGCAGTGTCTCGGATGGGTCCACTCTCAGAAGCTGTGCTGCATTCAGACTGTGGATTCCAGCTTTATGAAGCAAAATATTAAATTATCGAACTGAATCTTAACTTGCTCAATAACCACACAGCTGAACATTATCCTGTATATAAATCCATGCAAACTGGGGACTTTTACTGTTGAAGTGTAATCATGGCATTCGACTGTGTGGTAGTCGCGCTGATCCAAGAAAATTACACATGGACCTAAAAGCAGGAGGCCGGTGCCCAGTGGCCTGCCACAAGGTTCAGTGCTGGGTCCCTTATTGTTTGTTACCCACATAAATGATATTGGTGATCACGTGGGGAGAATGGGCAAGCAGTTCGCAGATGACGCCAAGATTGGCAGGGTGGTTCATGGTGAGGACGGCGGTTGTAGGTTGCAAGAAGATATAGATGGGTTGGTCAGACGGGCAGAGCAGTGACAAATGGTATTTAATCCTGATAAGTGTGAGGTGTTGCATTTTGGAGGGGATAACAAGACAAGGGAGTATTTAATGAATGGAAGGACACCGGGCAGCTCAGTGGAATGGATGGATCTTGGGGGTATTTATTCACGGATCCCTGCAGGCAGCAGGGCAGGTGGATAGGATGGTTGCAATGGCGTATGGGACACTATCTCATCAGTCATGGCATAGAGTATAAGGGTGGAGACGTAATGTTGGAGTTACACAGAGCATTGGTTAGGCCACAGCTGGAGTACTGTGCGCAAAGCTGGTTGCTTTACTACAGGAAAGATGTGGTTACACTAGAGGAGTCACCAGGATGTTGCCTGGGATGAAGCACTTGAGCTATAAGGAGACACTGGATAGGCTTGGCTTGTTTTCTCGAGAGCAGAGAAGGCTGAGGGGGGACAGGATTGAGGTGCAAGAGTTTGTGCGGTGTGTGGACAGGGTGAATGGGAAGCGGCTGTTCTCCTTTGTTGGGGGGGTTGAAGCACAAGGAGGCATAGTTTCAGGGTGAGAGACAGGAGTCTCAGAGGGGATTTGGAAAACAGCTTGCACTCCACAGGTTGGCGAGGATCTGGAATGCACTGCCTGGGACGATAGTGAAGGTTGGATACCCTTAAAAGGTGTTCGACTGAGCACTTGGAATACAGCGGCAGTCAGGAATACAACACTGGTGCTGGAAAAGAGGATTAGCTTGCCGTCAGTGGTAGTAATCGCCGGTGCAGACTCGATGGGTCGAAGGGCCATTCCTGCACTCCACGTCCCTATGAGTACAGGTGGGGTACGAAACTCCCTGTGGGAGACAAATCACAGAAAGAGGAGTCGCGGCTTTGGTGTGTAATATCCATTCATCGTTATCCTGTACAGTGCATACTACCCTATCCGTGTCTGCCTTTAACAGTGCACTCTTGGTGAGCCAATAGCTACATCTTGCACAGCTCAGACATCCCCAGGGTCTTCGAAGACCACCCCAGGCTGCCGGGATGGCTCGTGGGGGACAAGAGCTACCCGCTGAGGTCATAGCTGATGATGCCAGTGCAGAAGCCCGAGACCAAGGTGGAGACCCACTACAATGAGGCCCACACTGCCGTCCAGTCCATCGGCGAACGGTGCTTCGGGCTCTTGAAGATGCGATTCTGCTGCCTGGACATCTCTGGCATGGTCCTCCAGTAATGCCCCCTGAGGGTCTTCTGCCTCATGGTCATCTGCTGTGACTCCACAACCTGGCTTAGAAGTGGAAGACATCCTGGAGGACGAAGAGGACCGGGCAGGTGCCTCTGAGGAGGAGGAAGAGGCCCAGGAGGATGTGGAGGAGGAGGCCAAGAAGGAGCCGGAGGATGGAGAATGAGCGGCAGCAAGAGTCCAGCCCTCGTGTCACAAGGAGGCATGGGGTCCAGCAGCTCCAACACCCCACTGTCTCCCCCATGCCCCGTGGGAGCCTTCAATCATTCCCCCCCACCCTCCACCCCCTACCCCTTGTCCACACTCCTGACCATGGGTCCAATTGACATTACACCAGGGTGATGGGTGGGTCGTGTTAGCGTGTTTTTCGTCCAGGCAGTAGGGAGGAGGGTGATGATGACTTGCTATGCGACTCGCTGTGATGCTGCCCTGGTGTATCCGAAGTCTGATTCTATCTATCTATTTTCTGACTGCACACTGGTGCCCGTGCCCACATCTGAGAGAGGGTCAGGAGCATCACCGTGAGGCCCGATACCCCGGGGATGTGGAAGTGATATTGGTGGGGCTGGTCCTAAGGTCCAGTGGGTGAAGAGATTGCCATCCCAGGCTGTCTGTCGCTATGGGCCATCAGGGTCCCCACGGCTGGGACTGTTTAGGAGACCGGCGGGCACTGGGGCAGAGGAGCGCAGACTAGAGTCCCCCATCAGCGGTGGGGGGCCAGTGACCTTGTAACTTTAATGGCTTGGAGTAGCAGGGCAGTCAAGAGACCTGGCACCGGTGCTTGGCACTGGGATCCACATGACTCCGGCGGTGGGTATCATTGGTGCACAGCGGCTTGGCAACTGGCTGGGGACCAGCCGTTTCCTTGGCTCTAGCAGACCTCCACCTGCCCGAGCCCTCGGACGTTCCTGCCTCCACCTGATGTGCATCTACGGCTGTGCAAGAAAGTTTCCCAGAAGCCTCACCACTAACATGCCCCACCCGGGTCACTGTATCTGTGCTGCTGGATGGTGCCTCCGTCAATTGGCTGGTGCTTTCCTCAGAGGTTTCCTCGAAGGTTTCCTTGGAATTAAATAGTTACTCATTGCTTTCTCTATGGCAATACCTCAGCCAATCAGAGTCAATTTGCCAACGAATCAGAACCCTTTCCTCCTGGAGTATAAATTGTTGTGATTGTTTGAAAGTCGGCATTCTTGCATTTTTCCTGATGAGTGCAAGATGTAAAACTTTGGCAACATGTTTCCCTTTTCAGCAATATTCAAGGCCTGTACTGCCAAGGAACTTCTGCTATAATCTTTTAGGACCAATGGAGAAGAAAAAGTGACAGGAGTGGCCTTGTTCGTTAAGGCGATGATGGCAGCCTTAAAAAAGACGTTAATTGTTGGTGCTACCCAAATGGAGTCTTTCTAAGTTGAGTTAAGAAATAATAAGGCACCTCTTACCATATTGGCTGTACATTATGGATCATCAAATAATGGAAAGGATGTTTCAAATTAATTTTATTAGTGATTTAGCAGGTATTGCCACAGTGGCAGAGTTATATTAATGGAGGACTTTAATTATGAAAAGATTGACAAGACTAAGACAACAGATGGTGAGTCACCTCAAAACACATCCTGAAGTGGTTCCTTAACCAGCATGTTACTTTTCTAAAGAAAAAAGATGCAGTGCTAGATCAAAGCAATAAGTGAAGGAAGGAGATCGCTTGGGGAAATAATGACCATAAACTAATTAGGTTCACATTGATAATAGATAAGGGAAAAGCTAAGTCAGATTTAAAGATGTTGCATCAGAAATTAACTAATTTACATGGATTTAAAAGGAATATAATTCATATTAATTAGTTGGAACAAATGGCAGATCAAAATGTGAGCCAGTAGTGGGTGGTACTTAAATATGAGAGTGATATAGGTTAAATAATTGGATAAAGAGAGGTTAAGACGAAAATAAGACATTAAAAAAAAACATGTGATGAATATCAGGAATATAATACAGCAGAAAAAAAAGAAAAGTATAAAAATCAATAGAAACGAATTAAAAGTAAGCACTTCGATAGTAAAATAATGGCCAAATAAATGAAGAGAAATAGGCTATCTTGTGCTTCAACTTGAAGAAACATCAGCATTGCTTAATAAGAATCTTGCCTCAGCCTTTAGTACGCTTGTAGAAGTGCTTCTAAGAGGATATAGAAGAGTCAATACTTGAGCTAACAATTGAAAAAACTGTACAAGAAAGGCTAATGGGACTGAAAGTAGACAACTCACCTGTCCTGCTGGGAAAGGCTGGGGAGCAGGTAACAGAGTTACTAACCACATCATTTTCTAAAAACCATTTGATCAATGGATGAGTGAACCACAGCCAATGCAACCAGGGGTGTACGGGACTGAATTTGGGGCGGATGGTGGATATCAATGTTTTATGCCCCGTTGAAGTACTGCCACAATTAAATAAGCATGCAAAATATACCTCAGCCAGAACTTTACCACCCTGCCCGCCACGGCAATCAGGGCGGGCGAGGGGCAGACCGTAGAAAGGTCCGTTGACCTCTGGCCGAGTTTTCATAGAAATCATAGAAACCCTACAGTGCAGAAGGAGGCCATTCAGCCCATCGAGTCTGCACCGACCACAATCCCACCCAGGCCCTACCCCCACATATTTACCTGCTAATCACTCTAACCTAAGCATCTCAGGACTCTAAGGGGCAATTTTCTTTTTAACCTGGCCAATCAACCTAACCCGCACATCTTTGGACTGTGGGAGGAAACCGGAGCACCCGGAGGAAACCCACGCAGACATGAGGAGAATGTGCAAACTCCACACAGACAGTGACCCGAGCCGGGAATCGAACCTGGGATCCTGGAGCTGTGAAGCAGCAGTGCTAACCACTGTGCTACCGTGCTGCGGTTTTGCGGTTTTGGGATGAGCGAGATCGTAAAATCCTGCCCCTCGTGTGCAGCCATGCAAATGAAGCATGTAAACCAGGGTGGGGGAGGTGGGGGGGTGGTCATGGCTGCACAATACTGTGATTTTTTGTGAGTTTTCTCAATCTACTGCTGGAATGGTTGTGGAGCAACGGCAGAACCCCTGAAGAAATGTCATAAACGGCTGTTTATACCCTTGCTTCAAGGATTCCGTCAGTCTGCTTTTGAAGCTACAACATAGATCTGAAGACATCTCATAAACGTTCCACACAATTAAGCTCTAAATCCAATATTTCTCCCCCAAGGATCTGTCAATGTGAAAAAGCATCTGAGGAAATGCTAATGCTCGAATCTTAAAGGTAAATCTTTGTGTTTCCTTATGGTGCCATGTGCAGAGCCATTAATTTAAAGTGGTCTTATGGGGAGCTTTTATTTTCCAATTTAGTTTTGAAGCACTTAGCTTCATTTGGAGACCTTTTCTTGTCTGGTGAATTTTCCTGAACCGAAGAGGAAAAGTGCAAAATGGTTTTCTCCTTGGGCATTTTGTTCTTCATGATTTATCTTTTGGGAGAGAAACAGATGAAGGAACAACAAAGTAATCTTGGAAACCAAGTTTACTTGGCAGTAGCAGAGGAGATCTGTGACTCCTCATAGATATCCAGTCTCAAGATTGTGTTGTCCTAGACTATTCCCTCAACTAACCCATGGAGTTATTTGTCAGGGGGCCTTTGTCGATGACTCTGGAGGCACCAGTGGCTCCACAATGCTCGCATTGCAAAGAACACTTCTCTAGGAGTGTTGTCGAGGGTGGCGTCGAACCCTGCAGTCATCACTACTATTTGCTGCACATTTTCTGAGAAGCTTTGCAATGCCTTTGTATCATCTGATATCCTGGAAGAAATTATCCATTCATGGCACACTCCTTGAGATTATATTCCACATTGTAGAACAGCCAGTGCCTGACATTTCAATGCACAATTCCCACAGCTAGGCTGGGTCCTGGGTCCTGAACACATGATTGCTTCCTCCACCATTTCTGCAATTGCAAAGTCAGCCTGTTGCTGGATACTCCTTCTGCACGACTATTCACCGTAAACACACAACTAATGGCGCCAATATGATTTGCAAAGCTCTACCTCAAGCTAATGCCTAAGCTTTATCAAACCAGAAGAAACAGCCTCTTGAACGCTGAAACCCAAGGCCTCAAGAGCAGCGATCCATGGGAGAAGCACTCACTGTCCTTCGCTAATTTAGAGTGAGGGTAGGGGAGGGCTGTGGAGCAGCTAACTCTAGAGTTGCCACAAGATGAATGGTAGACTGCTGGATCACAAAATCAGATGCTGACTCTTACATATTGCTGTTCCCTGGCCCTGGCAGAAAAGTCAGTTGTGGCCTTACCAACTTTGAAGAAGGTTCCACACAGTGATAAAGTGGCCTTAACAAAGTAATTGTAAGGTTTCTGCCCCTTAACGACAGGATTTCCTGCCCTCAGATTGGCCAGCAGCTGAATAGTCCTACAGCGCCAGAACTCATAGTGGCCGTGGCTGGGAGTGCAAGCAGTCCCAAAAAGGAGATCACGCTGACCAGACTTACAGGCAAGTCCAGGACATTTGCTTGAGGGCTCATTCAGGACTCTAGGAAGGTGGGGAGAACAGAGGTGGGGTGTTGGATTTTGGAGGTCAAGGGGGAGTCACAAAGGGGGGGAGGTTAACATCTTGGGATGATGGGCGCCACCACTGGGCACAGAGCATTCCTCCTAAAGGAGGTACCCATGCTTCCTTCCCACTTTTTCACTCAGCTGATGAAGTACTGGTCTGGCCTGCTTCATTCTGTCTTCCTCAGCCACCCACATTATTGCAACGTGGGTGGAATGAGATCTGAACTGCTCATTCATCAGCAAGTTAAAAATCTCAATAGGCCTCATTGTGGGTAGGCTGGCTAAAGCTTTAGCCACCCACCACATTAAGGAGACAGCTCAGGGTGGACAGGAAGGTGGTGGGCTAGCTACCCTCCTATTTTATGTACCCCTCACTTCTAACAAAAACATGGAAAATTCTCTTTGCATAATGCAAGGTTGTACATGTGGAGCGATGTGTCCCTCCACTCCAGGTGGTCATCTGCCTCCATATTTTCTATGTCTCCAATGAAGATAACAACTTTTGATGTTGACAAAGTATCTTTATTTTTGCATACAAACCCTATAGGCGGGATTCTCCGGACTCGTCCGCGGTGGGACCCGTTGTGAGCGAGAACGGAAAATTTGCCATTCCAGCCAAAACTCCATTCACGCCCATTTTTCAGTGGCACTGGAAAATCCCAGCCACGACCAAGGGCGAAAGATTCCGGACTATGACATCCATATGCATAGGTTACTATAGGCAGGATATTAAATGTCCCCCAAGACAACAGGCATTTCCACCTCTGGCATCATCAAAAGCTCCTGGTCTCTCAAGTTCTGTCCCTCACCCATAATACTCCTTTCTACCTCATTCTCTCAATCTCCCGCGATAGATGTATCCAAGCTGGTGGTTGTGAGAGATCAAGCAAGCAACATTGATTGATAGGAAAGGCTGGCTAGGAGAGCTGGAATGAGTCTTGGGATGGTTCCTTTGGAAAGTTTTACTTCCAATCCCAATACCTTTAGGGAGAGGTGATGGTCTAATGGTATTATCGCTAGACTATTAATCCAGAAACTCAACTAATATTCTGGGGACCCAGGTTCGAATCCTGCCACAGAAGATGGTGGAATTTGAATTCAATAAAAAACATCTGAAATTAAGAATCTACTGATGACCATGAAACCAATGTTGATTGTCAGAAAAACCTACCTGATTCACTAATGTCCTTTAGGGAAGGAAATCTGCTGTCCCTACCTGGTCTGGACTACAGAGCCACAGTCCTCAGACAACTAGGGATGGACAATAAATGCTGGCCAGCTAGCGATGCCCATGTCCCACGAGCAAGAGGTCAACGAGGGCATGCCCTCCACCCTGGAAGCCCTGGATGAACCTGTATCTGGGGTCACCATCGCAGATGTCAGAGCAGCTTTCTTGAAAGTCAACCCACGGAAAGCGACTGGCCCAGATGGGGTACCCGGACGTGCACTCAGATCCTGCATGAACCAGCTGGTGGGAATATTCGCAGACATCTTTAACCTCTGTTTACACCAATCTGAGGTCATTATCTGCTTTCAGAAGGCGACCAAAGAAAAACCAGGCAGCGTGCCTTAATAACTACTGTCCGATGGCTCTGACATCCACCATTATGAAGTGCTTTGAAAGGTTAGTCATGCCATGAATCAATTCCGGCCTTCCAGATTACCTAGATCCACTACAGTTCACCTATTGCCGCAATAGGTCCACAGTAGAAGCCATATCCCTGGCCCTACACACAACTTTTGAACACCTAGACTACAAAGACACCTATGTCAGACTCCTAATTATCGACTGCAGCTCAGCCTTCAACACCATTATTCCTTGCAAAACTCATCTCCAAACTACATAGCCTGGGGCTCAGTTCCTCCCTCTGCAACTGGATCCTAGACTTCCTAACCCACAGACAGCAATCAGTAAGGATAAGCAACAACACCTCCTCCACAATCACCTTCAACACCGGTGCCCCACAAGGCTGCGTCCTCAGCCCCTTACTATACTCCTTATACACCTATGACTGTGTGGCAAAATTCCCCCCCAACTCAATTTTCAAGTTTGCTGATGACACCACCGTAGTGGGTCAGACCCCAAACAATGATGAGATGGAGTATAGGAAAAAGATGGAAAATCTGGTGAATTAGTGCGCAATAATCTCTTCCTCAATGATAGTAAAACAAAAGAGATAGTTGTTGACTTCAGGAAGCATAGTGGAGGACATGCCCCTGTCTACATCAACAGGAGTGAAGTGGAAATAGAATCATAGAAACCCTACAGTGCAGAAGGAGGCCATTCAGCCCATTGAGTCTGCACCGACCACAATCCCACCCAGGCCCCACCCCCACATATTTTACCCACTAATCCCTCTAACCTACGCATCCCAGGACTCTAAGGGGCAATTTTTTTAACCTGGCCAATCAACCTAACCCGCACATCTTTGGACTGTGGGAGGAAACCGGAGCACCTGGAGGAAACCCACGCAGACACGAGGAGAGTGTGCAAACTCCACACAGACAGTGACCCGAGCCGGGAATCGAACCCGGGACCCTGGAGCTGTGAAGCAGCAGTGCTAACCACTGTGCTACCGTGCCGCCCCGAAATGGTTGAGTGCTCAAGTTTCTAAGTGTCCAGATCATCAACAACCTGTTCTGGTCCCTTCACGCCAATGCGATAGTTAAGAAAGCCACCAATGCCTCTACTTTCTCAGAAGGCTAAGGAAATTTGGCATGTCCGCTATGACTCTCACCAACTTTTACAGATGCACCATAGAACGCATCCTTTCTGGTTGTATCACAGTTTGGTGTGGCTCCTGCTCTGCCCAAGCCCATACAAAACTACAGAGGGTCGTGAATGTAGCCCAATCCATTAGGCAAACCAGCCTCCCATCCATTGACTCTGTCTACACTTCCCGCTGCCTCGGAAAAGCAGCCAGCATAATCAAGGACCCCACGCATCCTGGACACACTGTCTTCCACCTTCTTAGGTCTGGAAAAAGATACAAAAGTCTAAGGACACGTACCAACCAACTCAAGAACAGCTTCTTCCCTGCTGCCATCGGACTTTTGAATGGACTTACCTCATATTAAGTTGATCTTTCTCTACACCCGAGCGATGACTGTAACACTACATTCTGCACTCTCTTCTTTCCTTCTCTATGAACAGTATGCTTTGTCTGTATAGCGTGCAAGAAACAATACTTTTCACTGTATTACTAATACATTTACCAATAATAAATCAAATCAAATCAAAATGAATGAATAAAAAAACCTTCGATAGCTTGTTGAACTCAGCTGGAGAGCACGGCGAGGGACAATAATTAGGCTCAGTAAATGTTGGACCAGGGAGAGGAAATTGTTAATTAGATTCACACTCCTGATCACTCTCAATGGTCTCTGCTTCCAGACCTCAGGTGAGAATAGCATCTGTCTTACACATGAAGAATTGTCACTGGCTCATGTCAAACTGTGACCTTAAATATAAGCATTTTGGAGAGAAAATTGGGAGGGGGAGAAAAAATAAGAAAGATTTTTAACAGTACAATGACAAGACCAAGTGGAGTGTTATAAAATGCTATCACATCGCAAGATGAAAAGTTTCCAGTGACACAACGCTGCCTGTATCATATTCGCAGCTGAGTTGAAAAATCCTCACTTAATCATCAGATGGACAGAGATTTAAATTAATCTGAAGGAAAGAATCTGCCCAGGTGAAAGAAAAATAAATCATAATTATGCAGTGAGAAGAGGAACATTAATTTACAGCAGACATAGGAAACGTTCTCTCATACTGAGTGAGCTTCAACTGACATTACACATCTGGTAATGGGTTTATGCCAGAAGTGACAGCTACAGCATCTTTATGATGGAGAATGGTGCAGTTCAGAGGATCATTGAGTAAATGGATTGAATAGAACCAAATTCCAAAGGACTTTCTCAGTCTCATCCTCATAATGCCAGGGGCACAAAATAACCAGTAACTCTTCTGGACAGAAGATTATTGTTGCAATTAATCTAACACTGCAATGTATACTGTTAACTTTTATTTTTTTTTCAAACAATTATCTTAAAGACAAAAGTCTGCATTAGTAAAAACATTATTACTTGTCCTTTCTGTGGAAACATATGCAATGCTCTGCCCCCTCTCTAAAAACAGCAATCTCCTCCTTTCCTCCCTATTAACTCTTAGGAGACTGCAAATCAACATATTCACATATATATGAATGCATACGGCACAGTGACACAGTGGTTAGCACTGCTGCCTCACGGTGCCAAGGACCCGGGTTTGATTCCCAGTTTGGGTCACTGTCTGTGCGGAGTCTGCCTGCTCTCCCTGTGCCTGCATAGGTTCCCTCCCGGTGCTCTGGTTTCCTCCTACAGTCCAAAAGATGTGCTGATTAGGTGCAATGGCCATGCTAAATTCTCCCTCAGTGTACCCAAACAGGCGTCGGAGCGTGGCAACTAGGGGATTTTCACAATAACTTCGTGGCAGTGTTAATGTAAGCCTAGTTGTGACACTAATAAATAAACTTATAATAAACTTAAACTTAAAAACTATATGGTACTTTAACATCATAAAATGCCCTCAGGAGGGTTATACTGCCAAATGTGTCACTGAACCACATAATGCGAGAAGGCAGAAGAGCAAAAACTTGCTTAAAGATGTAGGGGGTAATCTTACCAAAAAAGATTCTAAGTGCTGAACGAGCGTGAAAACAGGAGAGTTTCAGATCCATTTTTTAGACAAATTTGAAAATGCCATCTTACGCCACTTTGTGCTAAAAATGATGCACAGTCTGTTTCCTGCCAGTAGGGAGAATTTTTTGAAATTCTCCCACGTGAACCCAATTTTTTGCCTTTTGCACGATCTTACCAGCTCAACCAGTGGTACGAGAAGGTAAGATCTCCCCTGTAGGCTTTACGGAACATTTAAAAGGAGGAAAGCGAGGTGGAGAGATTTAGGGAGCGAATTCATAGCTTCAGGCCTAAGCAGCTGAAGATCTAGCAACTGATAGCGAGAGTGATTAAAGCCATGGACACTCAAGGGGCCGGAATAAGAGGATTGCTGATATCTTGGAGAACTATTTCAGAGCGAGGGAGAAGCAAAATCATGGAGGGAATTGAAAACAAGAATGAGAATTTTAACACAGCGGCATTGTTTAAACAGGAACCAATGTACATCAGCGAGCACAGGGCAGTGTGTGAATGGGACTTGATGTGGTGTTTGATTACGGACAACAGAGTTTTGGATGACCTGACGTTCACAGAGGATGTAAAATGGGAGGCAAGCCAGGTGGGCTGTGGAATAGTCAGGTCCAGAAGTAATGTAAGTCCAGGCGGGTTAGGTTGATTGGCCATGCTAAAATTGCCCCTTAGTGTCCTGGGATGAGTAGATTAGAGGGATTAGCGGGTAAAATATGTAGGGATATGGGGGTAGGGCCTGGGTGGGATTGTGGTCGGTGCAGACTCGATGGGCCGAATGGCCTCTTTCTGTACTGTAGGGTTTCTATTTTAAAAAAATGCATGGAAGAAGGTTTCAGCAGCAGCTGAATTGGGACAGGGATGGAGTCAGCAATGTTATGGAGGTGGAAATAGGCTGTCTTGGTGATGGCATGGATATGTGATTAAAAGCTCATCCTGAGCTTCAGTATTTTAAAGTTTTTAAGGTTTACTTATTTGCATCACAAGTAGGCTTACACCAACTCAGAGAGTAGTAAGGGCGTGGAACGCCCTGCCTGCAGCAGTAGTGGACTCGTCAACATTAAGAGCATTCAAATGGTTATTGGATAAACATATGGATGATATTGGAATAGTGTAGATTAGAGGGGCTTTAGATTGGTTCCACTGGTCGGCGCAACATCGAGGGCCGA
The DNA here is from genome assembly GCF_964213995.1 of Mustelus asterias. NCBI lineage: Eukaryota > Metazoa > Chordata > Chondrichthyes > Carcharhiniformes > Triakidae > Mustelus > Mustelus asterias. The sequence goes on along the minus strand of NC_135809.1, from coordinate 35,524,676 downwards.
AGGGCCTGTACTGCGCTGTAATGTTCTATGTTCTAACACTGCAATGAAGCTACTGTGAAAATTCCCTGTGAAGTGGCCCCAAGGTTGCAAACTTGCATTGGAAGTATTTCAAAGAGGGTCCATTAGGCAGACCCCTGGGATGAAGAGGTTATTTTATGAGGAAACATTGAACAGGTTTGGCCCGGGGATTTTCACAGTAACTTCATTGCAGTGTTAATGTAAACCTACTTCTGACTAATAAATATACTTTAACTTTGTGCTTATTGGAATTTAGAAGAATGAGTGATCATCTTACTGAAATATATCAAATTCTATTGGGGCTGGACAGGGTAGATACTGAAAGGATGTTTCCCCTTACAGGGTAATCGAGAATTAGAGGGCATAGTTTAAAAATAAAGGAAAATACTGCAGATGCAAACTGGAGGGACAGCACCTCATCTTCTGATTAAGCACTTTATAGCCTTCTGAACTTAACATTGAGTTCAACAGCTTCAGACCATGAACTCTGTCCTCCATTTTATTTTATATTGAGCTTTCCCTCATCTAGTATCTTGTTCTCATGTTTTGCTTTCAGAAAGCGCTGACCCTTGTTCTGCTGCGAACACATCCTGCAATTTGGAATTCAGACCTTTACGCTGCTATTAACAATTGCTCTAATACTATCATTTAATCTCTGTTGATCTCCAACCTATCCCTGACCTTCTGTTTTGCTCCATGTACCCCAGTTCCCCCGCCCACCTTTCCAACAAAATAAAACCCATCATATTTCTATCTCGCATCAGCTCTGAAGATGAGTCACACAGACTCACTGTAATAAGTCTTCAGAGGCAGAAGTCCCTTCACCAAAATCCCTTTATTTGCAAACTCTAACAGCAGTACACAGAGTGTTAGCAGTGTACTCCGGGGGTGTTAGAGGAACTGACAGTCCGGGCTAAGAACAAAGCAAAGACTTTCTGATTGGCCCATCAATTGGATCCTTAATCAGGGAGTTCATACTCCAATAGGCCAACCTTAATGGCCTGATTGAAATCATTACACTCACTACATAATGCCGTGTTAATGACAACATGTTACTTCTGCATCTCTCACTGGAATGTCGCATATGACTCAGCCTTTTAATGGAGGGCTCATACGTTCAAATTCTTGAGTCACTGTGGTGATCATATCATGAATGGACTCCTCCATTTTCATCTCAAGGGATCACACTGCCTCAGGAATCTTTGCCACATGGTACCTCTCCTGTTACACCTCCACTAGCACCCACTTTGTATATGGCCCCTGAGACTCTGTATCTCCAGTTGGGTAAATGAGGTTGGAGATTTCTCTCATCCTCTGATGGGGCTGCCCAATGATCTCTGCTTCCTTCACCTGCTCCTGGGCACATGTGCTCACCCTGTGACCCCCCCCCCCTGCCCCCGTTCTAAAGTCACCAGAAGTTTGACCAAGACGCGTTTATCTACACTGTTGGAAGGTGCACTTGATTGCTGTGCTGGTGGTTCTTCAGAATTGTAAGCTGCCCTCTGAGGTTGGTGTGGTTCTCCACAGTTAGATGCAGTTGTTCCTCCAACATCATCTAAGAAAGAGAGAAAACATTCATCATTCAACCTCCCTCGTCTCAGTAGATTTCCAGCAAATTTCTTTCAACGTGTCAAGTAGCTTCTAATGGGTTTACAAACCTGCCAACATCTGCTTCTTTTACCAATAACTTTAGCACCAATATCAGATTTGAAAAGTTGACTTTGCGAATAGAATTTTAAAACCCAAGTGAAAAATGAATTGAGGTTTTGAAGTCTTGGTGGATATACTTGGAAAAACACAATGTAAGTCCAAACTGCAGTAATCTAGTGAATTAACTTGTGTACATTTGCCTTGTGCTGCTCCCCGTACACCTCTTCGTGCATTAGATTCCTCTAATGTAGCAGCCACACTTCTCGATAAATACCCACCTCCGGCTACAGATCATTAGCCAACTTACCTTGAATTACTTTCACTGGAACCCTTGGCACAGTTGCGGGACTATCGGGCAGTCCCGTGGTCTGGGTGTGGACTGTTGCCTTAGCTTATCAATCTCAGGCTAAAACTAGAAGCCAGAGTCTCAGGATGTGCGGGCAGCCATTTTTGATTCAGATGATAGAGAAATTTCTTCAATAATCCTTTAAGATTTTCAACCCCAGAGGGCTGTGGATATTCAGCGAATGAGTATATGCAAGGCTGAAATCAATAAACGTCCACTTAGAAACATAGAAGCTAGAAGCAGGAGTAGACTATTTGGCCCTTTGTGCCTGCTCCACCATTCATTTTGTTCAAGGTTGATCATCAAATTCAATATGACCTCTTCAGCCGCAAGAGCTATAGAGGTACAGAAAATAGACACTTCTGCCCTATTACTTTCGTTCCTATGGGTGGAGGAGATATGGTCAGTTTAAGGAGATGGTTTGTAGTAGAGACAAGAAGGCGAGAGGTTGTGTTTGGCAGGTGATACTAAAAGCTGATTGCTAAAAATGAGATCCGTGTGTTATCAGTAGTTTACAAACAAAGTTAAGGCCAAAAATAAGCAAGTCAGCCCAGGACTGGGCAAATGATTTATTATTTCATCTGATTTTTCATGTAGAGAAGTGAGAGTGATTGAAGGAGGTAGAATTTGATTTGTAAATTCACTTGTCGTCTGTAAAATAAATCAACGCAATGATTCATATTTGGCCTCATATCACTACGTGTTTCTCAGTCAGTGTTTACAGATATTGGAGAAGTATATTGACAGCACATGGGAAAGATACAATATTCAGTTCAAATCACAAAGCACTCCTATTATTACAATCCAGGTTACACTATTCGGAAGTGGGCAACACACCATTGTCAGGTCAGAAGACATTCGTATCCCTAGGGAACTAAGCCAGTACAGTGGCACAGTGGTTAGTACAGTGGGTTAGCACTGCTGCCTCACAGCGCCAGGGACCCAGGTTTGATTCCCAGCTTGGGTCACTGTCTGTGCGGAATCTGCACGTTCTCCCCGTGTCTGCGTGGGCTTCCTCTGGGTTCTCCAATTTCCTCCCACAGTCCGCAAGATATGCATTGGCCATGCTAAATTCTCCCTCAGTGTACCCGAACAGATGCTGGAGTGTGGCAACTAGGGGATTTTCACAGTAACTTCATTGCAGTGTTAATGTAAGCCTACTTGTCACACTAATAAATAAACTTTGCAAATTGCACATCAGGGAATATGTATGACCAAACCAAAATTTATCACACCTTCACAAATTTCTCCCCCTCTATCTTGGCATGTTTTTGGAAATGTAAGCTGTTGCTGAAAGGATGGGTGAGAACGACCCCGGGTTGATTCACTCTCTGATTTTCCTCCTTCCCACAAGGATTTTTTTTTTTGTTTTCCCACCTCATTACGATGAACAAAGAACAAAGTAAATTACAGCACAGGAACAGACCCTTCGGCCCTCCAAGCCTGCACCAACCACGCTGCCCGACTTAACTAAAACCCCCTACCCTTCTGAGGACCATATCCCTCTATTCCCATCCTATTCATGTATTTGTCAAGACGCCCCTTAAAAGTCACTATCCACTTCCACTACCTCCCCTGGCAATGAGAACCAGGCACCCACTACTCTCTGTATAAAAAATCTGCCTCGTATATCTCCTTTAAACCTTGCCCCTCCCCTCGCACCTTAAACCTGTGCCCCCTAGTAATTGACTCTTCCACCCTGGGAAAAAGCTTCTGACTATCTACTTTGTCCATGCCTCTCATAATCTTGTAGACTTCTATCAGGTCGCCCCTCAACCTCCGTCGTTCCAGTGAGAACAAACCAAGTTTCTCCAACCTCTCCTCATAGCTAATGCCCTCCATACCAGGCAACATCCTGGTAAATCTTTTCTGCACCCTCTCCAAAGCCTCGACATCTTTCTGGTGGTGTGGCGACTAGAATTGAACACTATATTCCAAGTGCGGCCTAACTAAGGTTCTATAAAGCTGCAACATGACTTGCCAATTTTTAAACTCAATGCCCCGGCCAATGAAGGCAAGCATGCCATATGCCTTCTTGACTACCTTCTCCACCTGAATTGCCACTTTCAGTGACCTGTGTACCTGTACACCCAGATCCCTTTGCCTATCAATACTCTTAAGGGTTCTGCCATTTACTGTATATTTCCTATCTGTATTAGACCTTCCAAAATGCGTTACCTCACATTTGTCCGGACTAAACTCCATCTGCCATCTCTCCGCCCAAGTCTCCAACCGATCTACATCCTGCTGTATCCTCTGATGGTCCTCATCGCTATCCGCAAATCCACCAACCTTTGTGTCATCCGCAAATTTACTAATCAAACCAGTTACATTTTCCTCCAAATCATTTATATATATTACAAATAGCAAAGGTCCCAGCAATGATCCCCAAGGAACGCCACTTGTCACAGCCCTCCATTCAGAAACGCACCCTTCCACTGCTACCCTCTGTCTTCTTTGACAGACTGTATGGACTCTCTATTTCTCGTATCTAATCTTTCTCTGATTCGGCACTTGTGCAGCCAGCCAGAAAAAATAATCAAGTTATCTACGTGATGGATGTATTAATTTTTATCTGGGAAAGTGTTTAAATGGTGTTCCTACTTCTCCTGATTTTGTTCAGAGAAAGGTTCTATATGCTGAGAGATTGTTAACTGAACAAAATTGCTTTTTTTTCCCCGACTATTTAAAGTCACAAGCAGCAGTAACATTTTTCTTGAGTTCTGAGCTCGGCACTATCCAGTTCATTCAAATACCTGGAAAACTGCCTCAGGTTCATATCCTCACTCAGTGGTGAACAAATGTACTCTCAGACTGATATTTGAACCTTTCAGAGAGTAACCTACTTGAAGATGGAACAATAGGATTGTGCTTTGAGCTATGTCGAAATGTCAAGGTGGCTGGGGATAATTAGATGAAGAATAATTGAGTCTTAATGAATGTTCCGATCATTAATCATTCACAATAGTACTCTTTTATCTTTGCCCACTGTGAATATTTTGCTAACTCTGAGTCAAAATTAATTGTGGCCAAATTACTTGAATCTTTGATTCAACTCCTTTACATTTCTACTTCAGGCATCTCATGGACAAAAGACAATTGAACTGGATTTAGATTTCAAAACATAATGCTTGCTACTCTTACCTGGGAATCAATGGGAAACTTGACACAGGCATGTTGCACTTAGGGTACAACATTGCCATCACTTTCCAACAATGCACAGTTCAGAGGGGGTGATCTTGGCAGATCATCGTGCCGGTCGATCGGCATGACGAGCTGGCAAGATCGGGCGAGGGGTGAAAAACCGGGTTCGCGCCCAGTTTCTCACCTCTCGCGATGTTATTGGCCCATTCTGCCAGCGAAATCAGCCTTGCGCCCAGGAGAATCACTCTCATTTTTTCTCTCAGTGCCATAAGATAGTGTCTGGGAGCTCACCCAAAACAATGGATGCGATTCTCTCCCATTTTCACACTCGTTCAACACTTGGAATTTTTTTGGTAAGATTTGCCCCAGAAACTTCAGCCAGTGTTTGTAAGTATTGGCATTCTGCAACTGCTATTATTACAGAGACCGATGTTGGATAATGTGCATGTGTGTGAACATAAGTTTGGATCTGGTTGTGATGCCATCGCAGTTGAATAACAATTTCTATTTGTACAGGACTTTTAGCATGATTAAATACCACACTGTGTTGCACAGAGGTGTAAAGGGAAAAATGAATAGCTAGTCCACAGACTCTGCAGCCCACCTTGCAGGGGCCCATTGCTACTGTAATGGAATGACAAAGATCCAAATATCTTCAGGCAAAACCCAGGGGAGCACCTTGTCCGCACCGTTTGCAAGTTTATTAATGTAAAGGGTGTGGAGGTTGTGGAAGCAACTCCAATATATTCTCGAGAGGATTTTGGAGATGCCTCGGAAAAGTTTCCAACCCACTGTAGGCATTAAAATTGTAGAAACCTCTTCCTACTCCATGAACTCTGGCTGGGTCAGCATAGGTGGACACAGCGTTATGTTAAGATGTCCTACTCCACAGAGTAGTGCAAAAGTAAAGGGGGGGGGAATACTGACAAAAACCACTTTTTAAATATTCGTCTGCATGAATCCATTGAACATTTCGAGGTTAATTACAATCAGCAGTGTGAAACTTCCTTTTCATTTTTCCTGCCATGCGTCTTACCCTTAATCTCACGCATGGTTCCCTATTGACCCAGAGAAATGTTTTCCATATCCCACAAGGGCTTATTTAGATGGCTCTCTGATTAAGAGCACCAAATTAGACACAATTTAATTCAGTGGATGGCAGCCACAGGAAATAGATTGAAAGGTACAAACTCATTTCACTGAGGTCCATACAGTCACTTTGTGTCACAATGTCCAAGTAAGAATTTTGAGCAAGTCTCGTACATCATTTTAATTTTCATAAATAAAAGTTCAAATTAAGGGAATTTCACTTCCATTTGTTTTATTCTTCCTTTCGTGTTTCTTATACAGATGAACTAATATCCCTAATTGTATTCATATGTGTTCTGAGTTTTAAATCACTGAATTATCAGAAATATGATCATGTTTGAATTGAAAAGAGGAATTAAGCACGTGTTATACTTTCTTTCCATTTTGGCTGCCCCACCCACGCAGCTAAATAATTTCAAAGCAGTAGGGACAGGAGGACAGGATTTAAATTGAGCAATGACATGACGTGGGCGGCACAGTGGCACAGTGGCTAGCACTGCTGACTCACAGCGCCAGGGACCTGGGTTCAATTCCACCTCAGGTCACTGTCTGTTGGAGTTTGCACGTTCTCCCCGTCTCCCCCATCTGCGTGGGTTTCCTCCGGGTGCTCCGGTTTCCTCCCACAGTCCAAAGATGTGCAGGTTAGGTGGATTGGCCATGCTAATTTGACCCTTAAATATCAGGGGGATTAACAGGGTAAATGCATAGGCCTGGGTGGGATTGTTGTCAGTGCAGGCTTGATGGGCCGAATGGACTCCTCCTGCACTGTAGGGATTCTATGATTCTATGAAAAGATACCTCAATTTAAAATCAGGATAGTTAAGAGGTACATCAATCAAAGATGCTGAAACTTACCTCTTTTATTTTGGATTAGTTTTTATTTAGATCCCAAAAGGATAGTATAAATAGTATGTAATCCATTGGGTCACTCCAGCAGGGAAAGAAATTCCATGCCATTTGTTTGGGATGCTATCTGAACATAATTTTTAGAGGTGAAAGGTCGGGGCCTGCAGCAACTTCCTGCTCTAAAAATGAATTGGAAAAGGCAGTGGAAAGGGCTCCACATAAACAGCTGATTCCGAAGTTAATTGCATTGGCATCGATTGTGGAGAAATTAGTATTCCATCCACTATATTTCTGGAGGTGTATTAAACGCACGTTCCAAGGAGGAGAATACTTTTATTCCCATAATGTGACCCCCCTACTAAAAATATTTTAAACACAATAGAAGCAGAGAACAAAGAAGATAATACCTAGGGTTGAGGGGGTAGGACTTATGAAAATATATTCTCCTGTGAACTGACCTCGCAACTCATGAGAAATGAAAGTGATTCACAGGCAGCACAATGAGTTGAATTATTTTCCATTTAAAATTATCCCACTTCAATAATATTGCATTTTACTGCAATTTCTAAACAGAAATTGTGATCATTTAAACGTGTAAAACCTAATGGCAATTTGCCAATTTGCGTTGCAATAATAAGGAACGATTCTAAAGAGCAAAGCGAGGCAGGGAATATTGATGGGATGGAGATGCCCAGGCATGTCTGACATTGTCCATCTTATACCCCTCGGTGGGTACGGGTTAGGAATGGCTGTTTGTTAAATATGTTGTCCAATATAACATTCCACTGTTTGCTATTTTAAGCCATTGGACCTTTCAAAATAAATCGATTAATGGCTAGAGGAAAATAATACATGAAACCCAGTTGTATGAATACATTGAAAGAGCAAATACTGCGGAAAACAGTAGGTTAATCAGCGGCAAACACACACTAATGTCTTTTCTAGGTTTAAATGGCATGACCTGCCTATCATAAACAGTAAAACATGGAGCAACACCCCAGTGACACTCAGTAAAACTGGAAATAAGTGAACTAAAACACTGCATCAGTTCTTGCCTCACTGAATATTTATTGTAATGATTCCTCATTTTCTCTCAATACTTCCAAAGTTTAATTTTAGGATCTTGGAATCAAAATAACTACTTGTGTTTATATAGCACCTTTAATGTAATAAAAAGGTCCTCCACAGAGGCAAAGTAACATGAGATACATAAGACGATATGAAGGCAGATGACCAAAACATAGATCAAATAGATATAGAATCGCTACAGTGTGGAAGGAGGCCATTCAGCCCATCAAATCTGCACTGACTCTTACCCAGACCCTATCCCTGTAACCCCACATATTTTATCCTGCTAATCTCTCCTAACCTATGTATATCTTCGGACACTAAGGGGCAATTTAGCATGGCCAATCCACCTAACTTGCATATCCTTGGGCTGAGGGAGGAACACAGTAAGAAGTTTAACAACACCAGGTTAAAGTCCAACAGGTTTATTTGGTAGCAAAAGCCACACAAGCTTTCGGAGCTGCAAGCCCCTTCTTCAGGTGAGTGGGAATTCTGTTCACAAACAGAGCATATAAAGACACAGACTCAATTTACATGAATAATGGTTGGAATGCGAATACTTACAACTAATCAAGTCTTTAAGAAACACGCGACACACGACGGCGCAGAGTCGCTGAGCAGAAACTGATAGCCAAGTTCCGCACACACGAGGACGACCTCAACCGGGATATTGGGTTCATGTCACACTATCTGTAACCCCCACAGAGTTTCACTGGCTGTCTTGTCTGGAGACAATACACATCTTTTTAGCCTGTCTTGATGCTCTCTCCACTCACATTGTTTTGTTTCTTAAAGACTTGATTAGTTGTAAGTATTCGCATTCCAACCATTATTCATGTAAATTGAGTCTGTGTCTTTATATGCTCTGTTTGTGAGCAGAATTCCCACTCACCTGAAGAAGGGGCTTGCAGCTCCGAAAGCTTCTGTGGCTTTTGCTACCAAATAAACCTGTTGGACTTTAACCTGGTGTTGTTAAACTTCTTACTGTGTTTACCCCAGTCCAACGCCGGCATCTCCACATCCTGAGGGAGGAAACCAGAGCACCCAGAGGAAACCCACACAGACACAGGGAGAATGTGCAAACCCCACATAGACAGGCACCCAAGGCTGGAATTGAACCCTGGTCCCTGGCACTGTGAGACAGCATGCTAACCGCTTTGCAACTGCGGAGAGTTTTAAAGGAGGGAAGGGAGGTAGAGAGGTGGAGAGATTTAGGGAGGAAATCCCAGATTTTGGGGTCCAAATGTGGTGATACAGTCAACAATGGTGGGACGATTAAAATTGAGGATACTAAGGCAGCAGAATTAGAGGAGCACAGGTGTCTTGGAGGGTTGAAGAACTGGAGGAGATTATAGAGATGCAGAGAGGACAGGCCAGGGAGAGATTTGAAAATAAGGCTCGGAGCTTTAAAATGGAGGTGTTGTTTAATCAGGAGCCAATGTAAGTCAACAAGCAGAGGAGTCAGAGATAAATGCCATTTGGTGTGAGTTAGCATATGGGCAGCAGACCTTTGGATGACTTCAAGCTTATGGAGGGTAGAAGGCTGGCCAGAAGTGCGTTCAAATAGTCAAGTTTTGAGGTAATGAAAGCACAAATGAAGGTTTCAGCAGTCAAAGAGCTGAGGCAGGGACAGAACCGGTCTGGTGTTTCACTTCACTAGATTTACAGTTTAAGAGTGTCGTTAAGGTCTTGTTTTTAAAAGTGTGCATGTGTGTGTGTGTGTATTCATGTTTCTAAAAATAATATTTTTTATCCCTATATATTCATTCTAGATTAAAACCAAACTAAGGTGAAAATAGACCGTTTTCATGTTGTTGGCATGAATACATAGCTGAAAGTTCAGTGCAGAGTCAAATATAACACCAAGGTTGTGAACAGTTTTGTTTGGCCTTTGGTGGTTTCCAGGGATGGAATCTGTAGCGAGGGTGAAGAGTTTGTTTTGGGGTCCAAACAATGGCTTCACTCCTCTGAATATTCAATTGGAGGAAATTTTGCTCATCCAGAAATAGATGCCGCCAGGCAATTTGATGACGTGAAGAGAAATGATGGCGCAGTCGAGTTGGAATCATGGTGGCACAGTGTTAGCACTGCTGCCTCATAGCGACAGGGTCCCAGGTTTGATTCCCGGCTTGGGTCATTGTGTGGCATTTGCACGTTCTCCCCGTGTCTGTGTGGGTTTCCTCCAAGTGCTCCGGTTTCCTCCCACAGTCCAAAGATGTGCAGGTTAGGCGAATTGGTCATGCTAAATTCTCCCTCAGTGTACCCGAACAGGCGTGGCGACTGCGGATTTTCACAGTAACTTCATTGCAGTGTTAATGTAAGTCTGCTTGTGACTAATAAAGAAACTTTACTTTAAGTAAATTGATGCCATGTTTTCGGATGATGTTGGCAAGAGGCAGCATGCAGATAAGAAATAGAAAACTTCCTTCCCTTTATGTTCTAATTGTAAAGGATAACATTCCACTAACCTTTTTAATTATCTTTTGTACCTGACTACATTTAAGTGATTTGTGTATATAGACCCATAATCTCTTTGGACTTCCACCATTCCTCAATTTTCACAATTTAAAAATACTCAGGTCTATCCTTTTGTGGTCAAAAAGCGATGAACTCACATTTACCTGCTTTAAAATCCACCTGTCATAGTTTAGTCAATTCTTGGTGGTTTTATATTCCTCTGTACACAATTCATTATGCCACCTACCTGTGCCATAATCCAGCTTCGCACTCTACTTTGTAAGTCTATCTTTGCATAACATTATCAACTCTTTCTACTCAAGCTCTTGGCCATGTTTTGCTTCCAGCTATGTTTTGGAGACGTCCGTATCAATATCCTTCTTATTTGCGTATACCTCTAATTACGCTCCTTAATTCCTGGCAAACCTTCCAGTTGTACAAAAGTCATTTAAACTTATTTCTCATTCATGAGCCTAGGCATTCATTAGTCTATTCAACTGTGAAAGGCATTACACATTAGTCTAATGTTGCCATCACCCAACATCATTCCAAAGGAAACACAGACCAGTGATGAGGAACGGCTGATTCTTTCCTCCCTGGTCCAGGACACTGAAGGTACTGCCCAATTCTACTCATCTACATCAGAACAGACAGGGAGCTGAACCTGGGATCTGTTGGTCTGCGAAACTCTTGCAGCACTTCAACGAGCAATGCTTTTACTTATTACAGGCTAAGAGGAACCACATTTCATCTGTTTATAAATGTTCTTCCCTCACTTCCTGAAGGTATTGACTATGTCCTGGGGTATAGCGACATAGGCACCAGTCAGCCCTCCCATCCTTCCCCCACCCGGGTATCTCTGGTATCTCATTCAAGGGATTATGTTTTATATGTGAGCCTTTGCAGTGTATCAGTAGCTTGTTAGGTTGGGAGGAGATTTTGCAAGCCTCAGCCAACATCCGCATGAAAGCACTTCCGGCAGTTGTCACTAGAATTCCAGCGAGAAACCTGGCCCATATTCTCTTCCCTAGCCATCAGGGGAGGCCAAGGAGAGTTATATTACCCCAGCCACTGCCCCATTTGAAATCGGATAACCAGGTATGGATGGAGAGCAAATTTTCCTGATCCGTATCGTGGAATCAAAGAATCCCTACGGTACAGAAGGAGGCCATTCAGCCCATTGAGTTTGCACCGACTCTTATCCAGGCCCTATTCTCGTAACCCCACATTATTTTATCCTGCTAATCCCTCTAATTTACTCATCTTGGGACACTAAGGGGCAGTTTAGCATGGCCAATCCACCTAACCTGCACACCTTTGGACTGTGGGAGGAACACAGTAAGAAGTTTAACAACACCAGGTTAACAGCCCCTCCCTCTCCACTCCCATTGTTTTGTTTCTTAAAGACTGGATTAGTTGTAAGTATTCGCATTCCAACCATTATTCATGTAAATTGAGTCTGTGTCTTATAAGTTCTGTTTGTGAACAGAATTCCCACTCACCTGAAGAAGGGGCTCAGAGCCTCGAAAGCTTGTGTGGCTTTTGCTACCAAATAAACCTGTTGGACTTTAACCTGGTGTTGTTAAACTTCTTACTGTGTTTACCCCAGTCCAACGCCGGCATCTCCACACTGTGGGAGGAAAACAGGGGACCTGGAGGAAACCTGCGCAGATACAGGGAGAACATGCAAATCGACACAGACTGTCACCCAAGGCTGGAATTGAACCCGGGTCCCTGGCACTGTGAGGCAGCAGTGCTAACCACTGAGTCACCATATGGCCCAGCTACTCGCTAGGTAAATGTGCTGGCCCATCAACATTTACTTATTTTTCAAGTTTTTTAAAAAAGTTTTTATTTATTTGTGCCGCAAGTAGGCTTACATTAACACTGCAATGAAGTTACTGTGAAAATCCCCGAGTTGCCACACTCTGGTGCCTGTTCGGATACACTGAGGGAGAATTTAGCATGGCCAATCCACTTAACCAGCACATCTTTCGGACTGTGGGAGGAAACCGGAGCACACAGAGGAAACCCACGCAGACAAGGGGGAGAACGTGCAGACTCCACACAGAGTCAGGAATCGAACCCGGGCCCCTGGCACTGTGAGGCAGCAGTGCTGACCCACTGTGGAAAATCAGAGGGCCAAATTTTAACTCTGTAAGTGAATAGGTTTTCAGTGAGTTAAAATCTCTTACACTTACTTTCTGTTTAACAAATAACTGAATTTATACAAAGGAGGAGAATAAAACATTAAGTGGCACCAGAGTCTCCTCGCTCAGTGTGAAACCTGCATGGTTGGAATGAGTAATGCCCACAGGCAAACCTCTTTCTGTATTATGATTTCAGTTCATGGTTAGTTTCATTTTACAGAGAAATTAAAGGCAAAATGCTCTTCATGCATATGTAAATGGAGCTCCTTGAAGAAATCCCCAGCTCCTTCTGGTTGTCTCGATGCTGAGCTGTTAATGATGGCGACATTTGCAAGATATTATACAATCAGGTCTGACAGAATTCTTCCTCCAGTGCCCAGGAAGAGCGGCTCTTATACAATTTAACTGGAGGGCAAGTCAGAAGTGATGAATGTTTTTAAAAACAATTTAATAAGTCAGATGTAGGGAAGATATGTTATGGACTAGCTTGACTGTCGATGTTCCGGATTGCGTGTGAACCAGTGAAACCACTGCAGCAAATTGAGATCCTCCCCGTCGCTGTTGTTTTAAGCTGCCCAACACCAAACAGCCAGCCACAGTATGATCTACAGATTTTACTGTGATCCCTCATTTCAGTGTGAAACATGCAACATGAGGAATAGAAACAGACAGCACGGTGGCACAGTGGTTAGCACTGCTGCCTCACAGCACAGGGACCCGGGTTCGAATCCCAGCTTGGGTCACTGTCTGTGCGTAGTCTGCACGTTCTCCCTGTGTCTGAGTGGGTTTCCTCTGGGTGCTCTGGTTTCCTCCCACAAGTCTGAAAGACATGCTGGTTAGGTGCATTGACCATGCTAAATTTTCCCTCAGTGTACCCGAACAGGCACCAGAGTGTGGCGACTAGGGGATTTTCACAGTAACTTCATTGCAGTGTTAATATAAGCCTTTTTGTGCATTCACAAATAAACTTAAATTAACACACATTATAGAAAACAGATAAAATATCCCAGTATGATGAGATTCATCTGTCACTAATCGTACAGCTGCATAAGCTATCACAAAAACAATGTTAGGCCAGAATTTTGGGAGGGGGTGAGTTTGGCCCCCACTGACTCCAGCAGACCCGATGCCATTTCACACTCTAACGAGCATTGATTTGCGGAAGGCAGAACTTGTGCCCATCACTGGGAGGAAATCCCACCTTGGAGAGCAATCAACAAATCAGATTGGCCGGCAGCTTTCCAGTGATTCCGGGGACAGCGCTGTACTGGCCAGGAGAGGTACTGCAGCCAGCTGCCTGGACCAAGTGCCAGGACCCAGAGGAATGATAAGTAGCAGAGGTCAAGATGGTAGGGATGTAGGAAAGGTCTGGGCGATTGATTACGGTCTCCAGGGATATGTTGATGGGGGGAGGGACTTTCAGAGGTCGCCAGGCCCCAAGAGGAGGGTGCCTGCAGTCAAAAGGGTTTCTTGTCCTGCACTGCCCCCCCCACCACCCTCCCACCCCCCCCGCCACCCCACCTCAGAACCCATTGGGCTGAGCAGAGAATTCTGCCCTTGGAGCTTACATTTTGATATTGGGGCCAGTGACGTAAATTAAATTTGACTGTCTGGCATTTGCAGAATGGAAGGTTCTTGACAGACACTGGGCCAGATTCTGCGACCTCCTCAGATGGCCGGTGGGAATTCTGATGCCCCAGTGAATGGGGTAATTATGAAAACCCGCTAATTTGAATGTCATTAGTGGATTTGATTGCCAATACACCAGCCTCCCACCATCCACCCTGCCCGCCAGCGGGAACTGCACCAGGTTGGCTTTACAGTTACTACCCACAAGCACAGACATGGTGCCCTGAGCCTGAGGATCCAGGGAAGCACAACCGACCCCTCAGAAAAGAGGGGTATCCTCCCCCCACCACTCAAATCACAGGTCACCCTCTCCCCCCCTGCCCAACACACATCTATGCAGGCATCAGGGTGATGCGACCCAACCCCCTCAGTCCCCCTTCCCCCTCAGACCACCCACTTAGGCCCCTTCCCCCTCAGACCCACCACTCAGCCTCCGTTCAGTCCATGCATTTTAGCAGTGCCAGTAGTGCACTGCCCCCTGGCTTCCTGGCACGAATGTCCTGGTGCCTTGGGCTCTGAGGGGCTCAAGAAGGTAGGTTCAGTGGCCATTCGCCCCTCTGCTGCTGCCAGGCTGCAGGGAAAGGGTCCCTCAAGTCTCCTGGGGGGTTGAGTGGGATCAGGCTGGGGTTGACCTCCTGTTTCTCTGCTGAGATGGGGTGTCGTGGCTGGATTGCCCCCTCTAGCCCTGGCAGACCTGAAGATCTCCCCTGGCATGGTGATTTCAGGCAGCTCTATGATCAACAGCTGCACTCGTGTCTGTCAGCTGTGAAAGTTCTGAAGTGGCCAGGTCACTTTAACCTCCATACCCCCTCGTCACGTGGAGGGCTTTTAAAGCATTGCTGCACTCCATTCTGCATCAGAAGTTTTGTGGGTGAGGGGCAGGGTGGCCCTCTTTGGTGAAGGGTTGGTGGAGTTCCCCTGGTCAGCGCAGGGGCATCGTTTTGTTTTTTTGGGAGACAGGGACTAGTCTTCGAGCACAGGGGTCGGGGAGCCCTTTCAAAATGGCGGCCTGACCAAGCTGTTGGTCATCTGCCTTTGTGACTTGGTGAAATGCTTCATGGCATTTCTGTGGGGCATCTGGGACTTTTCTTTTACTATAAATAGCTCTTGTTTTTCCCCTTACCCCCCAAATATTGATGCTGGGGCCAACTCAAGTTCTTCAAATGGCACACAGCTCAAGTATGTACAAATCTGGATTCAAATTGCTAACTTTCTGATTTCCATGGCTTGGCAGCAGACATCTTTCATGAGTCACTGATGAAGTCGACAGTGTTCATTTAACTTAATGAATAGATCCTCAAGACATCACAGAGCACTTTATTTCCAGTACCTATTGCGATGTTTCTCAAACAGCAAATGTCTCGGAACAACGGGTCTGGCCGGCATTGCTCAAAATGATTTCATTAGCATCTTTAAGGTGGGTGAATCCAACCTGCCAGACGCTGCCAAGGCCAGCAAGCAAAACTCCTGTCTTCCCACCAGCGTGAGCTCTTCATCCCAAAATGGGAGAATCGGGCCTACTGGGAGTAATTTTGACATTGGGGTGATAATCTGAAACAGGAAAATATTGATTCAGCTGCCAAGTTTGACAAATTTATAATTTTGTTTCTGTACCTAAGTCATTTGCACAGATAAGAAGCATCAGAGGCCTAAGCACCACAACACTTGTACCTCCCTATCTGACATTGCACCTTGTAATGATACTTTTGCATCTTACTGCTTTATCCAAATTCTTATCCATTCTCACATTCCAACCGTTCATGATTAAATTATTGTTATACAGGAACTCTCCCAGTCCGCTCCTGACAATATTTTCCATCTGTTATTGATTTCAATTTCATGGGTTTGCACTTGGCTAGATCAGATTTGTCCCTCTTTTTAAATAACAATATTATTTTTTGTTTGCTTCCAATGAAGTGGAATGTTTCCAGTAGCCAGATGATTGAAGACCATTGTGAGTGTTCCAGAAAGTTCCTCATTCTCCTCCTTCACCACCATAAGAAAACCAGGGCTTTTTTTAGTCTTCAGTCACTTTCACCTATCAAGCATGTCCTTCTTACAAATTAAATACATTGTGATGTTAATTGTACTACAATAATCGGATCATGATATTCCCTAATAATTACTTCCAGAAAATAACCATTCTGTAATCTTCATTTTTGCACACACCACTATTTTTTTATCCTTTTGAGTTATAATTCCCTGCATAGCTCCTCATATAATGCTGAAAAGAATGGTTTACTAATGTGCTTAATATCTCTTGCTATTTATGTTAATCTTCAGTTAAGTACTGGAAGCCATGGCCCATGCTGCCAAACCCCAACAGCATCTTCAAGGAAGCAGGAGAGAGAGAGGAAAATTGGCAAGGACATGGGCCCAAGCACATATCAGTTCAATCAGAATCCTTTCCTAAATCTCTTCACATCTCTATCCTTTTTTCCTCCATTAAGACACTCCTTAAAATCTAACTCTGGCCAAGCTGTTGGTCATCTGCCTTTGTGACTTGGTGAAATGTTTCATGACGCTCCTGTGGGGCGGCTGGGACTTTTTTTCCTATAAATTGCTCTTGTTTTTCCCCTTACCCCCAGAATATTGATGCTGAGGCTCATTGTGGTTCTTCAAATGACACACAGCTCAAGTATGTACAAATCTGGATTCAAATTGCTAACTTTCTGGTTTCCATGGCTTGGCAGCAGACACCTTTCATGAGTCACTGAGGAAGTCGACGGTGTTCATTTAACTTAATGAATAGATCCTCAAGACATCACAGAGCACTTTATTTCCAGTGGTTTTTTAAAGTCACTGTTGCAATGTCTCTCAAATAGCAAATGAATGAATAGTCTGTTTTCATTGTTGAGGTTTGGCCAGAATGTCTTAATAACCACTGGGTTTCCTTTGAGCAAAGCTGAAGAATCTTTTACATGGATCTGAATAGACAATTGCTTACTTGCTTACTCTAAGCAAGCCTCAGTTTTATGTCTTATCTTCGGATAATAGAGCACTCCTTGTTTCGATTTGATTTGATTTGATTTGATTTATTATTGTCACATGTATGCAGTGAAAAGTATTGTTTCTTGCAAGCTGTACAGAGAAAGCATACCGTTCATAGAGAAGGAAAGGAGAGAGTGCAGAATGTAGTGTTACAGTCATAGCTAGGGTGTAGAGAAAGATCAACTTAGTGCGAGGTGTGGTGAACCATAGATGGTTACCACTATGGGTACTTGTACATATATTACTCTTGTTACTGTTGGGGTTAGGGTTGGGGTGTTCCACCTGTTAGCATTGTTCTGTGGTACACTCCGTTTGGCTCCGCCTTCTTATAGGAGTATAAAGGTCACTGCTACTTCCTAGTGGCCCTTAGTCTGGGATAGTATTGTTAAGCAGTATGCTCTATTCTTGTTGTGAATAAAAGCCTTTATTCCCGGGTACGATCTAGCCTCCCGAGTGGATTAATCGCTCATCACGAGGTAGATCCATTCAAAAGTTTGATGGCAGCAAGGAAGGAGCTGTTCTTGAGTCGGTTGGTACATGATCTCAGACTTTTGTATCTTTCCCGACAGAAGAAGGTGGAAGAGAGTATGTCTGGGGTACATGGGGTCTTAGTTATGCCGGCTGCTTTTTTGAAGCAGCGGGAAATGTAGACAGAGTCAATGGATGGGAGGCTGGTTTGCATGATGGATTGGGATACATTCACGGCCTTTTGTAGGTTCTTGCGGTCTTGGGCAGAGCAGGAGCCATACCAAGCTGTGATACAACCAGAAAGAATGCTTTCTGTGGTGCATCTGTGCATTGAAGTACCAACCTAGATAATGTGCTCAAGACGATAGCCTGACCATTGACCTGACAGTCTTTGCCTTATAGGATTAATGCAAAAGGTCTGTTCTTTATCAGGCAAACCACAAACTCCCAGTATGATGGAAGGCTGGGGAGCCCAATAAAAAATTCTAACCCCCATTGTCTTGAGGCTTCCATGTAGTAAATGATGCTGCTCCATAATCTTAGCTTAAGGTATACTATCATCTTCTACTTCTTTCCCGGGTACCACCGATGTCATATATAGCACTGTCACCACAAGTCATATTACACCACTGTGCTCTGGGAAGAATGTCCTGGAGTGCCAAACAGACCAATCGTTCTCATATCAATGCCATGTGGTGTGACTATTTACAGTAAGAAGTTTAACAACACCAGGTTAAAGTCCAACAGGTTTATTTGGTAGCAAAAGCCACACAAGCTTTCGGAGCTCCAAGCCCCTTCTTCAGGTGAGTGGGAATTCTGTTCACAAACAGGGTATATAAAGACACAGACTCAATTTACATGAATAATGGTTGGAATGCGAATACTTACAACTAATCAAGTCTTTAAGAAACAAAACAACGTGAGTGGAGAGAGCATCAAGACAGGCTAAAAAGATGTGTATTGTCTCCAGACAAGACAGCCAGTGAAACTCTGCAGGTCCAGGCAACTGTGGGGGTTACAAATAGTGTGACATGAACCCAATATCCCGGTTGAGGCCGTCCTCGTGTGACTATTTAACCAGCCATTGATAGTCTACTACACTCCAGTGCTTGTCCTCACACTGTTTCACATGTCTACATTGAATTTACCCTTTCTTAGTTTGACTTTTCCCTCATAATGTCCCTATTCAGCAACTTGATGAATGTACAAAGCCAGTTTTCAAGCTTTATAAAGATGCGAACAATACTTAGCCCCACTTATAGCCATTTATGTTTAAGTGCACCACTCCCTTTAAATCTGAGGGTAATTTCCCACCCTTTTGCTGAACACCCACCTGGCAGGCAGCAGCAAGAGGAATGATAAGACAGCACGGCAGACAATAAAGAGACGATTGGAATGCTGAATGAGCTACCCAGCCGAGAACTAATTACACAGCAATAGGGATCAAACCATAAATCAGGACTATGGACCAATTGCTGGCAAAAATAATATTTGGACTTGAGCTGAAGTGGACAAATTACTTTCTGATATGCATATGAAAACAAGGCTATTCACAATTTTACAAATAAGATGGAACCAACAACTCAATTTCTCTCTGGTTCAATTTGCTTTCTTTGGGCAAGTGAATTAGCTTGTGTTCAGCTTATCACACAGACAGGCTTCAGGCAATTTCCACACTCAGCTGCATTACTCAGCTGAACGCAAACCAAATAATTACTTCAATGACAAGTGACCTTACTTTATGTTTCCCAGCTGGAATTCAAGATGAGGTGCTCTAAAGATTTCCATTGCTTGCATTCCTAGTTGCTATTCCATGCATTATTTTGGATGTTGTTTATAAATGTGGCTGCACTGCCGGGAATAACTCACTACAAAATACCTGCTCAGAGAGGGCAGCTTTATTGCTATTCATCTCTGGCTTGTTTTGTCAACATGTTTTAAGCGTACCTACTCACCCTCTAAGGAGGTCTTGTGGTGCCGTGGTAGCATCCTTACCTCTAGGCCAGAAGCTCTGGGTTTGAGTTCCCCTTCAGAATCTGATGGCCATGGAAGGTGTGTTCATAACATGGCCAAACATGTTGATTATCAGCAGGCAAATCTTTCCAATACACCTAATGGTAGACCACAGGAGCAGGAAGATTTCCTGGTCAGGCATACTGCAGAAGCCAATGGCAAACCACTGCAGTACTTTGCCAAGCATGATCATGGGCCAATGCAATGAAAGGCACTCATCAGCGTAATCATGGACCAATCCAATGGCGGACTGGCTCTTCATGTTTGATTGCGGAAAACATTCACTCAACAGCTAAAGAAAATGAGGCAAACCTTCTCACTCATTCCTCTGCCAGGAACAGTGAGAGGAATGAGGGGAGGAGGTGGCACAGTGAAATTATCACTGGACTAGCAATCCAGGGTAATGCCCTGGGGACCCGGGTTCGAATCCCACCACAGCAGATGGTGAAATTCGAATCTGGAATTAAAAGTCTAATGATGACCGTGAAACCATTGTTGATTGTTGTAAAAACCCATCTGGTTCACTAATGCCCTTTAGGGAATGAAATCTGCCATCCTTACCTGGTCTGGTCTACACGTGAATCCAGACCCACAGCAATGTGGTTGACTCTCAAATGCCCTCTGAAATGGAGGGTAGTTAGGGATGGACAATAAATGCTGACTCAGCCAACGAAGCCTATATCCCATTAAAATGAATAAACATGTACTGTGCTGGAATAGCATTGACAACTGTTTTATGAGGAAAGATGTTACATTCTTCCTGTCAATGATGTAAACTTGGCAATCGTATACAAGGATCAGTGAACCAATATTGTGGGATATTCATTTGAAGATAAACTCATCTGCATATCGTTTTACTGGGAGGCTAAGTATAATACATCTGGTCTCCACTGATTGCATACTCAAGTCACAGAACGAATACATCACATCCTACCAAGTTGTTGATAATTTAAAATACGTTCCTTTAAAAGTACATATCATCATAACACAACATCCCTTTTTTTCCAACTAAAAGTTTACTTTTAACGAATCAACCTATTTATATGACAGCAAAACAAAATAAAATGGTGTCTGAATGTGCTTTAACAAAGAGCAATGACTTTACAAATCTCTGTATTGTATTGGTGATTTGCTCATCTGTCCAGTTTTAGTTATGCTGATCTTTGCTGGAAGCTGCTGAAATTTGGCTTGGAGTTGCTTTGTTTGTATTAAACCATGTTCTAATCGGGTTACTCGGTGATTCTAGTTGTGGTAGTATTCTGATTTAGCATCTTTTGCATTGCACCATCATGTCTTTGGTGTCTGTACTTGATATGATTTTGGTTCTAGACAATGCTGACCATTTCTGCTGGATTCCAGGTGCGACCAGTCAGTGTTGGACTTGAACTTTCCATCCATTGTTCAGATTGGGGACCTCGTTACTCACATGCCAGTCATGGACATCTCCAATCTTCCAGTTTTTTGACTAATGCGTCTGGGAGTATTGATGAGCGATGCCTGGAGTGGTTTATCCCCATTTTTCTGGCAAATAGCAATTCCACATTATTTCTGCAGTGTGGTGAAGTGATTCAAATATTCAGAGTGGATACATGTACTAAGTTCAAACAGTGTTGTGTAAGCTGATGATGAATGTTGGTTCACATCATGTGTTCATCACCTGTCATCCTCATTGATGCGCGATTAAATCACTCGGGAGGCTAGATTGTACCCGGGAAAATAAAGGCTTTTATTACTAACAAGAATGGAGCACACTATATACAATACAATCCCAGACTAAAGGGTCACCAGGCAGTGCAGTGACCTTTATACTTCCCCAGGTAGGCGGAGCCAACTGGAGTGTACCACAGAACAATATCAACAGGTAGAACAGCCCAACCCTAACCCCAACAGTGACAACAGTAACATATCTACAAATACCCATAGTGCTGACCATCCATGGCTCAGCACTCATAGTGGTAACCAACTATGGTTCACCACATTCACCCGTCCTTTAAAACAAAGGCCGGCGGGGCAAAAAAAAACAGAACAACTGTTCATATATTCACAAGTTCAGTCGTATTGGAGGACCGCACCGTCTCTGCGATTTCCTCAACACTGGCGGTAACGCCGGTTCTGGTGACCGTGGTGACCTTCTCTCCAAGGCGGTGTCCAGTGACTCCTCCAGTTCCTCACGGACAGGTGGACCACGAGGTGGCGACAATCTGCTGGACTCGAGCACACCTCGAGGTGGCGACAATCTCCTGGACTCAGGCAAGCTGTACACGGGAGTAAGAGGATTAAGTGGTGGTCCCAATACTGCCCGCGCCGTGTCAGGAGGGGAGATAAAGGTCAAGGGGTCCCTAACTAGGGGTGTGGGAGCGACTGGGGTTTCCAAGTCCCCTGCAGGCACCAGATCTCTAATAGAGACCGTGTCCTCTCGCCTGTCAGGATATGCCACATAGGCATATTGAGGGTTGGCGTGGAGGAGATGGACCTGTTCAACCAAAGGGTCGGACTTGCGGGTCCTGACATGCCGCCGCAGGAGGACAGGTCCTGAGTACATCAACCAAGACGGTAATGAGGTCCCAGAGGAAGACTTCCTAGGGAAGGAAAACATCCTCTCATGTGGAGTAGCGTTGGTTGCCGTACACAGGAGTGAGCGGATGGAATGGAGCGCATCAGGGTGTACCTCTTGCCAACGGGAGACTGGAAGACCTTTAGACCTCAACACCAGTAAGACAGCCTTCCAGACTGTAACATTTTCTCGTTCAACCTGTCCGTTACCCCTAGGGTTGTAACTCGTAGTTCTACTTGAGGCAATCCCTTTTGAGAGCAGGTATTGCTTCAAGTCGTCACTCATAAATGACGAGCCCCTATCACTGTGGATATAGCTGGGGCGTAACCGAACAGGGTGAAAAGATCCCGTAATGCTTTGATAACCGTGACAGCGGTCATATCTGAACAGGGAATGGCAAAAGGGAATCGTGAGTACTCGTCAATCACGTTGAGGAAGTACACGTTCCGATCTGTCGAAGGGAGGGGGCCCTTGAAGTCCACACTCAGTCTTTCAAAAGGGCGAGTGGCCTTAATGAGGTGTGCCCTGTCAGGTCGGTAGAAGTGCGGTTTGCATTCAGCACATACCTGGCAGCTTCGGGTTATGGACCTGACATCATCCACTGAGTAGGGTAGATTCCGGGCCTTTACGAAATGGAAGAGCCGAGTGATCCCTGGATGGCAGAGATCATTGTGGAGGGCCTGTAATCGATCCTCCTGCACACTTGCACATGTTCCACGCGACAGGGCGTCTGAGGGCTCATTGAGCTTCCCTGGACGGTACATGATTGATGCGCTATTCAGACACGAGGCTTGAAGCTCAGTAAATGAAAGGCTTTTATTTACTGTTAACGAAGCTACCAGAACTTATATACACTATCTCAGACTGAAGGGGTCCCGGCCAGAGCAGGGACTCTTATACCTCTCCCAGGAGGCGGAGCCCGACTGGGATGTGCCACAACACTACAGTACAAAGGTGTAACAACCCCACCCTAACCCAACAGCAACAATAGCACAACCCAATCAGTGACAATGGCAGCTTTGTCCTGGTAACAGGAGTGATCATTTGGCTGACTTGATGGCACCTACATCCAGAGTTTGCCCATCCTATCTTTAATGCCTCCTCTCCACTCCCAAGGAGGGCTCGGAGGTCAAAATGGGTGAAGTTCTGTGTTTGTCTTCCCAACTTGGTGCTGTGCCTTGTAGCTGTCTGGACATTGATCATGTTTGAATGTGCATGATCCTGTACTAGTATAATAGGAATCTTGTTTAACTGTACAGCTATTTAAGAATGAAGTAAAGGGTGCCAAAAACAGTTACTGTCTGACTTACTTGGCCCTCCTCTGATGCTGAACAATGAGACAATACTGTGCCTTTAAGAAATGTATTTTAGTCATGTTTCTGTTTTAGCAGTTTGTTTTATTAACACCGGTGCCACTGGATCTGTATCTGGCAGCTCTTTGTTATTACTGTAGCAGCATAAGTGCTCCTAATTGCTAGAATGTTTGTTTTAATCTGAACTAATGTTATTCTGTTATTTTAGTGTTTTCATGGGGTTTTGCAGAGTGGGGCTTGATTAGGTTGATTGACAGAAAATCACATGACTGGATGGAGCTAGGCTTACACAGATAAGTCAAGCTTAGATGCTGTTTGGAGTTGTAGAGAGCAGTGCCTCTCTTTCTCTCTCTGGAGTTGGGGACTGGGATCTGCCAAGAAATAAGTCTCTTTCTCCGAGATTCTGCTATTTGGGGGTGGATGATTCACTGGAGGCGGTTGTCTGAGAGTCAGAAGACAGGTGTTTGTCTGGATCTCTGTCCAGAGGTATTAAAAGGCTGGAAAACTAGCATCCATGTGAGCATATCTGTTCTTATACGGATTTTAAAAAGGGATCTATGTCTATGGGAAACTTCTTACAATTGGAACTAAAGAAATTGCTAGCTATTAAGAATTACGACTTGTCATGTTTAATTATTTAAATTGGTAAAAGTTATGCTAATTCCTTTTGTTATATTCTAACAGTGCTCTTAAATAAAGTTTGTTTTGATAAAGGCTTCCCAGTGGGCCAATTGAATCACACCTGGAGCGAAACAGCATATGATCACCTTAATGCTAAAAGCTAAAGAAAAGCTGGGGTCTAGGTTAATTTCATAATAAATTTTGGAGTTTCTGATCTGGTCCCTAAGAAGGGTGCAAACTAAACTGTATTTTTAAAGCTGTATGAGGTTCACTGGTAGTTCAGATTTTTATGCCAGTTTTACACCAATGTCGGTGTCAATAGCCCTCCTATTGAACCAACACTGGAAACTTGTATGTATCCTGTTCTAGGAGGTACCAGTTGAGCACAAAGGACTTTTTCAAAGTGCAGCACCAGTGTAAGCCATTTCAAGGAAATTCTAGGATGTTATGGTCCAATCTAATGCTATGAAGTGGAGATGACACATGTACCATGGACGGGCAAGACGCAGGTTTGCATCTTGTCATTGAATCTCTACAGTGCAGAAGGGGCCATTCAGCCCATCAAGTATATACCGACTCTCTGATGGAGTATTTTACCCAGACCCTTTCTCCCCCCCACCAACCACCGGTGTATCCCCATAACCCCACACATATTCCATGCTAATCCATCTAATCTACACATTTTGGGACACTAAGGTGTTTCCTTGATGAGAAGGAAAACTCATCAGCAGCAGCCCCCACTCCACCCCCCCCCCCCCCCCCCCCCCGACCAAGAGCAGTGATTCTTTAAGGTGTGATTCATGGACCACTGGTTGTCCATAGACCAATCCAAACTGCAATCACTGACGTGCAAAGGCCAAATGAGGGAAAACAACCAGAACCTTCATTCCCATTACTCATGAGGTATCGCAGAACCAGATCAGCTCGCCTGGGGTATAGCATGGGTCATCATAAGCATGAGAAATAGCAATGAGGTTTTATAAGCAATATTTATATTCCTGTTACAACATTTTCTTTCAACACTAGTCGAGCTAAAAATAAGGAAGAGAAATGGTCTGTATCTGGATCCCAACTGAAGCTGTCCAGCTTGCAACCAGCCATCACCTCACTGGTGTCTCATCAAAATCAGTGCCACTGCTCCCATTTATTCTGACGAGATTTTTGTGATGAGTAGGTGGTCCACAGGGGGCTTTTTACCCCATCTAAGTGGTCCATGGGCAGAAGCGTTTGAGAGCTGCTACCCTGAAGTGGCAAAACTTCTTTGCATCCCATTAGAACCAAATTACTGAGCAACTGGAGTGGGTTAACTGAAGGCTAATGTCTTGGAGCTGTTTTATGCATTCAGAGAAACACTTCTGGCAAATACAAGATCTGTTCTGATTACCTACCCATTTCTGTGATTTATAAAATCCCTTCAAGACCAGCACCGAATCCAAATATAATGAAACAGAAATAGTTCAGGCTGAGCCCTGACAGATTTGGCAGTGAGGGTTCTGGGTTGATGAGACAGTGAAAGTGAAGCATCCCTTTGTATGCGGTGCATGTTCAGGTGCCAACTTGAAATCCATATCATACCAGGACAGAGTGAACTTGTTGACCAGTCCCAGATGCACACATAGAGGAACTGGTACCATGGTGGGCTGCATTGTAACTGTAGTTGATGTACAATCAAACACTTTGGAAGTGTTATTATTTTCACCCCCTTCTCCATTAAATAATATCAGTCAAAACCTTTATGAAGGTAATAGAAAGAAAGCCTAATGCAATTGTGTGTTGCTTCCAAAGGGAGGAGATAGAACTATTGAACAGATGCAATGAAGATTCACAGTCACTTCCGCTGACAAGAGTCAACAGCTGGACAGATGGGAGCTTTATTGAGTTATGTATGTTATCAGCTTGATGTTCCCACATTTTTCTCCGTGATTAAATCCCTTTCATGTGACGACAGCGAGTGGCGAGCAGACATGCCTGCATTGCAGATGTAGCTGCTCACAACATACTGTCGGCTTGCAATCGACAGGGAGCAGAGTATTTAGTTGAATCTAGCTGTAATTACTGGAGAGTGCTACTGTCATTCTCACATTAAGTGCTCATTTGGGATACCACTCAGCAGCATCTTCTTATTATGGAGGAATTAACAAAACCAAGTGAATGTTACTGACTGTTTCTGTACACAAGGTGCTGAAGAAGGTGTGCTCAGCAGTTGAGGATTCCCAGTTCACCCATCCCTCATTTTCCATATGATCCAGATCATTTTTGGAACTGCCACGGTTTCGAAACAGCTTCGGCGAAAAATACAAGGCTTCATGTAGTGTGAGGAAGGATCGAATTGGCACAATTTTCTTTTAATGTCAAAGAACGTTGCAAAGAGCTTCAGGGCTTCTTACAGAAAAGGCGGACACCAACCCAAAGAAGGAAAGATGAGTCAAAGGGGTTTTATGCTTGGAGGACCATAAAGGGGATGTAAAAGATGAAGAAGTGCTTACAGTAGAAATTCTGAAGTACGGGGTCTGATTGCTTGAGGCATCCCCTCCAGTGGTAGCTCCCGTTCT
Source organism: Mustelus asterias (assembly GCF_964213995.1). Classification (NCBI taxonomy): domain Eukaryota; kingdom Metazoa; phylum Chordata; class Chondrichthyes; order Carcharhiniformes; family Triakidae; genus Mustelus; species Mustelus asterias. The sequence goes on along the minus strand of NC_135809.1, from coordinate 35,497,767 downwards.
AGAAAGGGTTACAGAAGCCAAGGAGGGATTTAAATAGAGGATGAGAATTTTCAGTTTGAGGAGTTGAGGACCAGGAGCCAATGTGGGTGGGATGGTGGCACAGTGGTTACCACAGCTGCCTCACAGCGCCAGGGACCCAGGTTCAATTCTTGGCTTGGGTCACTGTGTGGAGTCTACATTTCTCCCTGTGTCTGTGGGGTTTCCTCCGGGTGCTCCGGTTTCCTCCCAGAGTCCCAAAGACATGCTGGTTAGGCGCATTGGCCATGCTAAATTCTTCCTCAGTGTACCCAAACAGGCGCCGGAGTGTGGCAACTAGGGGATTTTCACAGTAACTTCATTGAGGTGTTAATATAAGCCTACTTGTGACACTAATAAATAATAAATAAATGTATGTCAGTAAGAACAAGGATAATGGTTAAGCTGGATGGGCAACAGATTTTTGGATTGAGTTGAAATCTCTAGAGTGTGAAGGATAAGTGACTGGCCAGAAGAGCACTGGGACAGAACAGTCTAGAGAAGGTAAAGACATGGATGAAGTTTTCAATGATAGACGGGCTGAGCTAAGAGTAGAGGTGGCAATGTTACTGATCTGAAAATAGGTGTTTTTATGATGGGGACAATATAGAGGCCATTGTTCAGCTCTGAGTCAAATACATTACTGTGGTTGCAAGCAGTCTGGTTCAGCCTGAGATAATAGCCAAGGAAGGAGTTGCTGTTGGAGCTCATGCTGAGGGTACAGATATTGTAATAGGGACAAAATATTTCTGCTCCTTCCTGCCAAAGGGATCTTCCAGACCCGCCGATGATGACCACCCACGGTATGATCCCCAGTGGCAAAAGATACAGGGCATGCAAAACCCCACAGACATCGGCAGGAAGATCGGTAGATCCCACCACTGGCCAATGGCCGGCCACTCCTGCTGCTGGAAAATATGCCACGAGGGTCTGGAAAATCCCACCCTATGGCTTCAGTTATAGAAAACTACAACTCATGAAGAGCTACCTATGAGATAATAATCTGACAATACAGACACAGTAGAGGGACTAAGCGATGTGAATGGAGAGAACAAGCTGGATACTTTCAGCTTGCCTGTAGCTGCTGACCCAATTTGCAGATGATGTTAGCAAGGTGCCGCATGTAGATAAAAAATAAGAGGAGACCCAAGATGAATCCCGGAGGACGCTCGATGTGGGAATGGAAAGAGAAGCCATTTGTATCGATGCTCAGCTGCAGTTGAATAGGAAATAGTGGAAGCAAATTGAAGAAAGTTGGATACAAAGCAGAAAATACTGGAAATACTCTCTCAAACCGGCAACATCTACGAAGGTGTAACATGGAAAATAAGAGCAGGTTACCCAAGTGTGCTCTGTAGAGATGCGACCAGCTGTGATAACTCGATGGCAACATCAGTGTCACGGCCATTCTGTACTGTGTGAGGAACTATCCACTCCAATGATCTAACCCTCAGATGACATATATAGGGACGCTGGAATAGCAAGTAGAAAGGAACACATCATGGGGAGCACAGCATTAGACCAGAGTTAGGTGACTGTACTCAGCCATTATTGTATGAAAGGAGGACATGTACTTATAGTTTTCTGGAGATTAAAGTCATTCAGAAGAGAATAAAATCTCTAGGTTCTACATTCCCTAACCCCCAGCATTGTATTCCTTCAGGTGTGTCCCCCTGTTTCTGTGATGGGCAAGAATGAATGATATTAGCCCCTGAAGATCAAGGAGACAGAGGGGAGTATAGAAAATTGAGTATGTATGATGCTTTATTAAGCGGCCAGAGTGTAGTAGTTACTAACCTGGATCTGGCAAAATACTATGACCCCCAGTATCTGTCACAGCAATTACTGAGCAACTCCCCATGAATAGCATGCCTTGGTTCATGAAGGGGATGAAGGGTTTCAAGAAAGCGGAACCCTTCTGGTGGCCTTTAGAGGGCAACAGGCACCAGTTTCTCCTGCAAAAAGATGAATAATTGACAGCAAGGCTAGTGATTAAGGAGTATGTAACAGGTATTACAGGAGGGAAGATGTGGGAGTATGAGTACAAAGTGGAGACAGGAGGTTTATGTTGTGCAATCCAGTGCATAGCCGCAGTTCAGAATTGCACTTTTTTGTATGTATTTTTTAAGAGGGTGGAGAATGTGGTTAAATCCAAGGTGGATGAGGAAGAAGAGGGAACAGACACAGTTTGCCAGCTATGAACCCTTGTTGAACCCTTTCCAAAATTATTGTGCTGTCCTGGGAAGGAGAGTCAGCACACAGTGGAAGTACCATCTCCCTCCAGGAGACATCAGTGACAGTCCTGGCAAGTTTGGTGGAACACACATTCATGAATCTGTGCAACTTGCCTTCAACCTCCTCCAGTAGAGCTGGGAGGACCGAGTACTGAAGTTCTGCATATATTGGCTGAATGCAGAGCTGTCCTGTTATCCTTTGGGCACATGTAGCACTGCAGTGCTCATAATCCTGTACAAGAATAATTAAAAATTGTGGTGAGGCATGCTGTGATGACTTCAGCCAGGCTAATGAAGTTGGCTTGCTAGAGTATGAACTACCTGATGAGTCCTGTGGCTATGTTTCTGTCGTGTAGTGCTATCACGTTCAGCTGACACACGGAAGCTTCCCGGTTCGAGACCGGGCAGAAACATTTCCAGATGATGTTATTTCAAAGTGATTCAGATTTCAGAATTGTTCTCGTCTCTCACGAAACATTAATTGAGCTGTTGAGTTTCTTTCCTGGTGCGGAGAGGGGCGGGTCAGGAGGATGACCTCCTCATGAACCTGCTCCTGGTCCTGGCAAGGCGAGCCATCAACAGGTCCAGGCAGCGATCGACGGGGTCGTCCATCCTGACTGCCCCTGCACCGCGGCTATATTCGCAGCCAGGTGTCCCTGGAGAGGGAGCATGCAGTGTCCACGGACGCAGTTGATGCCTTCCATGCCCGCTGGGCACCGCAGGGGCTGAGGTGTATTATAAACCCCGATAATCACATTTTAATTTGATGTTTTAAGTTTCCTTTGTACTTTGGTTTTTGGTTTGGGCTGTTCCCCCCTTCCTTTTGGGGAGCCGCCCCTTTTACTTTGTCCCTAAGTTAATTTGAGTTCGTTTACTTGATTGGTGTCGAAAGAAATACCTGATGTGTCCTAATTGATGGTTAAATCAGGGAGTCTCATGTTCCCTATTTAAAGCAGGTGTGTCAGTCTCCCAGCCTTCAGCAGGGAGCAACTGGAGAGCTGGCTGTGTACAGATGTTTGGTGTAAATAAAATAACTTGGTGACGGGACCTTTCGCCTCCATGGAGTTATTACACATGCAATAAATTGAATAGAAAAGAGAAATGAAAAAGTAAAGGGATATTATTGTTTTGCTGGAAAATAAAATCATGTAAAATGCATGATAATAAATTGGCACCCATTTTAAATCTCATTTTTATTTCCACTAACTTCAATTGTCTTTTGACTCACTATCACCTATTACTATGTCTACTCGGGCAGGTTGACTTAGTTTGTGAGATATATCGTAGAGACATCTCAACTTAAAACAGAGCCTGTTCATCATTCTCATACCTTGATATTTTTAAACATATGGTAACCAGTAACTAGAAATATAGCCAAATAGTGTATCTTTCACTTGTGCTAAACAGGCTCCTAATCCCTCAATATCACACACTAACAAGGGTAATCAGGAGAGGCAGAGAAATCGAACCCAGAGCTTTCCTGACCTGTGTGGCTCTGATGCAGACTGAGCAATAGGAGAGCGAAAAAGCTTTTACCATTTCTTCCTTGCTGCTTATCATGTACTCACACAGGCACTGTGCCACTGTGGAATACTGCAACTGTGACTGACACAATCTATTCAGCTTTGGAAAACAGGATTAGATTGGGCTCAATCTACAAGGTCAAATTTGTGCTTTCAAGGCAGTTTCCTTTGCAGTTTCCATTTTGCGAGCTGTTTTTTTTCCAGTTCTTTTGAAACAGCGTCAGCTGTTTCTGTGCTACTCTTTGAAATCCAATTCCTCCGCATGGATAGAATGCAATAAGGAAGTTGCCTCAACTGATTGATCAGTATTTAGAGCCAAGGTGGGCAGAGGAAAAAGGTACCTGAGAATAAACAAAAGAGTACAAAGAGGTCACTGTGCCACTAATGAAAGTCTTGAAGATTTATGTTATGATCTCAAAGAGTACGCGGTGGCACAGTGGTTAGCACTGCTGCCTCACAACGCCAGGGAACCTGGTTCAATTCCCGGCTTGGGTCACAGTCTGTGTGGAGTCTGCATGTCTCCCCGTGTCTGAAAGGGTTTCCTTCGTGTGCTCCAGTTTCCTGAAAGATGTGCTGGTTAGGTGCATTGGCCGTGCTAAATTCTCCCTCAGGTACCAGAGTGTGGCAACACTGGGGAATTTCACAGTAACTTCATTGCAGTGTTAGTGTATGTCTACTTGTGACACTAATAAATAAACTAAAACTTACATTGCTTCTAGTACAATGTATTTATTAGAACTGCATATAGCATAGCCACCCTCAGCCTATGACGCATAGAAGAAGTCACATGACCATAGCAAGACACCTTTACCACATGAGTGCATTTCAACCCCAAACATCTCCCTTTTGATAACAAACAAAGGACAAATTTACATGCATTATGTGTAACTGTGCGCCACCCACTATACACCCACTGTTCTCACGCATTAACAAACTCTTCACTATTCTCATTAGTCTCTGCGCATGCATTGTATACATCATCATTAAATCATGCAGGTCTCTTAATGGCACGCATGGGTGTTGTCAATGGCTGTTCACCTGGGTGATGTTCCTTCTCCAGAGTGTCATTTCCATGGCACATGTTGCCTTGGTAACTGTTGTTGTTTCCCTATTTCCATTGTTGGAACCTGGTAGACCTCTGGGAGTGATGGTCGTTCTGTAGTCTATGCAGCTGGTCAGATCCCAGCTTCCTGGTTGGCCACCTGCAGTGAAGGAACAGCTTCTCTGGGTTGTTCGTACAAGCCTGTGGTTGTGCCAGTGTATTTGGTCATTCATGTCCACCAAAAGCAATCGAGGTGAAAACTGCTCTACACTGTCCCAAGTTGCCACTTGGGCCGACTCCTGTCGAGAGCATTGAAAGTTTTTATCTTGGCCGGCTCTCCAATGCTCAACTCCGGTAATGGTTTGGCAGTTTTGTCAAAATAAAATTTGGCTTTCTGCCATTTCACTTTGACTTTTTCATTCACATCTGTTGCAGCTGTTGGGCAGCACGGTAGCACAGTGGTTAGCACTGCTGCTTCACAGCTCCAGGGTCCCGGGTTCGATTCCCGGCTCGGGTCACTGTCTGTGTGGAGTTTGCACATTCTCCTCGTGTCTGCGTGGGTTTCCTCCGGGTGCTCCGGTTTCCTCCCACAGTCCAAAGATGTGCGGGTTAGGTTGATTGGCCAGGTTAAAATTGACCCTGAGATGCGTAGATTAGAGGGATTAGCGGGTAAATATGTGGGGGGTAGGGCCTGGGTGGGATTGTGGTCGGTGCAGACTCGATGGGCCGAATGGCCTCCTTCTGCACTGTAGGGTTTCTATGATTCTATGATTTCTATGAGCTTCTGGATTCAGGAGCTGTTTTGCTACTGGAGGCGTAGTTTGGCTGCAGCATAATAATACTTGGACAGGACTACTTTCTATGCCTTCAGTCGGTGTGTTCCTCCGCTGGAGGATTGCCTTGTATATATCTGTGTTAGATTTGCTGGATTTCTTGATGATTCCTTTGACAATATTCATTGTGGTTCAGCCATTCCATTCAACTGGGGATCGCGTGGAAATGTTGTACAGTGTTGAATTTCACAATTCTTTATGTAGTGGCTGAATTCTTCACTAATGAACTGAGGACCATTGTCACTCATCACAATGTCTGGAATGTCATACTGACTGAGGTGTGCTTTCTACAATATCACCCAGTAGTCATTGACGTCAGCTGGTCAAACTCCCAGTAGTCAAAATAGTAGTCTATGGTGACTACTAGAGTGAAGAGGTCGACTGCCAGCTTCATCCATGTTCTGCCTGGAATGTCATCCCTCATCAGCGATTCTCTAGCTTGCTTAGCTTGGTACACATTACTGCACTGGCTGATATGGTCCTTAATTTCATCCTCATGTTTGGCCAGTAGAGCACTTACTTCTCTTGCTTTCCTCAGACTCGGTTCGATTCCTAAATGGTTGGTATGGATGTGTTTCAGCATTACCTCTTTCATCTCCTCAGGGATAATGACTCTTTCCTTTAAACAAGAGTTCTTGATGCTCTCAGACATTCATTTCATTGGTACTTTTTGCAGTACGTGCAGAGTTCCATCCAGTTGAATAGTTTGCTTGATTTTAGCAAGGTGCTTGTCTGTCAGATTCAATATTCCTGCTGGATTGGCGATTTGTTGAGCTGCTGCTCCATGTTGAATCTGGAAGATTTCACATTCTGTTTCAACATCCTCAACTTTCTTCATGGGGAGTATTGCTCTTGACAGCATGTCAGTGATGTCGGATGGGCCGACTAGAGGTGAGGCCACATTGGATTTGGTACTGGGAAATGAACCGGGCCAAGTGTTAGATTTGGTTGTGGGAGAGCAATTTGGAGATAGTGACCACAATTCGGTGTCTTTTGTTATTGCAATGGAGAGAGATAGGGCCGTACGGCAGGGCAAGGTTTACAATTGGGGGAGGGGTAATTATGATGCGATTAGGCAAGAATTAGGGGGCATAAGTTGGGAACAGAAACTGTCAGAGAAAGGAACTAATGAAAAGTGGAACTTTTTCAAGGAACAAATACTGGATGTCCTTGATAGGTATGTTCCTGTCAGGCAGGGAGGAAATGGCCGAGTGAGGGAACCATGGTTCACAAAAGAGGTGGAATGTCTTGTGAAAAGGAAGAGGGAAGCTTATGTAGGGATGAGGAAACAAGGTTCAGATGGCTCGATTGAGGGTTACAAGTTAGCAAGGAATGAGCTGAAAAAGGGGCTTAGGAGAGCTAGGAGGGGACATGAGAAGTCCTTGGCGGGTCGGATCAAGGAAAACCCCAAGGCTTTTTACTCTTATGTGAGGAATAAAAGAATGACCAGGGTGAGGTTAGGGCCGGTCAAGGACAGTAGTGGGAACTTGTGTATGGAGTCAGTAGAGATAGGCGAGGTGATGAATGAATACTTTTCTTCAGTGTTCACCAAGGAGAGGGGCCATGTTTTTGAGGAAGAGAAGGTGTTACAGGCTAATAGGCTGGAGGAAATAGATGTTCGGAGGGAGGATGTCTTGGCAGTTTTGAATAAACTGAAGGTCGATAAGTCCCCTGGGCCTGATGAAATGTATCCTAGGATTCTGTGGGAGGCAAGGGATGAGATTGCAGAGCCTTTGGCGTTGATCTTTGGGTCCTCGCTGTCCACGGGGATGGTGCCAGAGGACTGGAGAATGGCGAATGTTGTTCCTCTGTTTAAGAAAGGGAATAGAAATGACCCTGGTAATTATAGACCGGTTAGTCTTACTTCGGTGGTTGGTAAATTGATGGAAAGGGTCCTTAGGGATGGGATTTACGACCATTTAGAAAGATGCGGATTAATCCGAGATAGTCAGCACGGATTCGTGAAGGGCAAGTCGTGCCTCACAAATTTGATAGAATTTTTTGAGGAGGTAACTAAGTGTGTTGATGAAGGTAGGGCAGTTGATGTCATATACATGGATTTTAGTAAGGCGTTTGATAAGGTCCCCCATGGTCGGCTTATGATGAAAGTGAGGAGGTGTGGGATAGAGGGAAAGTTGGCCGATTGGATAGGTAACTGGCTGTCTGACCGAAGACAGAGGGTGGTGGTCGATGGAAAATTTTCGGATTGGAGGCAGGTTGCTAGCGGTGTGCCGCAGGGATCAGTGCTTGGTCCTCTGCTCTTTGTGATTTTTATTAATGACTTAGAGGAGGGGGCTGAAGGGTGGATCAGTAAATTTGCTGATGACACCAAGATTGGTGGAGTAGTGGATGAGGTGGAGGGCTGTTGTAGGCTGCAAAGAGACATAGATAGGATGCAAAGCTGGGCTGAAAAATGGCAAATGGAGTTTAACCCTGATAAATGTGAGGTGATTCATTTTGGTAGGACAAATTTAAATGTGGATTACAGGGTCAAAGGTAGGCTTCTGAAGACTGTGGAGGAACAGAGAGATCTTGGGGTCCATATCCACAGATCTCTAAAGGTTGCCAGTCAAGTGGATAGAGCTGTGAAGAAGGCCTATAGTGTGTTAGCTTTTATTAACAGGGGGTTGGAGTTTAAGAGCCATGGGGTTATGCTGCAACTGTACAGGACCTTGGTGAGACCACATTTGGAATATTGTGTGCAGTTCTGGTCACCTCACTATAAGAAGGATGTGGAAGCGCTGGAAAGAGTGCAGAGGAGATTTACCAGGATGCTGCCTGGTTTGGAGGGTAGGTCATATGAGGAAAGGTTGAGGGAGCTCGGGCTGTTCTCTCTGGAGCGGAGGAGGCTGAGGGGAGACTTAATAGAGGTGTATAAAATGATGAAGGGGATAGATAGAGTGAACGTTCAAAGACTATTTCCTCGGGTGGATGGAGCTATTACAAGGGGGCATAACTATAGGGTTCGTGGTGGGAGATACAGGACGGATATCAGAGGTAGGTTCTTTACGCAGAGAGTGGTTGGGGTGTGGAATGGACTGCCTGCAGTGATAGTGGAGTCAGACACTTTAGAAACATTTAAGCGGTTATTGGATAGGCACAGGGAGCACACCAGGATGATAGGGAGTGGGATAGCTTGATCTTGGTTTCAGATAAAGCTCGGCACAACATTGTGGGCCGAAGGGCCTGTTCTGTGCTGTACTGTTCTGTGTTCTGTGTTCTGTATATCCATTTCCCTTGCTTGTATGCCACGTCTAGATTATATCTTTGTAAACGAATTAACGTTTCTTTTGCAGACGCTCTGGAACAGAGAAGAGCAGTTTGAGGAAAATCCTTCGAAGTGGCTTATGGTCAGAATCCACTGACATTTTGTCTATCCCAAGCATGTCTTGATGAAAATGCCATGGGCAAAACAATCGCCAGACATTCTTTCTCAATCTGAGCATAGCGTCATTCAGTTTGCGTTAATGCCCCAGATGCAAGTGATACTGGTTATCCTCACTGCATTGGGGCTGCTCCAAGACTTGACTTTCTGCTGTCTCACTTTGTCAAAATCGGATGAAGAGCTTTTGCTGTCAGTACATGGAATCATAGAATCCCTACTGCGCAGAAAGAGGCCATTTTGGCCCATCGAACCTGCACCAACAACAATCCCATCCCCATACCCCCACGTAATTACCCTGCTAATCTCCCTGACACTAAGGGGCAATTTAGCATGGCCAAACCACCTGACCTGCACATCTTTGGAGTGTGGGAGGAAACCAGAGCACCCAGAAAAAAACCCACGAGGAGAATGTGCAACCTCCGCAGTCACCCAAGGCCAGAATTGAACCCGGGTCCTTGGTGCTGTGAGGCAGCAGTGCTAACCACTGTGCCACCGTGCCGCCCCTACGTGTCCTATGTACTTGGGTTCAGGCATCTTCAATCGCAATTCTTTTCTTGTTCAGCTTCAGGTTCATTTGGCGAGCTCCCTCTTGCAGTCACAGTAGATTCTGATCATGGTCAGCAGTGGCTTCCTCCATTGTGTCTCCAAATCCATAGACTAGGGGATCATCCACTACGTCTTCTACTCTGAGAAGGTCATTGAGTATCTCTTGCTGTCTGCATTGACACCAATCTGCAGCTGTGGAAATGCTCAAACGGCACACACAACCATCTGTATATCCTGAATGGCATCATGAATGTAGTTGGAAAACTGCTGTTTCCAACCAGCTGCACTTGCCAATAACCATCCTTGCATCTAAGAGTTGTGGCAAAATTCCTTCGATGGTTGGCGCAGGGTAGTGAGAGCTCTTGAATGTTGTTTTTAGATCCTTTGAGTCTATGCACTCTCAGCTTCCGGATTGTTTCACTGCTACCATGCTGCTAGGGAGTTCAAATAATCATTTCGCAGTACAGAACATGAATATTGGTGAAAACAGACATTTTGGCCAAGGCTATCATCTTGCATTCAGCAGAGCAATTGCAAGTAACTGCTAAGCTGCCAGGCAGCTGCCAGCTTTACATTTTCAAACAATGTTTGGCAGTTAACTGTCAGGCACCATTAACTGGTGCATTCTCCATGGCAATGCTTCTGCCAATCAGAGACCACTTGCCAACCAATCAGCAATCTCTTCTCAAACAATATGCAGTTATTGTTGCCCTTGACATTGCTATTCTTAGGACTGTCCCAACGAGCGTAAGACTAAATGCTTTGAAAAAGTATCATTTTTCAGCAATATCCTGTGGGAGCTGTCACTTTCCTGATTACTCACTTTTTCCAGTTATTTAGGTTTTTAAGGTTAGACTGGAGGGCAGCTGGAACTCTTCTCGGCAGATGCTGATTTGGTCTAACACTCTCATCTACTTTTATGATATTCAGCAGGTAGACATCCAAACCCTGTAAACATTTCTTTGTACTCCTCCAGGCTCTATTCTGTGGTAAATGGGTTAGCGTGCTGCAACATGTTGTCATTCTCTGTTGGCATATTCAGGTTTGCCAGTCCAAGCTTTAGACTTGCTCCTGCTAACATGATTGGCTTTTGCTTACTGTTTATGATCTGGAACTCTAGCTCTTTGGCCTTGCCACTGTAATGGCTCTCATTAATTAGCCCTCTTGCCATGAGGATTGTGCCATCATATCTCAACCTTACTTTTGAGGGCTTCATTTTTGGATCACAATGTTGAGTCACTTTGCACAGGTCTGCAAAGATCATGACATTGCAAGCCACATCAGTGTCTATCTTACACTTCACATTCACTTGATGCTCCCCTTCTGTGGTCATCATTCCAGCAGTCACAAATCATTTATCACCTATAGACTTAACAAAGCCAACCTGTTGTATAGTGTATAGTGATTCATCAGACTCTTCAGCTGACATCTCGCTAGTGGCCATCTCACACAGAATGGTAGAATCCCTACAGTGCAGAAGGCGGCCATTTGGCCCATCAAGTCTGCACCGACTCTCCAACAGAACCTCACACCCAGACCCTAACCCTGCAATCCCATGTATTTACCCCGCTAATCCCCCCAAACATGCACACTAAGGGGCATTTAGCTCAGCCAATCCACCTAACCAGCACATCTTTGGACAGTGGGAGGAAACCAGAGCACGTGTGTTGAGATCAAGTTCTTTACTGGCTTGGGAGATGTTAAGACAGAGGTCAGGTGCTTCCTTGAAGAGAAGGAAAGCTCTTCAGCAGAATGTCCAGCTCTTCAAGATTCAATTTCAGCTCCGCTTCTGACACCATGGGCTGGACTTTCCAAAACCGGAAAATCCTGCCTGAGGTCAACGGACCTTTGCATGGTCCGCTCCCTGCCTGCTACAATTCCCATGATGGGTGGGACAGGGAAATTCTCCCTGCCATGTCACAAGTTCATAGAGTGCATTGCTTCCAGTACAATGGGGGCGATTCTCCCAGACCACTGCATTGCTTTATCAGCTCAACAGGCCGGGAGACTCAAACGGAAGCTGTGTAGCGGGCTTCCCGCTGGGTGCCACAGCCTCCGAAAGCCTCCGGCTGCCGGATTTCCGATGCCGTCTGCTCCGTGCAAGATGTCAACGTGGAGCTGAATACATTATTGAAATGAAGATTTTCATTCAATCAGCGGGCCCAGGACTGAAGTCTCCGGGCCCGCTAGGGTATCTGCCCCCACCAGGAGTGGTTCACTCCAGCGGGGTTTCCAATAGCTCCCCACTTACAGGGAGTTAGCAGGCCACCTCTGCTGGAATGAGCCATGGAGGCCCCCCAGGAGGTCAGGGGTAAGAGGGGGATGCCCCCAGGGCATTGCCAGCTTGGCAGTGCCAGCCTGGCCCCCAGCACTGCACAAGGAGCAAGGGAGTACCTTGGCATTGCCCACTGGACATCGGGTAGTGCCAAGGGGTGTGGTCTAATGGGGGTGGGGGCCTATAGCATCAGGGCGTCTGGGGGGAGATCGGTGGGGGTGCGGGGTCCTGCTACCACTCTGCACTCAGCGGTGACGGAGGGAACACCTGCTGGGGGGGGGGGGGAGTCAGGGCTGCGGGGGAGGGGGGAACAGAGGGAGGGAAGGCCTGCTGGGGGGGAGTCAGGGCTGGGGGAAGGGGGGGACAGAGGGTGGGAAGACCTGCGGGGGGGGGGAGTCAGGGCAGTGGGGAACAGAGGGAGGGATGGCCTGCTGGGGGGGAGTTAGGGCTGTGGGGGAGGGGGAGAAGGGACTGTGGGGGAGGTGGGGTGGGAGGGCAGGGGGGGCCGGGGTTGCCGATTTGGGGGGGGGGGGGGGGGGGTCAGGAGATTGGGACTGCTGGGGGAGGGGAGATCAGGGCTGCGGTGGTGGGGGAGTGCGATCAAGATCGGGGGGGAGGGTTCGAGGGCCCAGACACGTTTGGGGGCCAGCGATCGGGCCGTGGAGAGATTGGTGGGGCAGCGATGGGGGGTTGTTGGTGCTGGCCAGCAACTGAGTTGGCCAGCGATCAGGAGGCCGGCAGTGCGGGGCTACTGCGTATGCGCCAATCTTGGTGCTAACAAATCGGCACATGCGCAGTGACCCACTCTACACTATGCTGCCGGCATCTCCAGCGGGAATAGCCCCCGTCTCCTGATTTTTAATAAGATTCATGCTAGTGCACTCCGCAGTGCACAGTGTGTGGGAGATTCATTTTGAAAGTCCTGCTGAAGAAACCAGTGGGATTTACTCCAGTTTTTATGTGTATTCAACACTTAGAGTTTTTTTGGGAGAATCCCACCCCATGCCTCTTAGAACTGCATGTAACATGGCTGCCCCAAGTCGTTGCCTCAAGGCTGAGATCACACGACTATAGCGAGCCAGGCAGGACCTTTAATCCATGATTGCATTTCAATCCCAAACAATTTATACACTGAGATAATAACTGTGAAGGAGGAATATAGATCTGGGCGTCTCCATATGGAGGGCACTCCTTAACTAGCGATCTTTGTGGAAAAAACATGCAGTTATGACTAGTGAGATCGCTATGTAGCTGAGTTCATAACAAGGAAACTCTGTGGAGAGGCTCTGAAATTAGGATGTTGGGCCATCCACTATTATTGATGGAATATTATCATGCAAACATTAATTAAATGATGTCCCATTGGATGTGATATTTATGGAACAGAAAAAAACTTAATAATGTGCAAGTGACAGCCAAAATATTTTGCGTTATATTATCTTGCTACTGGGAATTGTTTAATAATGGATAGCACCCAGCCTCAATCTGAATGAGCCAGAGTAAAAAGAATTTAGATAACACAAACAAAAACAGAAAATGCTGGAAAATCTCAGCAGGTCTGACAGCATCTGTGGAGAGAGAATAGAGCCAATGTTACGAGTCTGGATGACCCTTTGTCAGACCTCAACATTGTCTCTATTCTCTCTCTCCGCGGATGCTGTCAGATCAGCTGAGATTTTCCAGCATTTTCCGTTTTTGTTTCAGATCCCAGCATCCGCAATATTTTTGTTTTTATCTTAGATAACACAAAACTACTTATATTTCAACTGCCATTAACTCATATATAAAGATGCACCCTGCAAGAAAAAGTTACAGCTAACTTACCACATCTGTACACAAGACAACACCATGATCTGGGAAACAGAAAAAGTGCTGTAAAAGTCTTGCTAATGATATTCTTTGCAGAAGTTTTGTTTTGCTGTAGAAAGCTGAGATGCAGCTGCTCCTGATTTCGAAAACCTTGATATAAATATGAGCTTGCTATAAGTACCAGAAACACTTGACTCCAGTCATAATCTTTGGAGACCAACAGTTTAGCCAACTATTTGGTGTTTACGACGATTCTGTCTGGAGTACGGTTGGCTGTCCTCATGGAATACACTGATCTTCAAAACCATGAAATATATTGAGATAAGAGTCAATAAAGAGGATATCAATTTCCAGAAATCACCAGGTTGTTATAGAATCAAGTTACAGCACCCTAAAGTGGTCACAGCACAGAACGAGGCTATTTGGCCCATTAAGCCCATGCCAGTTCTTTGCTAAAGCAATTTTAGTAGACCCACTCCCTGGTCCTTTTTCCATACTCCTCCAATTTGTCTTTCCCTTTCAAGTATTTATCCAATTGCCTTCATGATGCTAGAATGGTTGCTAATTTTTAAATCTGAGGTCGATATTTTTTTGTTAAGCAAAGGTATTAAGGAATATGGGCCAAAGGCAGTTATATGGATCTAGGCCACAGATCAGCCACGATCTCACTGAATGGCAGAACAGGCTCCAGGGACTGAATGGCCTACTCCTGTTCCAATGTTCCTATGATTGAATCTGCTTCCACCACACTCTCAAGCAGTGCATTCCAGATCATGACTGCTTGCTGCATAAGAAAAATATTCTCATGTTTCCTTTGTTTCTTTTACCAACCACTCCCAATCTATGTCACCTGTTTCTTGACTCTTCTACCTATAGGAATTGTTCCTCTCCATCTACTCTACCTAGACCCTCATGATTTTAGCTTTTATCAAATTCCCTCTCAACCTTCTCTTCTCCAAGGAAAACAACCTGAGCTTCAATCTATCTAGCTAGCTGTAGTCCCATATCCCTGGAAACATGCTCACAGCTCTTTCCTGCACTCTTTCAAAAGCCTTCATATTCTTCTTGCAGTGTGGTACCCAGAATTGCACACGTCATTCAATATGAGGGAGAACCAGTGTTTTATAAAGATTCAACATAACCTCCTTACTTTTATGTTCTCTGCCACTATTTACAAATCCCCAAAACATGTACAATCCAGTTTATAACTGCTTTCTCTATCTTCCTGCCACCTTTAACAATTTGTGCACATATACACTCAAGTTTCTCTGTTCCTCTACTCCTTTTAGAATTGAATCCTTTAATTTATATTGCCTTTCCTCGTTCTGCACTCTTAGCAGATGAAATTTAATTCAGAGTAGTACTATGTGTTCACCCGCCTAATTCCTCTTTATATATCTCCCTATTCTCCTTACAGTTCACGATGCTTCTAGGTTTTGCAAATTTTGAAATTGTGCTCTCATAATCCAAATCCAAGTCATGGAGCGGCACGGTAGCACAGTGGTTAGCACTGCTGCCTCACAGTGCCAGTGACCTGGGTTCAATTCCCAGCTAGGGTCACTGTCTATGTGGAGTTTGCACGTTCTCCCTGTGTCTGCGTGGGTTTCCTCCGGGTGCTCCGGTTTCCTCCCACAGTCCAAAGATGTGCTGGTTAGGTGTATTGGCCATGCTAAATTCTCCCTCAGTGTACCTGAACGGGTGCCGGAGTGTGGTGACCAGGGGATTTTCACAGTAACTTCATTAGTGTGAATGTAAGCCTACTTGTGACTAATAAATAAACTTAACTTTAATTATTCTTTAATATACTGTATATCATGAAAAGTCGTGGTCCTTGTACCAACCCCTGTGGAAACCCACTGTGCACCTTCCACTACCACCGCCTGGAAGTCCCCTCCAATCCATTCATCATTCTGACTTGGAAATGCCTGCCATTCCTTCACTGTCACTGGGTTAAAATCCTGCCAATCCCTCCCGAACAGCATTGTGAGTGTACCTACACCACATGGACTGCAGTGGTTCAAGAAGGCAACTCAGCACCACCTTCTCTCGGGCAATTAGGGATGGGCAATAAGTATTAACCTAGCCAGTGAGGCCCACATCTCTTGAATGTATAAAAAAAAGTCTGAAAAACAACCGTTCACCACTACTCTCTCATCACCAGAGTTTGTGATATGGTCATATTTTCTTTTATGCTAAGATAACATTGCACAATGATATTCCTGTTACTCTATGACTCAAGAACAGCTTCTTCCCAGACTTTTGAATGGACCTGCCTTACATTAAGTTGATCTTTCTCTACACCCTAGCTATGACTGTAACACTACATTCTGCACCCTCTCCTTTCCTCCTCCTCTATGTACTCTATGAATGGTATGTTTTGTCTGTATAGCGCCCAAGAAACAATACTTTTCACTGTATACCAATACACGTGGCAATAATAAATCAAATCAAATCAAAACGTGGTATTGTGGAAGTAGTAATTTTTATCTTGTTATAAAACACAAAAAGTGGCAGTAGTTACATGATTAAGACGAGGTGTCAATGAGCATAAATACTGTGGAACTTTCCATTGCTGTTTTACAGCATTATGTCCATACCTGAGAGAGAACTTCAGCATACTGTTACCAGCAGGCCTGAATAGTAGGTAACTATTATCATCCTTCACCAGTTAAATATCTTCTGAAAGGATTCTTCTCCTCAATCAGTAAAAAAAAGATTATTGTGAACATCATAATGCTCAAATCAATAAAAACTCAGGCGTTTTCTACAATATCTGAATGGAAAGCCATTCCTCGTCTTTGACATTGTGTAAGAACAATCTGCAGGAACTCGCTGGTTTGTACAACAGACCAAAGGGAACAATGGAAACCTCCCTGTGTGTCACCCCCTCTGATCTGGCACAATTTGCTCAACCCCACAGATCAGTTCAAATAAGGTTTTGAATTGGATCAGGGGTTTATATGGAGCATAACACTGAAATTTAAAAATATGTCCTTTGATATTGTAAGAAATCTCCATGTCTCCATTTAACACAGTGTGACAAAAAAAAAACATTTTGAAGCAAGCAAGCAGAAGACCAAATGATTGTGAGCTTTTATTAAATTCCCAACTGAGGGTGCAAAAGAGTCCAGAGTCAGAGGAATGGGCAGATGGAGAATTGTAGTGTGGGAGGATGTTATCAAGGTAGAGACAGATGAAGCTATGCAGTGAATTCAACAAATTTAAATTTGAGGGAATGGGAGACCCAGGGCCAATGATCAATGAGGACATGGGTAATGGACAGCCAGATAGGGCACAATAGGATAGAGGCAGCAATGTTTTGTATGAGCATCTTGCCAGACAATCCAGAAACTCAGCTAATGTTTTGGGGACCCGGGTTCGAATCCCACCATGGCAGTTTGTGGAATTTAAATTCAATAAAAAATATCTGAAATTAACAATCTACTAATGACCATGAAACTATTGTCGATTCTTGGGAAAAACTCATCTGTTTCACTAATGTCCTTTAGGGAAGGAAATCTGCTGTCTTTACCTGGTCTGGCCTACACGTGATTCCAGAGCCACAGCAACGTGGTTGACTCTCAACTGCCCTCCAAGGGCAACTAGGGATGGACAATAAATGCTGGCCAGTCAGCGATGCCCATGTTGCTCGAATGAATAAGAAAAAATTTACATGACGGGTGGCTTAGGAATTGAGCCTGACGATATGAGTGAGGGTGTTGGCAATGGATGGGCTGAGGTGTAGAATGTATGACAATCAGAGTTATGGGAGTGGGTAAAGCTGGTCTTTGTAATGCAGAGGATATGAAGTTGGAAGCTCAGCTCAGGTTCAGATATGGTGCTGGGATGGAGAACAGTTTGTTTCAGTTGAAGTAGTGGTCAGGGAGTAGGATGGAATTAGCAAAAATGGTATGGGGTAGGCACCAGGGCTGAAGACATGGTTTGGTCTTTCCAGAGTTCAACTGTTGTAAATTATTGCTGACCAAGGGCAGGTGGTCTGACAGCACAATGCCAGCCTCTGAGAGTTCCTTGGCCACTATGGAGGTAACAGCATGGTCACAGAAGAGAAATCATTACTGCTGATGCTCTGGCCACAAGAGGATGATGAAGATTCAGGGGCCCAGTTGACCCATCTTCTCTCAGCCTAACTGCTGCCCTATGACAGCACAACGCAAGCAAAGAGGCAGGAACAGGCATGTTGCCTTGTCACCTCTGAGCCTTAGGCAGCGTACACGGCTAATCAAAGTAAAACTAAAAGAAAAGTAATAAAATAACTGTATCAGAAAGTGATGTGAGTGTGAAACCCGTGTGGATTCAACAACCATTTGAAAAAAATCTCTAATTAGCTCCCCTGATGTTTTAACCGGTAAAAGCAATATGTAATTGAGCCATACAGACTGAAGGTTAAAAGTTCAATCACTAGCTTTACTGTTAGCTGATGTTAATCAGGGCATTAATTCTGGAGTTGCAGTTGGGAACTCCATCCCTCAGATAAGAGTGGGTAATAAGCTGGGAGGCTTATTCCTGATAGTCCTCTAATATGTGCATATGCGCGTGTTGAATAAAGACAGGACCTGAGCCAGATGTAGTGACCCCTCCAGCTGAATAGTCCATCCTGACAGGATTTTCCTATTAGTGACAGGAAACAGTAGGCAGGTTCGATTCCAAATCATGAAACTCCATTGGAAAAGCAGCACTGAATACAGCATTTCTTGGTCAAGACATTAATGAACTCAGGGACAGGTCTGTCACCCAAACAGGCATTGCGTACTAAGGTGGGCTGACACCACAGTAGGCAGGATAAAAGGCTCACCTTGGCAACCATCGTCATGTTAGAACTCTGCTCAAAGTCCTGGCAAGTGTCTGGAAGGTAGTTTTTTTTAAAAATTCTGTCGCCTCTCCACTCACTGCAGGACCAGAATTTCCTGCCTGAAGTCAACCTTTGCTGGTCCGTCGAATTCTCCGTCCTGCCTATGACGATTCCTGCGGTGGGCAGGAATGGAAAACCCCACCCTGGAAAGTCCATTCTCGTAACAGGCCAAGAATTCAAAGAAAAGCCAATGCAATGCGCATCAGTTTGAGACTTCACCTTGCTTGCTCAGAGATTGCTTCCAAGTATAGTACACAAAAGATAGAGGGGGGGACCTTTGCTCTTCCTCCTTTGGGTACTGACTGCATTGTACAAATAATACAGTGAGAGTAATGTAGTGGAATTGCAGCCATTTTGAGGGAGGGTATCTCTGGATCTATGGCCAGGATTTTCCACTCCTGTTCACGTCAGGCAGAATTGGCAGTGTAAGTGGGAAATATCGTAAGAAGGTCTAAATCACTCGATCCCCAGGGAGTGTACATGATTCTTACATTCTCAGCCAGAGCCCTGGAATCTTTCAGAGCCCACAGAGGCTGCTTTGGTTGCCTCCTTGGGGACGAGGGCTATCCCCTGAGGATGTGGCTAAAGACACCTGTGTGGAGGACATAGAGTGCAGCTGAGGCAAGATACAATGAGGCTCCTGTAGCAACAAGCACTTTAGTGGAGCAGATCATAGGGATGTTGAAGATGAGGTTCTGGTGCCTGGACTGGTCTGGTGGAGCCCTGCAATACAATCCACAGAGAGTATCACACATGGTCACCTGCTGTGCCCTCGCCAACCTAACACTGCAACAAGGGAAGCAACTCCCTGAGAAGGTGATGAAGGATTGGCACATCTTCTCTGATGAAGAGGATATCGAAGGGAATGAGATTGAGAGGATCCTGAGGGTGAGGATGTCGGCCATGAGGCCATGGCAATGTCCAGATAAGACAGACCAGCTCAGGACATGTTCATTGCTGATAGATTGATGGTGAAGATATCCAGTGAAGACATCCCATTATCTTCACACGGCATCTGTGAGCATTGCTCTCCCATCTGAGTGATGGCAGTGCACATAGCCCTTGTGATAAGGCTCCTGACATGGTGATGCAGCAGATGCCCGTAATCCCTACATTGCAGGAGGATGATGATGACTTGCATGGGGATCGTCCAGAGATCCTCAAAAGGTTTCTGTGAACGTCTGACTCCTGTCTGGCTGATGGCAGCTCACTTGCTGTCAATGATCAGGGTCATACCATGTCATTGCTGTGGGAAAAGTATAAATTTTCCTGATCCTATGGCATCTTTCGTGATCTGAGCCCTTGAGAACCACAGTGTCACTGAAGACAGAAGTTGATGAGATGGGAGGGGGGGATGGTGACGGCAGCCACAACTCAAAGAGAGCACTCAGAGAATGACTGAGCTCTTCGACACCAGCCCAGGATATTCTGGCAGACATAATTCCCATCGAGATACAGACATGACTGATGTGTTCAATCACTCTGAAGACACGCCATCAATGTGCCAGGAATGTTGTACACAGCACAGGGAGGAAGTGCTGGACTGGGAACCCTGCCCTTGTCTTGTGCAGGAATCAGGATTTTACTTCAGACTGACAGCAGCCATAGAAAGGGGTGAAAATAGTGGGAGTTCATTTACAGAAATGAATGTTACATACAAATGATTAGCACCCATGCCCATACTGTGCAACCTCACCTTCTTAACTTTCCTCACTCTGCCGCTGTATCTTGGTGCATCCCCAACATCCACAGCAGAGGTGGAGGCAGCATGCTGTCTACCATGCCTTGTTGTTTGTGATGATCTTGGTTGGCATTCCATAGAGGTCTGAGACCTGGGGGGCTTTCAGGGTCCTGCGTGTGGCAGTGCCACCCTCCTCAGCCTGTGGAGCTGGAGCTGAAGCAATCGCATGAAGAGCAGAAAACTCCCAGAGTCACCTCGGAGGATGGCCCTGGCATGTGCACCATCTGATCCTTCTCCCTGTGGGTGCCCGAGGACCTTTGGCTTACGCCTTGAGAGGGAGGGGCAGCTGGAGGGAGCTTGATAAAGCCCACCTCACCTCTGGCAATAACACTGATGGATGCCAGCAAGAGTACAGCTCCTGCAGCAGTGAAGATCATAAGCCTTCAATCAAGATCTCAATGGCAGCCGTCATCCTACCAGTGTTGACCTTGGCCCATTGGCCTGTGGGCGCAATCACCTCAGTCTAAAGGTGGACAGACTCCTCCATGGAGGCATACAATCAGAGGAAAATTAAAGATATCCCTTCCTGATTTTCTCGACCTTGCCTTTGAAGCTCCATCAACTGAGGCATGATCGAGTCTAATGGGTCATCATCTGACTCGGACTCAGCAGATTCCTGGCCTCCAGCAATCCTCCATTGGTACCCTGAATGTCCCTGCCTCCACCTGCTCTGGACCAGACAATGCGATATGCTTACCAGATTGTGACTCTGAGGTTATCCTAAAACTAGGTCCAACCGAGGTGTGTGTCTCTAAGTTGGTGAAGTGTGTGTGAGTGCTGTGATGGTTCTTCTGTTTCAGGGTCCATGAATCCCTCTTCTGTGCCGATGTTGGGGCTGGAGTCGAGCGCCTGGCTCCTGGACCCCCCTTGGCTGCTTCTCAGATGTGCCTGTGAAAGAAAGGAGAGGTCATTAGTGCATGGCAGGGGCCTGAGAAACAGGAGACATCACCCACATCATGGGTGTTGCAGTGCTAGATCTTCACTTGGTTGAGCACTGCCAGCCTCACCATCAGCACAGGAACGGTCCACATCCTCCTCTGCCAGCTGAGTGGCTCTCTCCTCAAAGACCGTGAAATTCTGGAATCCCTCCAACCATCTGGGATCTCTCTCTCTTGTTGTGGATCATCATGTCCTACATGAAGACAGATGGAGAGAGTGTAAGCAGGACACGTTCCGGGGCAGATGTTAATGTGGCCTGGCATTGTGGATGGAAAGTGGGACCCAGGGGGATGATGAGGACATGGAGATGAAAGTGTGTGTGGGAGAGTTAGTGATGGTGTCCTTTGAGCTGGCATTGAGTGAGATCCCTGTAGATGTCTGATGGATCTGTGAGTGTGTGAGTTGTGTGTGTTGAGAAGAGTGTCTTATCCTGGCATAACAGAGATCATTCATCCTCTTGTGGCACTGGATAGCTGCCCTTTTCTGCAGGGTGTTGGCACTGATCACTGACCCCACTGCCTTCCATGCTGGAGTGGTCGCCTTGGTTGCAGATCTTCTCCCAGCGCATGGGTACAGTACATCACGGCAGCCTCCACTGTGTCCAGCAGGCGCTGGAGGGATACATCTGTTAATTTGGGTGCTGAATGCCTCCTGGATCTGGCAGCCATGACTTCCCAGCAAACTCCGAGGTGCAGGAGCGGCCTTTAAACATGATACCCAGATCGTTGCAGCGCTGAGGTGATGGTGGGGTGAATGAGAAACTGTCCACCAGCGATACAGCGTGGAACCCATGCCTGCAGATGTTTCTCACCAAGTACTGCACTATATGGCCCCCATTGCCATCAGCAAGTTCAACACTGTCACCGCCCAAATTTGGATTTTGCCGATTTCTGCGCCGATTCTGACCAATGACAGAATTAAATGGATTTTCCACAACAAGCCCATGATGTGAAGCCTCCAAATGATCAATCCCTTGTGCACAGCTAATTGCACATTTACCACACAGCAGGAAACCATTCCAAGATGGGCTGCACATGTTTACAGTGAGACAACTACTCTTATATCTTTAATTTGATTTGATTTATTATTGTCACATGTATTAGTATACAGTGAGAAGTATTGTTTCTTGCATGCTATACAGACAAAGTATACCATTCATAGAGAAGGAAACGGCAGCATGGTGGCACAGTAGTTAGCACTGCTGCCTCACAGCTCCAAGGACCCGGGTTCGATTCCCGGCTTGGGTCACTGTCTGTGTGGAGTTCGCACATTCTTCCCGTGTCTGCGTGGGTTTCCTCCGGGTGCTCCAGTTTCCTCCCACTGTCCAAAGATGTGTGGGTTAGGTTGATTGGCCATGCTAAATTACCTGTTAGTGTTCCGGGATGCGTAGGTTAGCGGGATTAGTGGGGCAAATTTGTGGGATTATGGGGTTAGGGCCTGGGTGGGATTCTTGTCGATGCAGACTCGATGGGCCGAATGGCCTCCTTCTGCAAGTAGGGATTCTATGATAGGGGAGGGTGCAGAATGTTATATTCATTGCTAGGGTGTAGAGAAAGATCAACTTAATGCAAAGTAGATCCATTCAAAAGTCTGATGGCAGCAGGGAAGAAGCTGTTCTTGAGTCGGTTGGTAAGTGTCCTTAGAATTTTGTATCTTCTTCCCAATGGTAGAAGGTGGAAGAGAGAATGTCCGGGGTGCGTATGGTCCTTAATTATGTTGGTTGCTTTACCGAGGCAGCACGAGGTGTACCCACCACATGTCTGTTACTTACCCTGACTCAGACTAGCTGCTCACATCCCTGTAATATTTCTGGGTTGCTGCTCTGAATGAAACAAAAACACATTTGACTTGTGAAACTTTTCCACTTCAATGCCAGGGTGTTGAAGCAGAGCAGAAGCCAGGAGGGCAGGACCAAGTTTTCAGACTCTGACCTCCAGGCACCCGTAGATGCTGGAAAGGAGCAGAAAGACATATCCTCTTCCTGAAGGGGGTTAAAAAAAAGGCTTCTAGCCACAACCAAGAGGGCTTGGGTGGAAATCACCGATGTAGTCAGTGCCCCAGAGTGTTTCGGCACATCTGAATTAGTGCTTTAATGAGCGTATTTGGGTAGGAAAGGTGAGACTCCAGCGAACGGAGAGGGTCTTGAATATTGACCCTATAACACCCAGAAGCCAAGGAGACAGAGGGTGCATGCTGCTCCTCAACTTTGGAGAGGTTTGTGTTCAGGACACTTACTCAGTCCTCAGGGAAGTTCTGAGTCATAGTGCTGCTTATGCAGCTTATGCTTACTGCAACCTGCTACTTCTAATGGGGATGTGCCCTTCTCCATGCAGGAGGGTAGTGCCTTTTCTCCATCTCTGATCTATCCTTGCAGGAGAAACAGGTGTATAACACCCAAGAAACAGATAAGACCAGTGGAGGGAGGTTCCTTATGATACATCAGAGGAGGCAGCCTGGGACATTGCAAGGGTGCTTGCAGCTGGCAGAAGTTGGTGATGGTGAGACTGGCATTCCTGGTGCACGTGATCACTGAAGAGGCCCATCCATGTGTTAGTTTGCTAGCGGGGAGAGGGTTAATAAGAACATAAGAACTAGGAGCAGGAGTAGGCCATCTGGCCCCTCAAACCTGCTCCGCCATTCAATAAGATCATGGCTGATCTTTTCATGGACTCTGTTCTACTTACCCGCCCGCTCACCATAACCCTTAATTCCTTTACTGTTCAAACACTTATTTATCCTTGCCTTAAAAACATTCAATGAGGTAGCCTCAACTGCTTCACTGGGCAGGGAATTCCACAGATTCTGTGTGTGAAGAAGTTCCTCCTCAACTCAGTCCTAAATCTGCTCCCCCTTATTTTGAGGCCATGCCCCCTAGTTCTAGTTTCACCCGCAGTAGAAACAACTTCCCTGCTTCTATCTTATCTATTCCCTTCATAACCCTGTATGTTTCTATAAGATCTCCCCTCATTCTTCTGAATTCCAATGAGTATAGCCCCAGTCTACTCAGTCTCTCCTCATAAGCCAACCCTCTCAACTCCAGAATCAGCCTAGTGAATCTCCTCTGCACCCCTTCCAGTGCCAGTATATCCTTTCTCAAGTAAGGAGACCAAACCTGTACACAGTACTCCAGGTGTGGCCTCACCAGCACCTTATACAGCTGCAACATAATCTCACTGTTTTTTCACTGATGAATTTTTAAAAATGTCTAACCAGGAAACCATTGTTGATTGTTGTAAAAACCCATCTGATTCACTAATGTCTGCTCTCCTTACTTGGTCTGGCCTACATGTGTCTCCAGATCCACAGGAATGTGGGTGACTCTGAAATGGCCCAGCAAACCACTCACTTCAAGCACAATTAGGGATGGGCAATAAATTACTGGCCCAGCCAATGACGCCCACAACCAATGAATGAACAAAGAAAAAGACCTCCACTGTCTCTGTCATTCTCTTTGCTGGGCCACAATGTGAAGAAACAACAGATCATTCCAGACATGTGTGTATTGCTGGGTGCCACCCAACCATTCCAGCCAGCTGTTCAGTGAGGCTTCTGGTGAGCAGATGGCTCTCTTGTAACACAGCTGCACATGCGGCTTGATGAGAAACCATCTCTTCAAAGAATAGCCCTTAGCCCTAAACACCATCCATGGATAGAATGACTGTAGATAGTTTGACTGGTGGAGAATGGAAATGCCATGGCAATTACCAGGAAAGAGTGTGTACGCATGAAGAAAGCTCTTCTTGTGGCCGCAGTCCAGCTGCATATTCAGGGAGTGGTAATGAACCTTTCTGGGCAGTCAGTGGGGGCCTTGAAGACCACAGGTGTGCAGTCAATAATGCTCTGCACTGAGGGGAATAGAGCGATGGCAGCGAAACCCAGTGCCCTCCAAATCTGTGAGGCCCCAGCTGCCTCGAACCTTGGCAAAGAGATTGTGCGCCACCTACGAAATACAGCAGTGCACAGCCAACTGTGAGATGCTGCAAAGGTCTGCACCTGAGCCTTAGAAGGAACCAATTGTGCAGAAAGTTAAGGCACTGGTTTTCTGTCATGTCCACATAGTTTTGCCTGTTCCGGTATATTCTGTGCTGTAGTATCTCTTTCTCCTTGGTGGCTCTCATCCCTCTTCCTCTAGTTTCCTAATGCCAGTGGTTTCTTCCTCACGTGCAGGCTGCTGAACACATTGCCAGCTGCACCCTTCCTGTTGGCCAATTTGAGGTTCGCACAGCTCTTGTTCAATGACTCAATGCCCAGGCGATGTTAGGGCAATGACAGCCCCCTGAGGTGCCTTCTGCCTCCTCCCTTGTCCTTTGATGTGCTCCCGCAACGTCTCACTCCAGGGACTGAGCTTTTTCACATATTAGACGGCAAGCCACTAACCTCCATGCAAGTTTTTCTGTTTGCTGACTCACATTCAACCTGCTGCCCACCGGCCCTCATCGTGTTTGCACACTGAATACTCCTGAAGCCCTGCGGCTTCCAGCAAAGCCCCAACGTGCTGGAAAGTGGGCTTTTACGGAATGCTTCAATCAGCCTCTTAATAGGCGCGGGTCAGTTCCTAGGCCCATGTTCAAGCCTGCCCTCATGAAAGCCGCTGATAGCGGGAATGGAGGTGGAGGTTACGACTGTGCGACGCACTGGCCCTGCTTTTCCCATCAGCCTCCATTCCAGCTCCATGGAACAATGCAGCCCTCAGTATAGAATCATAGAACAGAATAGAATCATAGAAACTCTACAGTGCAGAAAGAGGCCATTCGGCCCATCGCGTCTGCACCGACCATTATCCCACTCAGGCCATATCCCCGTAACCCCACATATTTACCCCACTAATCCCTCTAACCTACGCATCCTGGGACACTAAGGGGCAATTTAGCATAGCCAATGTACCTAACCCACACATCTTTGTACTGTGGCAGGAAACCAGAGCGCCCGGAGGAAACCCACACAGACATGGGGAGAATGTGCAAACTCCACACAGACAGTGACCCAAGCCGGGAATCGAATCCGGGTCCCTGGCGCTGTGAGGCAGCAATGCTAACCACTGTGCCACCATGCTGCCACGTATCTAGGACCACACGTGAAGGATGGCCACCTGAAAGAATTGCCAGACAGTGAGCTGTGTCTGAGGAACTCTGGCAGGAGCCAATGCCTTCAGGAAAGGAATGAGGGAGAGGAGTAGCATTAAAAAAACCCCTGTAGATTGTGCAGCAAGCACAGTGCCGCTGGCAGGGACTTTTGTTTATACAACACAAGCAAGTAAATAAATTTATGGATTGTAAGCTGGCAAACCAGTCGAATTTTTTGGTCTTTCGTGATGGAAAGCTGCCAATAGTGGCTGGACCACAGAGCAAATAATTTGTCTTCATGCGGTCGTTCCTTAAAATAATAGAAAATCACAGCGAGATGATGTTTGTGGATAGAGCTAAGTCCTCAACAACTGTATTGGTTAGAATTTAATGTTGAGAGCATGCTTCACTGTACTGGTGACGCACTTTAACCAACTGGGGGTTAAGTAAACATGTTCATGTGTCAAATAAACAATGCACAGTTATATGGAATTAGAACTCGACAAAGCTGAGCTAAATGCTTCTGCATTGTGCCTCTCGACAATACAGAGTAAAATTGATTTAAGTGTCCCTGATGGTCTCTCTGGATTTTGTTCATTTGAAAAAGCTTTCAAAAATCAAGACCTCACAAAGCCATTAATTGCCCTTGTTAACTTAAGTAAGTTATTATACAAATTGACATTGACTATTTATCATTGTGTTATTACTATCTAGTCTCTGCGTATATCCGAATATCAATATAGAAATCTCTACTAAAAGTCTAAGAGATTATTAGCAGCAGATATTCATGTTCAGGACTTCATATATATCAAATAGAAAGGCACAGCACTGCCTGAATCACCAGAGGAGTGTAACAAGGGGTGACATCTCACAATATGTTTTCATTGGAACATGGGTTTTCAGCATACTTACTGTGCTGGAAAAATTTAGGGTCAATTTTAAACAAGGAAGCTCATTGTAATAATCTCACCGCAGCTAGTCTTCTGTCACCAATCAGCCTTTATTTACAGTGGTGGCTGAGTTCAGTTCAACAGTTACAGAAAGCAGATCGGTTCTGAGTCTATCGACTGCCGGCCTGACTGAATCCAGCTGGTTTTAAACCCCTCTCTGCTCTTTCCTGATTGGGTGAACCTTCACTCGCTTAATAGGGGAGCTCATACTCAATGAGGCCTCTCAGGGAGATTTATTAGATTTATTGATGATCCCCCGTGGCCATCATAACGCCCCTCCTTCCTCAAGTCTATTTCTTCCCCCACCCCCCCACCATTGGGCGGGGGGGGGCCTTCTCCATCACTTGACAATCGGCCTGGGACTGATGGGAAGTAGGACCGGTTCAGGGGTGTGAAGCGGATCGGAGACCTTTGCTTCGTAAAGGGAGTGCCGAGGAGCCACCAACTCTGGCTCTTCCTGAGGTCTGACTTCAGTAGGAGCGCTGGTCGCTTCTGCTTCCATTTCAGAATTCAGCTCCTCATCACCCGGAGGGGCAAGTGTGGGGTCAACTTCCAATTGAAACTCGACAGTGGTCATCCCTATGGCTGGAAATGAGGCCTGTACTGGCACGAGTTCCCCACTTCTGAGATGGTCCAGGTGTTGCTTGACAGTTTTGCCCTGCACTTGGCCCTTATAAGACACAGGCCATTTTTTCTCCATTACAATCCTGGGGACCCAACTGAGGCTGTCTCCAGAGTTCCTCACGTGGACTGGTTCACCGGTCTTGATTGTTCGTCTGTCCTTACTGAGCCGTGGCTCCTCCTCTGGGTCTCTAGTTGGGTCTCCACCCTGCTCGCCAGGTTTGGGAAAAGTAAGCTTAATCTTGACCAAATCCTTTGTCCCATTCACAATTCCACTGGGATGATTCCTGTCGTTATGTGAGGGGTAGTCCTGTAATTGAATAAAAATCGTGCCAGTTTGGTGTCTCTGGGAACTGCAGGTTGCTTTTTCTTGCTGATAGAAAAGCGAGAGAGAGAACAGCCAATCTCTTTAAGTGACAGCTGTGACTCAGTTGGGAGGGCTCCCAAATCTGAATCACAAAGTTCCAGCAGATCAGGCAGCATCTGTGGTGAGAAAAACACAGTTTGCTTTGGGTGGGAAGTTAAAACGTTCCAGTTTTCAAAGGAACTGAACCCACCTTGAATCCGCTAATTTCCAGTTTTCAGAGAGGCGGGATGAGGGCTAGAACACTACGTGAAATTGTTTTCATTCCTATTGTTAACCACCATGTTCCCAGACATCAGGAAACCGGTCAAATAATTGAAGGCGAAAAGAGGTCCATGAGGTAAGAACGTTTACAGCACTGCTTGTGGCCCAGGGGAAGCAGGGGTGTTTCTTCCAGGCCCAACAGACAAACCTGCAAACAACCCCCACCTCAGCAATCTCCCCCGAATTTCTCCATCACTGATGCCCCATCACCATGATTATAGACAACTCTTGTGATCACAGAAGCCCCTGGCACGATCTTTCCACCCCATTGTGCTGATCGAGTAGCATAGGGGGCAGGATATTTTAACAGAAGGGTAAAAACACGGATCGCGCCCAACACAGGCCGTTCACGATCCTCCCAGGCCATTTTTACTGACATACTCGGCCTTGTCCCCTTATGATCTGATTTAAATCTGATTACTGAGCCTGGGACACAATAATCTGGACTCACTTAGCTTTCTGACCTCATCATTGGAGGCCCTCACCTGATGTGATGGTCTCACTGGTGGGACCGGAGGGCTGAACTGATGGTCGGGGCAGTGGGAGGCAATGCCCCGTGAGCAGTATCAGCCTGGCACTTCCAGCTTGGGTTCCTGGCAGTGCCAGCCTGGCACCCTGGCACTGTCCACTGGGCACCCTGGAACTGCCCACCAGGCAGTAAAAATGGCCTGGGGGATAGGGCCTGAGGGTGTGGAGCCTCATGAGAGGGATGGAGCCAGACAAGAGCAGAGCCAAATGTGGTAGGGTGGGGGGAAGATTGGTAGGAGGGGAGGGAAGAGGGGAGTTCTGCATCAGGGGGGTGAGGGTGGTGGTGTGGCCGGCGGGGTTACATCAATCGGGGGGGTGTCCATGGGGAGGAGGTAGTAATCAGGGGCATCTGTGTTGGGGGGGGGACGGGATTGGGGGTGGCTGGGGGTGATGGCTGTTCACAGGGGAGGGAGTTGATAGATCTCCTATGTACTGTGCACACTTGTACACAGTATATGGGAGATCAGGCCGCATGCCTAGTAGTCTGCAGCCAGCTTCCCCGGTGAGCTTAGGCTCCACCCTGCCTCCCCCACCGGCATGAAACTCCTGACTGCCAAAATAATTGACAGTGTGTGGGAAAATTGCATGGGGCAGCTCCCGAAAAAACCAGAGCGAAACAATCCGGTTTTCAGACTTTTGTGACACTTTGAATTTTTGGGGGAAAATTCCACTCCCCCCCCCAATGTTTGACCCCCTCCCCAATCTCACCCCAACCCCACTGATTGATTCGCTTACCAATCCCCACCTCAACTCCAAATCTCCAACATCCCTCCAACTTGTTCTTGATTCCTTTCGACCTTAGGCATCTCCCCCATCCCAACCAGGATCACTCCCTGACCATTAAACCACACTGCACCCAAACCCTGAACTCTGCTGTCTCTATCCATAACAACCACTCACCTTATTTGCTCCAGAGGACTCAGGGCTTTTCTGCAGTAGTCCTATGCCCAAGTCAATCAATCAGGCAAGCTTCTAGACAGGGAACCTGTTCAAAAACAACAGACATACCATGGCACTAAAACTCTACGGCATTTGGTGAAACTTGGACTTCAGGAATTCCAACCACGATTCCTCCCCAATTCTGAAGTTGAAACCCAACCCCACTACATATTAGGGCCATTAATACTCTGTTTCTCTCTCCACACATGCTGCCTGACCTGCTGAATGTTTCCAACATTTTTTATTGTTATCCCAGATTTTTAAGTCTTTCCTCATATTTATATTTCCTCATACTAGGCAGCATTCTTAGTTCTACTGTCGTATGTGCCTCAGTATCTTACCTTTAATGGGAAAGCTTTCAGCTCTAAGGGAATAGAAATTTGGAGCATATAACGATGAAGCAAAAGTTGCTTCTCCATAAGGTGAATGGTCAATGTGAAATGATTTTTCTTTTGCTTTCAGGATATTGAACATACTGGTGAGGCCCCATATTTAACCCTGTGATACTCTCAGAAAGTTCTAATTTGTTGGCCTTCTCCTTGAACCACTACAGTTCTTGGCCAGAATTTTACCACCTCCACTTCATGGACAGAACACATCGACTGCATTTGGGAGTCTTTGAAAACCTCATAAATCTGTCAAAAAAATCAAATGCCACTTGAATATGCTCGAGGTTCGCAGAGCGGAATTCTCCATTGGCCATGGGCGAGATTTTACACGCCTTCTCCGAGTAAGGTTGTAAAATCCCGGTCCTTGTGTTGATCTTAGAGGGTTTGAATATGAATTCCAGGTGTCAAGTGTGCTGATAAAGTGAAATAGCCTGTCCTACAAGTCGTTAAGCAATCTGAATTTTGTTGCAGCTGTAATCTTCACCTGCTCCACACTCCTTCAACTACCTTCATCCACATCGCCCCCTCCAGTCCCTCTTCCCCTCATCCCTTATCTCCTCACCATCTCAACCTTGTCATGCCTTCCCCTCCTCATTCACTCACACCCCCTTAATCCCCTACCCAATCACGCAGCATCCATTTCATGGACAGAACTCATTGACTGCATTTGGGAGTCTTTGGAAAGCTCATAAATCTGTGAAAATAATCAAACATTACTTGAATATGCTCTTGAAAACTATTATCCTTTTAGAAACTCATAGATCTGTCAAAATAAACAAGCTCACTTTCCCAAGGACAGCTGTGTAAACAAAATCTGCAGTGCAAAATCCATTAGCAGTTTGGAAGGCAGCCAAACTATTGAATTGATATTTCTCAGCACAACTGCATAAACAAACCTTGCAGTACAGACGCCATACATGCCCTTGGAGACAAGTAAAACTCAGATGGTTGTCAAAGCTTTCAAACAAATAGCTAGCTGAGCTGTTCTTTAAAGAGTGAACAAAAATCTTGGCAAAGGTTTCAACAATTAGTTTTTTGATCTCACATTGGACTATAATGTCCACATTGTGCAATGCAGAATGTCAATTTATCAAGTGAATGATCTACTCCAATGTGTCTAAAGACCTATCCACTTTTACAATGCTGTACTTTTACTTCACAGCTTGCTAGTTGTCAAAAGTAACAAAATGCTTTCATGAAGATTGTAGAAATTCTGAAATGCCTACTTCTAGAATGGCGCTGGCAACTTTATCAGCAGCATGCAGAGTTCCCAACCTACCCCCTTAATCACCCGCCCCCTGAAAATAGCTGGAGCTGGAAATGGATTGGGATCTCCTGATCCACGCTCCGGCTAGCAGCTTTTTCTCCTGCCTGGCTCTGAGCAATCCAGAATTGGGACCACAAAATCCAGCCCATTAATTCTGTTTCACTCCAGAGATGCTGCCTGACTGACTGAGTATTTCCGGCATTTCCTGTTTTCATTTTGTTCCCCATTCTACAATGAAATTGGGAGCAGGAATAGGCCATTCAGCCCCTTGAGCCTGCTACAGCATTCAGCTTGATCGTGGCCGATTGTCTAGCTGAACATCATTTTCCTACATTATCCCCTGATAGGGAGGCGATGGCCTAGTGGTATGATCGCTAGACTATGAATCCAGAAACTCATGTTCTGGGGACCCGGGTTTGGAACCTGCAACAGCAGATGGTGGAATTTGAATTCAATAAAAAATATCTGGAATTAAGAATCTACTGATGACCATGAAACTATTGTCAATTGTCGGAAAAAAATATCTCGTTCACTAATGTCCGTTAGGGAAGGAAATCTGCCTTCCTTACCTAGTCTGGCCTACATATGACTCCAGAGCCACAGCAATGTGGTTGTTTCTTAACTGCCCTCCAAGGGCAACTACCGATGGGCAATAAATGCTGGCCAGCCAGTGAAACCCATGTCCCATGAATGAATTTTTTAAAATGAGCATCTAGCAATCTATTGATCTCTGACCTGAACGTTCTCAATGACTGAGCTTCCACTGCCCTCTGAGGTAGAGAATTCCAAAGATTAAACACCCCCAACTGAAGAAATTCCACCTCAACCCAGTCCATCACGCAAACCAGCCTCCCAACTATAGACTCTGTCTACACTTCCTACTGCCTCGGAAAAGCAGCCAGCATAATTAAGGACTCCGTGCACCCTGGACATTCTCTCTTCCGCTTTCTTCCATCAGGAAAAAGATACAAAAGTCTGAGGTCACGTCACAACCGACACAAGAACATCTTCTTGCCTGCTGCCATCAGACTTTTCAATGGACCTACCTCAGATTAAGTTGATCATTCACTATACCATAGCAATGACTGTAACATTACATTCTGCACTCTCTCCTTTCCTTCCCGATGTACGGTATGCTTTATCTGTAGAGTGTGCAAGAAACAATACCTTTCATTGTATACTAATGCATAAGAACATAAGAACTAGGAGCAGGAGTAGGCCATCTCGAGCTTGCTCCGCCATTCAATAAGATCATGGTTGATCTTATCATGGACTCAGCTCCACTTACCCGCCCACTCACCATAGCCCTTAATTCCTTTACTGTTCAAAAATTTATCTATCCTTGCCTTAAAAACATTCAATGAGGTAGCCTCAACTGCTTCACTGGGCAGAGAATTCCACAGATTCACAACCCTTTGTGTGAAGAAGTTCCTCCTCAACACAGTCCTAAATCTGCTTCCCCTTATTTTGAGGCCGTGCCCCCTAGTTCTAGTTCACCCACACGTGGAAACGACTTCCCTGCTTCTATCTTATCTATTCCCTTCATAATGTTTCTATAAGATCTCCCCTCATTCTTCTGAATTCCAATGAGTATAGCCCCAGTGTACTCAGTCGCTCCTCATAAGCCAACCCTCTCAACTCCAGAATCAACCTAGTGAATCTCCTCTGCACCCCCTCCAGTGCCTGTATATCCTTTCTCAAGTAAGGAGACCAAAACTGTACGCCGTACTCTCGGTGTGGCCTCATCAGCACCTTATACAGCTGCAACATAACCTCGCTTTTTCTAAACTCCATTCCTCTAGCAATGAAGGACAAAATTCCATTTGCCTTCTTAATTACCTGCTGCACCTGTGAATCATGCACAAGGACAGCCAGGTCCCTCTGCACAGCAGCATGCTGCAATTTTTTACCATTGAAATAATAGTCCATTTTGCTGTTATTCCTTCCAAAATGGATTACCTCACAATTATCAACACTGTACTCCATCTGCCAGACCCTCGCCCACTCACTTAGACTATCTATATCCCTTTGCAAACTTTCAGCGCCCTCTGCACACTTTGCTCTGCTTTGCTCTTAATGTTATCTGCAAATTTTGACACACAACACTTGGTCCCCAATTCCAAATCATCTATGTAAATCATTAACAATTGTGGTCCCAACACTGATCCCTGAGGCACACCACCTGGTCACTGACCGATACATGTGACAATAATAAATCAAATCAAATCAAATGGCTTGGTCTTTATTCTGAGGCTGTGTCCCCTGGTTCTAGGTCCCTCAATAAGAGGGTGGACACCTGGGGCTGGCTTTTACCTTGGAAACAGGAGCCTGGTGTGTTCTTTGCTTTTAATAATCCCTCAACATTTCTTAATACTGTTTTACTCTGATATTGCTACGAGTTGTAGAAAGATATTTTCTTCTCACTCAGAGCAATCATATCTCACTCTAAAACAAAATATAAATCACTGTCAGTTGCAAAGACCCAAGGCAGAGGGCAGAACATTTTCTGAGCAAATTTACATTTAATATTTTAACCAGTGTTGTTATCAATGTCAAAATTCGATATTTATACCCAGATCTCCAAATGATTGAATGTAAATTTACATTTATAATAGTAACAATGCCATCTTATTTATTTCTTACTTACAAATGAAAATTGAAAGGAAATACTTTCATGTTTAATTTATGATATTATTATTCCATTGAAACACGTAGTAGGTAAATCCATGAATTAAACATTCAGTAATTTTGTTAAGCACGTTTGCACTGTCAGTTGTGGAGGTATTCTGAATTAAACCATCATAACGCTGAGATTAACTCGAAAATCTATTGAATTTGGAAGATTGATGTCACTGCCAATAGGATGTCTATCTAAACCAGCTGTAATGTTGCATATTGTGTCTCATTTCACCATACAGGTCCTGACATCTTCATCTGACCATTTTCCCACTTACATTCCAGTCAATCAGAAGAAAGAAACAAGTACCATTTTCATGTCAAAGAACCTTTGGAGAAAAGGTGCTCTCTCTGTCTCCTGTTTGAATGCCGTAATCATGTTGATTTAGGGAACCCGATAATCGTCAACCCCATTGATTTGATTTATTATTGTCACATGTATTAGTATACAGTGAAAAGTATTGTTTCTTGCGCGCTATACAGACAAAGCACACCTTTCATAGAGAAGGAAACAAGAGAGTGCAGAATGTAGGGTTACAGTCATAGCTAGGGTGTAGCGAAAGATCAACTTAGTGCGAGGTAGGTCCATTCAAAAGTCTGGT
Source organism: Mustelus asterias (assembly GCF_964213995.1). Classification (NCBI taxonomy): domain Eukaryota; kingdom Metazoa; phylum Chordata; class Chondrichthyes; order Carcharhiniformes; family Triakidae; genus Mustelus; species Mustelus asterias. The sequence goes on along the minus strand of NC_135809.1, from coordinate 35,462,892 downwards.
TGGAGCCAGGAAGAAGCTGTTCTTGAGTCGACTGGTACGTGTCCTCAGATTTTTGTATATTTTTCCCGATGGAAGAAGATGGAGGAGCGTATGCCCAGGGTGCGCAGCGTCCTTAATCATGCTGGCTGCTTTTCCGAGGCTGCGGGAAGGTTGCCATGATAGATTGAAAGATAATTAAGATTTTGCTGGTCATCAGATTGAAGTATTAACATTGCGCAATTTTCTTTTTTGTATTTTATGTAGTAGAGCAATAGTCGAGGAGAACTATAATGCGGATGTTCCATTAAGCTGGTTCCTGGAAACTGCGAGGTGCACTTGGACAACTTGTTAACTTCTTTTTGGGCCACCATTGGAAAAGTTGTAGATTTCCCAGATCTAACTGCATTCTGGAGTAACCCCAGTTCAGCATTCCTTCTGATTAGGGATTCATAACAACGTTCATATGGAACCAAAGGGAATTCCAATTTCCATTGACCTATTCAAGATCAACTACCTTAGTTGCCCATGTTCTGCAGTTAGTGATTAAGGGACGGCATTCATCCTGGCCCTCAAACGTCAGCACACAAAGAATTGGCAGGCACTGGAGTACCAATTTTCCACGATTCTGATGTGGCTTTGAACTGGCACCCTCTGCAGTGTCCAACAAGAGTGAAGTCATCAAGCAAATTAATCAGCCAATCAGATTGCAGAATTCTAACAGACAGCAAAGCAGGAAGTAAGAAGCACAGGTTGCAATTCACTTTTTAAACATTTTCCAGAAAGAGAAATAAAAATTGGAACATAGGAAATCAAAGAATTACAGAATTGTTACAGCACAGTAGGAGACCATTGACCATCATGTCTGCCCCAGCTTCCTGAATGAACAATTCACCTAGTGCCCTCACCTTCTCCCCATAGCCCTGAACATCCTTGGTTTTAAAATAAACAATCCAATTCCTTCTTAAGCGCCTCAATTGAACCTGGCTCCAACATACTTGCAAGGAGCACATTCGAGATCTTAATTCTCCTCATTATTGCTTTTGCCAATTACCTTAAGTCAATGACCTCTAGTTCTCATTCTTTATACCAGTGGGAACTTTTTTTCCCTATCTACTTTGTCCAGACCCCTCATAATTTTGACTGTCTCTATCAAATCTCCTCTCAACCTTCTCTTCACCAAGGTAAACAGTCCCACCTTCCCCCCCTATCTACTCAGCTGGAGTTCCTCATGCCAGGAACCTCATGAATCCTTTATCTACTCTCCCTACATAATGTTAAGTTGGAAGCTGAAATATCAAAAACAAAACCTTATAAAAATAAGATTATATTTTATTATTTTTAAAATTGCAGATTTTTAAATGTTATTCTGAGAGAAGAAGTGAGGCTCTATGTAAACATTGTTTTTCAGGATCAGCGAAGTTGCTCAGTTGTGATTGCAACTTGGTATGGCATTAAAAAGTCAAGTACTTCATTCACAAGATTTAACATTTTCAATGTTCTTTACAATGAGAATAATATATAAAAGGTTGCAGTTCATATCAAACCATTGATTCTGCACTGATTATATCTGCAAAGGTTGCAACAGTCCTCTCCTTGCAGGAGCATCATATCACTGATAGCAACCTCCATATTTCCATGTGCATGTATGGATGCAGAAATCACTGTCAGTTTTTGTAATAAGTCTTCGGAGGCAGAAATCCCTTCACCAAAATCCCTTTATTTACAAACTCTAACAGCAGTACACAGAGTGCTATCAGTTAGCAGTCTATCTCCGGGGATGTCAGAGGAACTGACACTCCGGGCTAAGTACAAGGCAAAGACTCCCTGACTGGCCTATCAATTGGATCCTTAATCAGGGACACTTTTTAGTGATCTTTAATCAGGGATTTCTTTTGTTTGATCCTTAATCAGGGAGCTCATACTCCAATAGGCCAACCTTAATGGCCTGATTGAAGTCACTACAGTTTTATACAGGAATGATAGCAAGTGCTGACAGTTTCACCATCATTACAATTGCAAATTCCTTGCCATAGAATTTTAAAATATTATTATTCCAATTCAATTCACATTAAGAAAGGCAGGCATGCTTTTACACAGTAGCCAAGCACAATAACATTATTACCATCATTCCTAGAAAAAGTTACTTGCAATTAATAATCTTACAAAGCAACTATTCTCTATAAAATTTCTTCCAGGATTTCATGTGAAAATGGAAAATACCTTTGATGAATTGTAAAACTGATATCTCAAATGAGAGAAAGAGTGAGGAATTCCAGATACGTAGTAAGCCAGAAGCACCCGGAGGAAACCCACACAGACACAGGGAGAAGGTGCAGACTCCACACAGACAGTGACCCAAGCCGGGAATCGAAGCCCGGTCCCTGGCATTGTGAGGCAGCAGTGCTAACCATTGTGCCACTGTGCAGGAGAGGATCCAAAAATAATCCTTTAGTTAATCTAAAGCTTACCAAAAGCAGTCCCAGTATCATCCATCAGAGAGAGGCCTGGAGGAATGTAGAGAAACTCACAGGGAAGGACATAAGTCAGGCAGTTTGCAACGCGGGGAAAAACCAACAAAACCAACAAAAGGTTTGCTGGATAGTTCCATGTACTTTTTTTTGTTAAGTGACCCCCAACTTTGTTTATATTAAAGATCTGCCGACAAGAGGTGCTTTTCACCAATGCCTCTGGAAGCAGAGATATGTCAGGTTGAGTGACTCCACTAGCCTCAACCAAAGCACACAGTGCTTTATCTCTCCATGGTCCCTTTACCCTCTTTTGCAGCTCATTAATCATGTGCGATAGCTTTTCTCCTGCTCCAGCCACTTAGAAAGTACCTGACAGCATAAGTGGGAAATATGCCATAGTACCAGAAGCTTTAGGCAATATAAGTATTCCATTAGTGTCACAGAGGCGTCATTGATCAAATTGTGGAAAGCATCCTCCAGTCCACCACAGTGCTGGGTCGGAATATGATGTGTTGGTGCCCTCTAGTGATAGCTATGTCATAACTATCGAGCCAAGAGACATTGCCAACATGAGTTTATGAAGTTTAATTATTAGTTAATGTGAAAACCCCCTATGCGCCACACTCCGGCAGCTGTTTGAGTACACTGAGGGAGAATTTATCATGGCCAATGCACCTAACCAGCACATCTTTTGGACTGTGGGAGGAAACAGGAGCACCCGGAGGAAACCCACGCAGACACGGGAAGAACATGCAGATGGGTGACAAACAATCACCCAAGCTGGGAATTGAACCTGGTTCCCTGGCGCTATGGGGCAGTAGCACTAACCATTATGTCACCATGTCACCCATTCCACTACCTTAACAGAAACCGGCACTAAACCATTATGGCAAAGGAAGTGATGATGCAGCCCTGATATAATTGTGTTGTGATAGTTGCAAATCTGGTGCTGACTTTATCCTTGGAATTCCTTCCATTGTGCAAGGTCAGCTAATTTACAACTTATAAAGTTGCTCCCAGAACATGGAGAATGAGCCACTGGGAGAGTGACAATTCACAGGGGGAGTGTTATCCAATGGCAGCAGCTGTTAAATGGTAAGAGCCAACTAAACGACAATGTAATGTTGAGTCACATTGATCTGCTTGACAATATCATAACTTGCGGGGCCAACACCCTATTCACTGGAAACGAGAAGAATTGATCCAATCATGGGTATAAAAAAAAAATTTAAAAGACAAAAAATTCTGGAAATACACCAGGGCAACCAATGCCTGAAGTGAGAAGGATGTTTTGGATGTCGGCCATCAGAATTGTAAAGACTCCCTTACACCTGCAGTATAATTCTAAAAAAAATGTTAGCTCCCAGAAAGATTTTAGGAAGTCTCACTGCCACCTAGTGGAAAGATTTAAATCACACAACATCGAATCTCAAATCATTCAACTTCACGTTTTCCGAGGTTTCTCCTTCCTTCCAAGGAAGATAAATTCTGATAGCATAGATTGTAAGAATTAGAATGAGCTAAAATGCCATGGAAAGAGTGTATGTCAAGCAGGAGGGAGATGGTGGCATAGTGGTATTGTCGCTAGACTAGAATCCAGAGATCCAGCGTATATCTGTGGAGTCCTGGGTTCAAATCCCACCACGGCAGATGGTGAAATTTGAATTCAATAACAATTAAGTCTGGAGTTAAATGTCTAATGATGACCATGAAACCATTGTTGATTGGCTGAAAAACCCATCTGGTTCACTAATGCCCTTTAGGGTAGGAAATCTGCCATCCTTACCCGATCTGGCCTACATGTGACTCCAGACCCACAGCAATGTGGTTAACTCTCAAATGCCTCCTAAAATGGAGGTCAATTGGACAATAAATGCTGGCCCAGCCATGATGCACACATCACATAAAATGAATGTGTGGATTGCTTTTGGAGCTTTCACTAAATTAAACCACTGTTAAGATGTGATTCAGCAAAGTAAGGTTTATCCAAAAAGGCTTTTATCACCTCCAATTGTTTCATCTGCAGTGTTACTCCTGTGCAATTATCGCTGCTGGCCTTATCGCTGTGCCTTTAATTAAGCCAGAGAGCTGCAAGAATGAACATGCTGGTAGTTGGTACTTAGCCTTCACTGGCTCGAAGAACCCATCTCCAACCATTGTTGTTACTGATCCGATAGTGCAACAATCCATGTTCAATAGACATTTTGTTCAGTAATTTAGTTGTTCCATCATTGAATTAAGTGCAATTTAGTGGGAAAGCTAATCCTTGCCTGGATATTTTTATTCTCCACAAGGAAAAAAAAGGATTTCTTTTCTTTAAAAGCTCATTAAAATACCATACCAAGCTAAAGCAGATTGTTCAACTAAACTTCATTACAGGTTTTATTATAGTGAGATAAAAAGTGCTGAAAGCTGCTAATTTCAGACTCTCTGGTAGCAAACATACCACAGCTACTGTCATTCAACAACCCTCTCCCTATGGGCGGCACGGTGGCAAAGTGGTTAGCACTGCTGCCTCAACGCCAGGGACCCGGGTTCGATTCCCGGCTTGGGTCACTGTGTGGAGTCTGCATGTTCTCCCCGTGTCGGCGTTGGTTTCCTCCGGTTCTCTGGTTTCCTCCCGCAGTCCGAAAGACGTGCTGGTTAAGCGCATTGGCCATGCTAAATTCTCCTTCAGTGTACCCAAACAGACGCCAGCGTCTAGGGGATTTTCATAGTAACTACATTGCAGTGTTATTGTAAGCCTACTTGTGACACTAATAAATAAAATTAAACTTAGATTTTCTTGTTTAACGCTGGGGTTAAGGTTCAGAATTGAAAATCATGCACCCCTTATAAAATCTGCTAGATTTTCCACCTATTCATTTCAGCACAAACATGTCAACAGTTCGTCACCAAAGCACCAGACGAGCACTCAGATCCTGCGCAGATCAGCTGGCAGGGATATTCGCAGACATCTTCAACCTCTCTTTACACCAATCTGAGGTCCCTATCTGCTTCAAGAAGACAACCGTCATCCCGGTACCTAAGAAAAACCAAGCACCGTGCTTTAATGACTATCGGCCAGTGACTCTGACATCCATCATTATGAAGTGCTTCGAAAGGTTAGTCATGGCACAAATCAATTCCAGCCTCCCGGACTGTCTGGATCCACTACAGTTTGCCTAACGCCGCAACAGGCCCATAGCAGATGCCATCTCCCTGGCCCTGCACTCAACCCTGGAACACCTAGATAACAAAGACATCTATGTCAGACTCCTATTTATTGACTACAGCTCAGCCTTCAACACTATTATTCCCACGAAACTCATCTCCAAACTCCATGGCCTGGGGCTCTTCTCCTCCCTCAGCGACTGGATCCTGAACTTCCTAACTCACAGACCACAATTAATAAGGATAGGCAACAACACCTCCCCCACGATCATCCTTAACATCGGTGCCTCACAAGGCTGTGTTCTCAGCCCCCTACTATACTCCTTATACACCTATGACTGTGCGGCCAAATTCCCCTCCAATTTGATTTTAAAGTTTGCTGACAACACCACCATAATGGGTCGGATCTCAAACAATGACGAGACAGAGTACAGGAATGAGATAGAGAATCTGGTGAACTGGTGCAGCAATAATAACATCTCTCTCAATGTCAACAAAATGAAGGAGATTGTCATTGACTTCAGGAAGCGTAAAGGAGAGCATGCCCCTGTCTACATCAACAGGGATGAAGTAGAAAGGGTCGAGAGCTTCAAGTTTTTAGGTGTCCAGATCACCAACAACCTGTCCTGGTCCTCCATGCTGACACTATAGTTAAGAAAGCCCACCAACGCTTCTACTTTCTCAGGAGGCTAAGGAAATTTGGCATGTCAGCTACAACTCTCACCAACTTTTACAGATGCACCATAAAAAGCATTCTTTCTGGTTGTATCACAGCTTGGTATGGCTCCTGCTCTGTCCAAGACCACAAGGAAATACAAAAGGTCGTGAATGTAGCCCAATCCATCACGCAAACCAGTCTCCCATCCATTGACTCTGTCTACACTTCCCACTGCCTCTGCAAAGCAGGCAGAATAATTAAGGACCCCACGCACCCCAGACATTCTCTCTTCCACCTTCTTCCTTTGGGAAAAAGCACTGTTGCGTCAGCGCCAGGGACCCGGGTTCGATTCCTGGCTTGGGTCACTGTGTGGAGTCTGCATGTTCTCCCCATGTCTGCGTGGGTTTCCTCCGGGTTCTCTGGTTTCCTCCCGCAGTCCGAAAGATGTGCTGGTTAAGTGCATTGGCCATGCTAAATTCTCCCTCAGTGTACCTAAACAGACGCCAGAGTCTAGGGGATTTTCATAGCAACTACATTGCAGTGTTAATGTAAGCCTACTTGTGACACTAATAAATAAAATTAAACTTAGATTTTCTTGTTTAACGCTGGGGTTAAGGTTCAGAATTGAAAATCATGCACCCCTTATAAAATCTGCTAGATTTTCCACCTATTCATTTTCAGGAAAAAGAGAGAGGTGATCTTTTGCATTGTATGAAAGTACAGAATGAATTGTTAGATTCAAGAATTCACTGACACCCCGTAGATCTTGGGAAAGCTTATTAGGAGTTCATTCAAGATGTTCACCAGCTTTTCAGCATTGCTCACCGTCTCTCTCTCTCTCAAGATTTCACCAATCTCTCTCCTTTCTCTTATTCTTTCACAGTATTATTATTCATTACTCCAGAGAACGCCCATTTACATTCATTGGTTAATTAAACACATCACGTAAGGTGGTCAACACTGGTCAGTCCGGACCTCTGATCATGCATTGTGCACGAGTTAGTGGTCTTCTGCCAAGGTTAGCTAAATCACACACTGTGAGTACATGACAAGCAGAGCAACACATGTAACATTGATATGTCGCAGCACAAGTGTAACCTGAAACTTCAGCAGTATTTATCCTGTGAGAAAATGTTAATGCAAATACACCGTAGAAATTATTATAAAAATGTAAAATAAACATGGAATAAAGTAAAATAAAACAGTGGCTTCCCACAGGAGGTAAGGCCTGTCACTGGAGAAACTGAGTCCACCCAGTCTTGTTCTTCAATCCCCCATGTTACCAATGTGCCAACAAGTATCACTGGATCATTATGGAACCATTAAATCTGACAGTACAATGGATAGAGTGTACTGTTTATGATGTTATGAATATGCAAGTAGCCCACATTAAAATAGCTGAATAGCCTAACTTATTAATTGGGACCACACATGGAGCAACTCAGTCATGATGCTTATTGACTGTGTTATTTGATAATCAGAGACATGGGTTGTGAGCAGCTGGGCCAGTATAAACTATAATAAAATATCTTGTATCAATGGGATGTTTCCACCCATCGCAGGGTATCGTGGATGGATAAAGCTGTGATCCGCTAATGTAATGAATAAGCTTCAGTTTCATCTTCCATCATGAGTAGATGCACTTTATAGAAACCATTTTTGAGTTAGAATTCAATTTACTCACAAAACCACAAGATAAATACAGGCCATTCAGGCCTCTGCTAAGTAATCCATAGAATCCATAGGGAATTTCCTTGGGGTTATAGAGTCAGAGAGTCGTACAGCAGAGAAAAGGTCCTTTGGCCCATTGAGTCTATCACTAAAGTCGCGCTCATCCCATTTTCCAGCACTTGCCCCATATCCTTGCATGTGATGATTGCCATTCATTAAATACTCCCTTGTCCTGTTACTTCTTGCAAAGTGCACCACCTCGCACTTATCAGAGTTAAATACCATCTGCCACTACTCTGCCCATCTGACCAACCCATCTATACCTTCCTGTAACCTACGACCTTCTTCTTCACTATTAACCACTCTGCCAACCTTGGTGTCATCTGCAAATTTACTTAGCATACCTCCCACATTCTCATCTATATCATTTATGTTTATAACAAACAACAAGGGATTCTGCACTGATCCTTGTGATATGCCATTGGACACTGGCCTCCAGTCACTTAAACAACCTTCTACCACCATCATTTGTGTCCTATCACTAAGCCAGTTTAGGATCCATCTCACCAAGTTTCCCTGAATTCCATGTGCTTCAAGCTTCTCAATCTGTCTCCCATGTGGGACCTTGTCAAAGGCTTTGCTAAACACCATATAAACTACATCAACGGAGCTTCCCTTATCCACTCACTTGATCACTTTTTAGAAACATTCTATCACATTTATTAGGCATGACCTCCCTCTGACACAGCCATGCTGACTACCCCTAATTAAACCATGCCTTTCCAAGTGGATATTAATTCTCTCCTTCAGAAATTTTTCCAACTGTATCCCTACCACTGACATGAGATTCAACAGTCTGTAATTCCCTGGTTCATCTCTGCAACCCTTCTTGAAAAGTGGAACCACACTATCCACCCTCCAGACCTCCAGCACTTGCCCCTGCACTTGCCAGAGAGGAATTAAAAATTTCCGTCAGAGCCCTTGCAATTTCCTGCCTTGCCTCCCACAGCAACCTCGGATGCAATTCATCTGGACCTGGGGATTTGTCCATTTTTAAGCCCGTCAAAGCTTCCAATACCTCCTCACTTTCTGTGTCAAACTGCTGAAAGTCCTCACAGTCCTTTTTCCTGAATTCTGTACTTATGTGCTCCTTCTCTAAGGTGAAGACTGATGAGACGTTTTCATTTAACACCCTTCCAATGCCCTGTGGCTTCGCACATAGATTGTCTCCTTGGTCTCTAATAGGCTCTACTCTTTCCCTGGTTAACCTCTTCCTCTTAATGTATTTATGAATATCTTAGGATTCTCCCTAACCTTGTTCGCAAGTCCTTTCTCATGTCCTCTTTTTGCTCTTCTAATTGCTTTCTCAAGTTCCCTCTTGCACTCCCTGTTTTCCTCTAAGGCCACAGCTGAATTGCTCCCTTTGGACTTCCTAAAGGCCTTTCTCTTCTTCCTTGTTCAGTCCTGAATTATCCAAGACATCCAGGGTTCCCTGAATTTACTGCTCCTACATTTTGCCCTATAAGGAACATTTTGGACCTGTACTCTCCCCATTTCCTTTTTGAATTCTCCCCATTGCTCTGCTGTAGAATTCCCCATAAGGACCTGTCCTGGTCAACTTTGGCCAGAGGTCCTACCTTATTTTAATAAAATGCTCCCCCACTGCCTCATCGAACGCTTGCCCGGCTTTGTTCCCCAGAACCAGATCCAGCAATGCTCCATCCCTTGTTGGATCCTCTATATATCGATACAATAAACTCCCCTGAACACATTTCAAGAAATCTGTCCCCTCTAAGCTCTTTTACATTAGGACTATCCCAATTTATGTTAGGGAAATTGAAATCCCCTAGTATAATCACCCGATTATTATTCTTACACACCTCAGTGAATTGCCTACATATCTGCTCCTCTGTTTCCAGCTGACTCTTTGGGGGCCTATTATACACTCCCAGTAATGTGGCTTCCCCTTTTATATTCCTAAGTTCTACCTACAAAGTCTTGTTTGAAGACCCTTCCAAGATATCTTCTCTCCTTATTGCATTAATTGACTCCTTAATTAAGAATGTACCATCTCCCTTTTTACACCCTCCTCTCTCTCTCCTAAAGATCCTATACCCCTGAATGTTGAGTTGCCAGTCCTGCCCTTCCTTCAGCCATGTCTCTGTGATGGCAAAAATATCACAATTCCATGTGTCAATCCACACCCTTAACACCCTTAAATCTTACCTATTACACTCCTGGCATTAAAGTAAGACCATCCAGCCTTGCCTTACTCTCTTGACACTCAACATAACTGAACTCACTCTGACCTGCTGCCTTTACTATAGCATGATGTGCCTCTATTTACTAATACTCTGTGCCCCCTCCCTCTGCCAAAGTAGTTTAAACTCCTCCCAACAACACTAGCAAACCTACCTGCAAGGATGTTGGCCCCATTGTGGTTCAGGTGCAGACCATCTCACTTGTACACGTCCTACCTTCCCCAAAAACAGTCCCAGTGATCCAGGAATCCAAAATCCTCCCTCCTGCGCCAACTCTTGAGCCACACATTCATCCATCCTATTTTTCTGTTTCTATACTCTCTAGAACGTGACACTGGGAGTAATCCAGAGATTACAACCTTAGAGGTCCTGCTTTTTAATCTATGGCTTCTCTCCCCAAATTCTTGATGCAAGACCTTATTCTTCAGTTTATCTATAACGTTGGTACCAACATTTACCACAACCTCTTTCTCATCACCCTCCCTTTTCAGGATGCCCTGCACTGTCCCACACTGTAAGTGATGGAAGCTTAGCAGAAACCTAATTTACACATGTAAAAGAGATATCCACTGAAGTTATGGAAGTGGAAAAAGAGGCAGACCAATGATGTTTAAATGATCCAATGATTTCTGCCCACTACCCTCCCTGAAGTCCATTCCACATTTTGATCTTATTCTTCTTCAGTGATCACTCACTAATGAGTATGATTGTCCACCTAAGAAACTCTGTGCTATTGGACATGGGTTCTGTGGGTCCTTGCGTGGCTGATAAGTCTGATCTCAGGGCCAAATCTCTGACTGCACACTTGGCAGGTGTTTTCGGGAGGTGGGCTTGGTAATTAGACTCTAGATTGCTGGTATCACTTTCTCAGGCTCCTTTTCCGGGCCTGCTCTTGCCGTCGGGTGTCCTTGAAGAATTGTGTCCCTTCAATCAGGAGGTTCCTTCAAGTAGGTTTCTTCTGAGGAAGGGTCCCTCAGGCATTGATGTCTATGTGGCATTCCGTGAGGTTTCAGTGTGTTTTTGAAGCATTTTCTTTGACCTCCTCTTGTGCGGGAGCCTTCCTTGAGCTGGGTGAAGAGGATTTGCTTTGGTAGTCGGGACTTTGGCATCCTAAGCACGTGGCCAGCCCAGAGGAGTAGATTTCAGATGATTGTGGCTTCAGTGGAAGTTTGGTTCAAAGCACTTTTTCTGAATCATTTATTATCTTCCTCTTTTTGATTCTTATCTGTTGCTTCCTTGCAAGATTGAAAAGCCCAAATTTCCCCAATTCATGCCAGATCATGCAGTTTAGTGCAAAAGATTGGATGGATTCACCACCATCACCTTCTCGGGGCAACTAAAGAGGGGTAAATAATGTGGCCTTGTCGAAATCACTCGTCCCAAAAGCAAATAACCATATCTGGAGTAGTCAGATAGTTTGTCAGTAACTGAGTACATCTCTGCTGGCCGCTGCTAAGGAGCAGCACAATGAGGCATACGTTTCTTCAAGAGCTGTGCTTCAGAGAACTATTATATCTAAAATGGGCAACTTCTCTGTTTCAATAAATCTAGAGACTTAAGCCACATGCTCCCAAGTCTGTATCCCACATAGTGACAGTTTGCACAACTTTGCAATCCAGAAGGATCTGAATAGGGAGGTGTCTAGGGAGTTGATTTGGAGACAGAAGCACTGGGAAGATTATCGTTCATATGAGTCCGCAGTTACAGCAGCAAGGGACATCGGAGCACAAGATGTCAAAAAATATTCTATTTAAATCTCCCTTTGCAATTATTGTCATCATTCCTCATCCCTTGCCTTCCAATGAATTACAAATCCTTCAATCCAGTGCCCATCCTAAGACCTCACAGTGCGTCAGACCTCTTTAGCTCTATTCAACCATGTCAGTTTTTATAACCTCCAGCTAAGCATGAAATAAGCTCACACACTTTCCCAATGATTATCATTTATTTCCATGAATAACTGAACACAAAATACAATGTATTTTCTCTCTTATTACAACTATTCTAACCAAACGTAAGCAATCCTATTCTTTCCTCACACCAGCCTTGCCTTGTTTTCTCCTATTATGAGGCTTTTACTAGATTCAGTGTGAGAGCCAGTGTAAATGAAAGGTTGTTGTAGGCTGTTTCTGGGGTATAAAAGGCTCTAGTAACTGGGGCTCCTCTTTCCAGAGTGGCTTGGTGCTGGGTCAGGGCCACCACTGCTGTGGAGCCTGGTTATTTCATCCAGGATGCCAAAAGGCTAGAATTTTACCGTCTCACCCGCAACAGGAATCGGAGCGGGCAAGGTGCGGACCATGGAAAGGTCCATTGACCTCGGGCGGAATTTTACGGTTTCGGGACGAGCGAATCCCTCTGAGTCAAGGTGTGTAGCATTTGATGGCCAGAGCAGTGGTCAGAATTACAGCAGAGAAGAGCTCATCCTTTGAAATTGAAGCTTCTCTGACCTCCCCGAGGAAGAAAATTACTTAAAGAGACAGCGTGTAATTGTCAGTGAATAACTTGTAGATGATAAAGGCTGCTTTCTCTCCCATGGATAGTGGCCCTCATTCAAGCAACATCATCAGCAGAAGACAAGTCTTAAAGTGAAGCAGATCCATCAACAAGATCAGATATCAAGATCATCATCTGAGTCTTAAAGAGACCTTACAAAGACAAGTGAGGTTGTCCCTGAACAATGCTCCAGACTGGATGTCATGGTTGTAGCCTGCTGTACCCAGTAGCTCTTTCACTCACCACAGCCACCACACTCACCCTCAATCCTAAATAAACTGCCCCTTTTCCTGAGACTGTCCCCGTATTTTAGACTCCCCAGGCAGCAGAAACAATCTCTTAGTGTATACCCTATCAAGCCCCTTCAGAATTTTGGAGGTTCCAATGAGATCGCCTCTGATTGTTCTGAACTCCAGAGAGTATAGACTCAATTTGATCAGCCTCTCATCAAAGAACATCCCCTCATCCCAGGGCCCAATCTAGTGAACCTTTGCAGGACTTCCTCCAATATACGGCACGGTGGCACAGTGGTTAGCACTGCTGCTCACAGCACCAGGGACCCGGGTTCAATTCTGGCCTTGGGTCGCTGTCTGTGTGGAGTTTGCACATTCTCCCCATGTCTGTGTGGGTTTCCTCCGACAGTCCAAAGATGTGCAGGTTAGGTAGATTGGCCATGCTAAATTGACCCTTAGTGTCAGGGCAACCAGCAGGGTAAATATGTGGGGTTATGGGAATAGGGCCTGGGTGGAATTGTAGTCGGTGCAGGCTCAATGGGCTGAATGGCCTCCTTTTGCAGTGTAGGGATTCTCTGATTAGATGATAGGCTTATCCTTTCTTAATGAGGAGTACAAAAAAGCATGCAGTACTCCAGATGATGTCTCACCAAAACCCTGTGTAAGATTTCTTTATTCTTGTATTCCAATCCTCTTGCAATAAAGGCCAACATGCTGACACTGGCATTCCTAATTGCTTACTGCACTTGCATGCTAACTTTCTGCATTCTTTGTGTGAGCACATCCCAAAGTCTCTCTGAACATCAACACTTACAAGTTTCACACCTTTTAAATAGTATTCTGCTTTTACAAAGTGAATGACTTCACAATCCCCTACATTATACTGCATCTGCCATCTTGTTGCCAACTCGCTTAACCTGTTTAGATCTCTTCACAGCCTTTCTGTGTCATCCTCACAGCTTTTCTTTCACCTAGTTTGGTATCATTAGCAAACAAAGAACAAAGAAAATTGCAACACAGGAACAGGCCCTTCGGCCCTCCAAGCCTGCACCGACCATGATGCCCGTCTGAAATAAAAACCCCTATCCTTCCGAGGACCATATCCCTCTATTCCCATCCTATTCATGTATTTGTCAAGACGCCCCTTAAAAGTCACTATGTATCTGCTTCCACTACCTCCCCCGGCAGCAAGTTCCAGGCACCCACCACCCTCTGTGTAAAATATATGCACAGTAAGAAGTCTCACAACACCAGGTTAAAGTCCAACAGGTTTATTTGGTAGCAAATACCATAAACTTTCGGAGCGTGCTGCTCCTTCGTCAGATGGAGTGGTTATCTGAGTGCTTACCCCAGTCCAACGCCGGCATCTCCACATCATAAAATATATGCCTCATATATCTCCTTTAAACCTTACCCCTCACACCTTAAACCTATGCCCCCTAGTAATTGACTCTTCCACCCTGGAAAAAAGCTTCTGACTATCCACTCTGTCCATGCCCCTCATAATTTTGTAGATTTAAACTTTGATACATTACACTCTATCTCTTTAAGTCATTAATTAGATTGTAAATGGAGGAGGTCCCAGTACAGACCCCTGTGTTATTCCACTATTCACTGCCTGCCAAATTGAAAAAGCACCTTTCATGCCCCCTCTCTGCTTTCTATCCATGAATCAATCCTTTATCCATGCTAAAATACTACCCCAACTCCATGAGCCCTTGTCTTGCCTATTCACCTTTTGTGCAGCACCTTATTGAATGCCTTTTGGAAATCTAAGTATACTCCATCTACTGGTTTCCTTTATCTACTCTACTAGTTACATCATCAAAAAAACTCTAATAAATTTGTCAAACAGGATTTCCCTTCAGTAAAACCATGGCCTGAATTGTTTTGGATGGCTGGGGTTCTCCTCCTGCCATTTGAAGAGTCAGAGGGGATGTGCCCCACAGCCAATTTACACTCCAATGAGCACTAACTGCAGGAGGGACTTCCGCCCCTCACTCAGGAGAAAGTCCTGTCTTTTTATAGAAACCCTACAGTGCAGAAGGAGGCCATTCGGCCCATCGAGTCTGCACCGACCACAATCCCACCCAGGCCCTACCCCCATATATTTTACCCACTAATCCCTCTAACCTACACATCTCAGGACTCTAAGGGGCAATTTTTAACCTGGCCAATCAACCTAACCTGCACATCTTTGGACTGTGGGAGGAAACCGGAGCACCCGGAGGAAACCCACCCAGACACGAGGAGAATGTGCAAACTCCACACAGACAGTGACCCGAGCCAGGAATTGAACCCAGGACCCTGGAGCTGTGAAGCAGCAGTGCTAACCACTGTGCTACCGTGCCGCCCTTATTGTGTGTCTGATTGGCTGGCAGCTCTCCAGGCCCTGCTGACAGTACTGCAGTGCACAGAAGAGGAACTACACTAATCTGCCTGAGCCTAAGTGCCTGAGCAGCAGGGAAGTGTAAGGGCCTCAGTGCGGAGAGGGTAGGGAAAATCTGAGTGAGGCTATCGTGGTCTTGGGGGAGAGGGCAGGATGTGGGGGAGGGAGGTCCAAAGGTCACCAGGCTTCAAGCGGAGGGCACACCACTTAGAAAGGGGCTTCTGATGGAGGCACCCTCCCTTTCTCTTCCGAGACTCTAACTATGAATCTTTCCAGTCTTCCCCCATGGAGATTCAATGTTTCTAGCAGCCTAGAAATTGAGGCTGGGTGGGAAACAGTCCTTAAGTAGCAATGAATTGGCCAATTAATAGTCTCAATTGGGGCTTCCCATCCAAGGTCTTGCCCGCCCCAGTGCAAAATTGCAGTGTGATCAAGGCAGGCGAGAATCTAGAGGGAATCCTATCCCTACAATTCCATCACCAAAAGAGAAAATGCTGGAAAATCTCAGCAGGCCTGGCAGCATCTGTAAGGAGAGAAATGAGCTGATGTCTCGAGTCCAGACGACCCTTTGTCAAAGCTTGACGCGAAACGTCAGCTCTTTTCTCTCCTTACAGATGCTGCCAGGCCTGCTGAGATTTTCCAACGTTTTCTCTTTTGGTTTCAGATTCCAGCATCTGCAGTAATTTGCTTTTATTCCCACAATTCCATGCGCCTCATCGTCAAAAAACCCACCAATGGGGGAGTGGAAAATTGAGGCTCACGTTGAATTGTTCTAATTATACTTTTCTAATTGCATTGCTCAGTCTTCCTTAAGAATAGATTCCAGCATTTTCCCAACAGCTGATGTTGGTTAACTGACCTGTAAAGAATTGTTTTCTCTCTCCCTCCTTTCTTGAAAAATGGTGCAACTCTTTCTTGACTTTCAATCTAACTAATTTTAGAAAAATCATTTGGTTGGCTGCCCTCTAGCTGGGACAGGCACATATTACACTCTCCACCACTATGGAAAGATTTAAGGCAGTGCCTAATGGTGAACAAAACCATAAGATCTTTTATCACCCTATATTCCGACAAGATTATTGTCCTGCCAATCCTCAGAATTTTCGGGTTAGGTTGATTGGCCATGCTAAAAATTGCCTTTAGTGTCCTGAGATGCATAGGTTAGAGGGATTAGTAGGTAAATATGTAGGGATATGGGAGGAGGGCCTGGGTGGGATTGTGGTCGGTGCAGACTCGATGGGCCGAATGGCCTCTTTCTGTACTGTAGGGTTTCTATGATTTCTATGATAATGGCATTTTTTTTTCCAGTTTTTATCAACTTATCATAGACAGCTTCAAAATATAGAGGTGTTTATTTGGAACTGCGATGAATAACACAAGCTTTGCTCTCTCCTATCTTTCTCCCTCTGTTTGTGCCTCCCTCTCCATCACCTCTCCTTCTCCTCTCCCTCTCTGTTTCCCTCTACTCTCTGTCCCTCTCCCCCCTCTCTCTCTCTCCCTTGCTGTCACCTTTTCTAATTTCTCCTCCTCCTTTCCATCTTCTTTCCGTCCCTGTCTCCTCATCTCTCTCTCTTTCTCCACTCCACTCCCTCTCCCTCAGCCCTCTTTTCTCTTAATTCACACTTAACTCGAAACACAAAATCATACAAAATTATGAAGAACCAAAATTTCAAGAAAGAATATTTAGCGAGCTTTGTTGCGGAACAAAGATGAGCCCTTTATCGCTTTCACCAGACTGATCCCATGCAGATAACGTGATGTGTTTAATATATGAATTTTATCTGCTATGCATTCGGAAAATTTCTAGCTTGTAACCACTTTTTATGAAGACGGTGCCACTTTAAACATGAAAGCATGGTGACAGATACTTCATAACAGATGCAGCAAATTATTTATACATTCAAACAACAGGATGTTATTTTTACTGATGAATTATGTTATTAAGCTTTGTTGGACACAATGGGAGTGCAGTATGTTGTAACTGAAGATAGTCAGTTTGAGTGAAAGATGAGCCCACAGATCAAGTTTTGCAATAAAAGCTGTTGTCACTTGCAGCCTATTGTAGGAATACCAATTAATTGCTGCGTTTAATGTACAAAATGAAATGCCACATTACACTTTTCCATGGACCATGTGGATTATAAAAGAGAGGAGGAACAGCACTGATGGCAGGAGTTAGACCCTTTGGGGTGGCACAGTAGTTAGCACTGCTGCCTCACAGTGCCAGGGACCCAGGTTCAATTCCGGCCTCGGGTCACTGTCTGTCTGGAATTTGCACATTCTCTCTGTGTCGGCATGGGTTTGATCCGGGTGCTCCAGTTTCCTCCCACAGTCCAAAGATGTGCACGTTTGGTGAATTGGCCATGCTTAATTAAATCTAGTGTCAGGGGGATCAGCTGGGATTGTGGGAATGGGGCCTGGGTGGGATTGTGGTCAGTGCAGACTCGATGGGCCAAATGGCCTTCTTCTGCTTGTAGGGATTCTATTCTATTGTAAGCACCAGTACTTGCAGGAAAGGTAGTCAAAAGATGTGCAGGTTAGGTGAATTATCCCTTAGTGTCCCAAGATGTTTAGGAGATGGATTATGTATGTTACGGGATCGGGTGGGGGAGAGAGCCTGGTGAGATAACCTGTCAGAGAGTTGGTGCAGACTCAATGGGCTGAATGGCCTCTTCTGCACTGTAGGGTTTCTATGATTCTATAAATGCTGATCCAAAAATCAGAAACCACACATACCACACTCCAGACAGGCTACAGAAATACCACCCTGTGCAATACGTACAGGGACTGTGGCCAGAAACACCATGACCGGCACATCTGCTGTTCAGTCTTCTCTGGACAACAGCTTAGAAAAGTGCCAGGGCGTGACTGGTGTGACAACCTCAGAGGAGCCAGGTAAGTGTTTGCTGGGTCAAGTATCGAGATAGGTGAGCCACCTCTTTAAGTACCATTCTTCTGCTCATGTCACATACACTTTAAGATTCATCTTTTTCATGTAACTATCCAACCCCCTTTAAAAATGATTAGTGGTTGCATCTTGGTGGAGGAGAATTTCCACCCTTTTAAATAAAAAGGCATTGATGTCATCAGCAAATGTTGATATTGTTCTCTCCATCCTTCAGTTTATTCCTATTTATAATATGTGATTAGTCCGCACAGAACCCTGATTTATCTGGAACCTTCCCCCTACGTTTTCTGCCCTGCAACTATTTCTGTCTTTGCGTTACCACATCCCCTTTAATGCGGCTTGCTATTTTCTCTTATGTGGTGCCATATCAAATGCTTTTTCTAAATGACATATAATCACACCCACTGTATTTCTTCCTTATTATTCCTTCAAAGAAATCCATGAGATGGGTTGAGCATAAAAAGATCTTTAGAGTAGTGTAGTGGCTGCTCCTGATTAACTCCCATTTCACCAACTGATATATAACTAATTGGCCTATAATTTCCTGACTCATCTCTGTCCTACTATTTGGAATTAAGCACCCAATTATGCAACGCTCCATTATTCTGGCACAATTTAAAATCAGAGTGGCTACTGCTTTGTCCAAGATCCATTCTCTCTTCATTTTAAACTTTATTGGTCTTATGATTCTTTCGCTGATTTTCTTTCCTATTTCTTTCTAGTTCCCTTTCTGTAACTTTTTATTATGTTTAAGTGTGTTCCGTCTTTCATCTTTCCTGTAAAGAATGATTGTTTCATTCTTAAGTATCAGATGTGAACTAATCACCCTTTGTCAACTATGTTCTCTTCTCTATTTTCCTTACCGGAATCTTACCTTTCCAGCTCCAGTTAATTATTTCCCATTGCCATTTCGCAAATGCATTCCTAAGTTTCCTTCCAAAATCTCTCAAAAAACCTCACTTTTTATCTTCCCACAGCTTCCTTTTTCCTTTTCTATTTTTACACCGAACCTAATTATACTGTGGTCAAGCTATCCGGATATACTCCCAAATTTGTTACCTACTTTGGTTTGTTGACTTGCTTGAACTTGCGTAAGACCTTGGTTAGACTACACTTGGAGCACTGTGAATAATTTTAGTCTCCATATTATAAAAATGACATAGAATTATACCAGAACTGAGTAGTTTACCTACCAGGAAAGCTTAATTAGGCTGTGGGTCTTTTCTTTAGTAAACTGAAGACAGTTGGTGCAGAAGGAAGCCATTTGGCCCATCAAATCTGCATCAAACACAATCCCACCCAGGCCCTATCCCTGTAATCCCACATATTTACCCCGCTAATCCCCTGACACTAGGGTCAATTTAGCATGGCCAATCAACCTAACCTGCACATCTTTGGACTGTGGGAGGAAATCAGAGCACCCGGAGGAAAACCATGCAGACATGGGGAGAATGTACAAACGCCACTGAGGCCGGAATTGAATCTGGGCCCCTGGCGCTGTGAGGCAGCAGTGCTAACCATTGTGCCACCGTGCCACCCATGTCCTGGGAGCAATCTTTAAGATTATGAAAGGGTTTGAGAGGGCTGAATTAAAGAGTGTGTTCCGTTTGTGGATCATACTGGAAGTAGTAGCCATGGTATAAAATAGTCATTAGTATATCCAATAGAGAATTGAGTAGAATTAGGTTCTCGCGACCACAAGGAGTAGTTAAAGTAATTAATATACATGCAATTAAAGGGAAGCTAAAATAACACATGAAGGAGAAAGGAACTAAAAGATATGTTGTGGGAGGAGCTCATGTGGAGCACAAAAACTAGCACTGACCTGTTGGACCAGATGGCCTGTTTGTTTGCTGTAATATTTTGTAATACACATGACCAGGTCAGACCATCTTTGTTGGAATAACATACTCAGTGAATAAACATTAAATACACGGCACTAAAGTTGCTGCCGTGGACACTTTTTCTTTCTCTACCCCTCCTGAATATTTTACAGTCTTGAACCAGCTGCATCTATGGCCAAAAGTTTGCCAGTAATATCCAAAGGACGCCATATGCTTTAGTCTCCTACCTTGATTTCAATGCCCAATATCACTGCTCCCAAAGCCCAATGAAACTGAAACCTCCCCTCAAACACCATGGGCAGGATTTTCCGGCGCGCTCACCCCAAGACTGGAAATTCCTGCCCAAGATCAACCAACCTTTGCATGGTCCACCCCATGTTTCAAGCCATGCATTTACATTCTTCATTGGGATTTTTTTTTCATCGATTCATAAACATTCACAGGACAGGAGGCCATTCGACCCATCATGTCCATACCAGTTAACAAAATATGAATACGCTAATCCCATTTTCCAGCACATGGTCCATAGGCCTGTAGGTTATAGCAGCGCAAGTGAATATCTTCTTAAATGTTACAGGTGTTTCTGACTCATCCACTCTTTCAGGCAGTGAGTTCCAGATTCCCACCACCCTCAGGTGAAAAACTTTCTCCTCATCTCACCTCTTAACGTTTGACCTCTTACCTTAAATCTATGCCCCCTGGTTACTGACCCCTCTACTAATGGATAAAGTGCCTTCCTATCCACCCCATCTGTGCCCCTCATAATCTTATACATCTCTATCAGGTTCCCTCTCAACCTTCACTCTATAAGGAAAAGAGAACCAGCCTATTCAATGTTTCGTCATAGCTCAGAACTTCCAGCCCTGGCAGCATCCTGGCAAATCTCCTCTGGGCCCTCTCCAGTGCAATCACATCTTTCCTATCATGTGGTGACTAGAACTACACACAATACTCCAGTTGAGGCCTAACCAGTGTCTTATACAGTTTCAGCATGACCTCCCTGCCTTGTCAGCCCTCGTAAGAAGTTTAACAACACCAGGTTAAAGTCCAACAGGTTTATTTGGTAGCAAAAGCCACACAAGCTTTCAGAGCCTTAAGCTCCTTCTTCAGGTGAGTGGGAATTCTGTTCACAAACAGGGCATATGTCAGGGACAGAATTCCTACTCACCTGAAGAAGGGGCTTAAGGCTCCGAAAGCTTGTGTGGCTTTTGCTATCAAATAAACCTGTTGGACTTTAACCTGGTGTTGTTAAACTTCTTACTGTGTTTACCCCAGTCCAATGCCGGCATCTCCACATCATTGTTAGCCCTCCCCAGTGCATTACCTCACACTTTTCTGGGTTGAATCCCATTTGCCACTGCTCTGCCCCCTGACCAGTCCATTGATGTCCTCCTGACATTTATGGCTATCCTCCTCACTTTTACCACCCTACCAATTTCCATGTCATCTGTGAACTTCTTGACCATACCCCCTACATTTAAGTCCAAATCTTTAATGTACACCACAAATGGCAAGTTCCTCAGCAACAAGCCCTATGGAACCCCACTAGAAACAGACTTCCAGTCACAAAAGCATCCCTCTACCATCATCCTCTGCTTCCCGCCTCTGAGTCAATTTTGAATCCAATGTGCCACTTTGCCTTGGATCCCTTACTTTCTTGACCAGTTGGTCATGAGGGATTTTATCAAAAGTCTTGCTATCAACACTCCTGATTACCTCTTCAAAAATTTGATTCAAATTATCAAATACATCCTTCCCTTAACAAACCCATGCCGACTATATTTGATTAATCTATGTCGATCAAGTGCAGATATATTCTGTCCCTCAGAATTCTTTCCAGTAACTTCTCCACCACGGAGGTTAGATTGACTGGCCTATAATTTCTTGGTCTATCCCAGCTCCATTTTTTAATAATGGGACAATGTTAGCAGTCCTCCAGTACTCTGGCACCTCACTTGTGGTCAGAGAGGATTGAAAATTCTGCCAGTGTCCCTGATTCATCCTCCCTTACCTCCCTCAACAGTGTGGGATACATCTCACCCGGGCTTGTGGATTTATCCACTTTTAAGGCTGCTAAAACTGTGAGTATCTCCTCTCTGTCTATGTTATTTCCTCTAATATTTCATAGCCCTCCACCCTGAATCTACACCTGCGTTGTCCTTTTCCATCGTGATGACTGATGCAAAGTGCAGAGTCTGCACATTTTCCCCGTGTCTGCGTGGGCTTCCCCGAGGTGCTCCGGTTTCCTCCCACAGTCCGAAAGACTTGCTGGTTAGATGCATTGGCCATGCTCAATTCTCCCTTAGTGTACCCGAACAGACACCGGGGTGTGGCGACTCGGAGATTTTCACAGTAACTTCATTCCAGTGTTAATGTAAGCCTACTTGGGACACTAATAAAATAAAACTCAAATAAAACTTAAACTTAAATATTAATTGAGGAATGTACCCATGTCTTCTGTGTCCACACACAGATTACCTATCTGATCCCTAATTGGCCCTACTCTTTCCTCAATTATTCTCTTGCTCTTTATCTATTTAAAAAGCCTCTTTGGGTTTTCCTTTCCTGAGCTGTTCCTGTGCAGGCCTGTATTGTATTCTTCCTCAGATTGTTGGTTCCAACATGAACCACTACATCCAGCTGATAGCCCTGTAAATGCTAATGTTTGCACGCACTCTGTGATGTTCATTAACTTGACATATAGGAGGCAAATCACCACACGACATATTTTAAGACCCCTATAGATATTTCCTCCTCCGCTTCAAGCCATCACCCCAGCCCTTGGACTTCCTATCTTCATATCCACTATACCCAAAATACGAGGTGACCAGTTCTTGGAACATGTGTGAAAGGAAGCCTTGCATCTCCTAATTATAGCTCAGTGTCTCCTGCTGCTTCCCCAGCACTGTTACTTTGATCTGGAGTGAATGCAGCTGCAGAAATTTCCTGTCAGTATGTTTGCTCTGGACGTTCGAATCTTGTGGGATTCCTACATCCCACAAGACGCACACAACCTTCTACACTTTTTGTTAACTTATCTGAGATAAAATGTAACCTTTTAACACACATTTTCTAAAGTCTAGACAGTGGGTCTAAGGGCCTGTCTGAAGAGAGAAGGTGAACTTTACATTCAAAACAAATGGAAACAGCCTCTGTTCCAGTTTGACACGGTTATATTGAACTGAAGCCACACTCACAAAACCACCTGGAATGTCAATTAAAACAACTTTCAAAAGCAGTCAATGTAATTGTGTCCCTTCTTTCTGGACAGAACTCTTACTCATAAAATGCTATTCTTGGAGGAATTAGGGGAAGGAGATACATCTAGAATAAAGGTTAAAGTTAAGACCAGCTGTGAATATCGCTGAGATGAGCTGAACCAAAACAACGGGAACTGGTAATGTAAACTCTGTATGGTTGGCCCATTCCAGAATCATCAAGAGTTAGGAAGTAATACTATGGTCGATACGTGCCCATATCTAAATGATCTCCTTCATAAAAAACAATAGGTCAGCACGGTGGCACCGTGGTTAACACTGCTGTCTCACAGCACCAGGGACCAAGGTTCAATTCCCGGCTTGGGTCAGTGTCTGTGTGGAGTCTGCACATTCTCCCTGTGTCTATGTGGGTTTCCTCCGTGTGCTCCAGTTTCCTCCCACAGTCCAAAAGACGTGCTAATTAGGTGCATTGGCCATGCTAAATTCTCCCTCAGTGTACCCGAACAGGCGCCGGAGTGTGGCGACTAAGGGATTTTCACAGTAACTTCATTGCAGTGTTCATATAAGCCTACTTGTGACAAATAAATAAACTCTGATTTCTGAATGATGCTTGACTGCCACACACCTTTAGCTCTTAAAAGATCCAATAGCCTTGGATCCCAGCAAAGCATGCTGGGATTCACAGCATCTCACCACCGCCAACACAAGCTCCGTCAGGCCTTCTCCATAGGCAAAGGAAAAAGGAAGATACTTGAGACCGGTCTCGAACCAGAATCAGATGGACAGGGGCAATATGGTGCTGGGCGGTGGGGGGGGGGGGGGGTGGGGGGGGGTGGGGGGATTGGGTGGTGGTCTTGTGGGGTGCCAGGGGTACAAGTGAGCACCAAACCCCTTTGGCATTTGTTGGTGTCTGGGTGATTTAAACTCCATGCCACATTTGAATGCCCGGTCTATTGCTCACCTTAATACGGCAGCATGCAGCACTGGCTGGGGAACAGGAACAAAATTTCCAGCAATTTTCAGTGCTGACTGTGATGGTGCGAGAAACTATAATGTGGGGAGGGGGTGGCCCCATTGCTACCTTCCCCGGTTGAGACCCCCTGTCTCTTAGCCAGATTGTACCCTAAACCTTCAGCACTAAATTTAAATGGGCAGCACGGTGGCACAGTGGTTAGCACTACTGCCTCACACCGCCAGCGACCTGGGTTCGATTCCCAGTTTGTGCGGAGTCTGCACGTTCTCCCCGTGTCTGCATGGGTTTCCCCAGTGTGCTCCGGTTTCCTCCCACAGTTCGAAATACATGCTGGTTAGGTGCATTGGCCATGCTAAATTCTTTCTCAGTGTACCCAAACAGGTGCCAGAGTGTGGCGACTCGGGGATTTTCACAGTAAATTCATTGGAGTATCAATGTATGCCTACTTGTGACACTAATAAATAAACAAATAGCTGTCTGTTGCTTGGAACCTTGTCTTCCTCATATGTAAGCTCAAACAGACACTGTTGTCAGGGTGTTCAACCATGAAAGGCATCATAGAAACACTCAACTACACCGTCATTCCAACATCCACACAAGCACACAGTTCAGAAGGGGTCAATGATCAGCAGTAGTTAACTTCTCCCTTCCTCGTGCTCTGGGGTTAATTGCAATGCTCCAAGTGCTTCCTGAGATCTATCAGATGATGACTAATAGCCAGAATGTTTACTGGTCTGGTTACAGGGCAAGAGAAATATGGCAGATGAGATATGTAGTTTGTTGCAATGTATTCTGAATATATCAATGAAGTGACATTCCACCACATATTTCATGTGTATTGTTTACCCAACAAATATAATCGGTAGTTCAGCGATGCTGTAATTGTCCTGTGAATATTCACACAAATAAATCATGGGATTTGAGTTTTGACAACATTCACTGGCTTGAAGCAACAGTTTATTCAATTAAATATTTTGTATGTTTATTTCTTTTTGTTAATGTTCCTGAGGGGGAGCCCAAAGTGACGTTGTATTAAAAAGGAACAGATTGATAATAAAGATGTTTGTCTTGTAGAAATCCATAGAAGCTGGTCGATCGTTGACTCGGGGGTGTAAGTCAGGTTTAAATGGTTAAGAACTGATATTAATGCAGCCAGAATTGAAAAATGCTGGAAACGTACAGATTTTCCAGTGTGTCACCGTTACATCACTATACTTGCAGGAGAATTGAATCATGATCGAATCCCTACAGTGCAGAAGGAGATGATTCGGCTCATCACGTCTGCACCGACTCTCCGACAGAGCATCCCACCCAGCCCTTTCCTGTAACCCCACAAATTTACCCCACTAATCCCCCTAACCTACACATCTTGGGGCACTAAGAGGCAATTTAGCATGGTCAAAATACTTAACTGGGGGAGGAAACCAGAGCACCTGCAGGAAACCAACACAGACACAGGGAGAATGTGCAAACTCAGTCATCCAAGGCCAGAATTGAACCAGGGTCCCCGGTGCAGTGAGGCAGCAGTGCTCACCACTGTGCCACCATGCCACCCATCTGGCTTTTTCAAGCATTGCTGCCGGGTGATCCTGAATATGCTGGCATTTATGGTTGGCGGTATCTAAGCTGTTGTGGCCATTAAAGGTTTGCTATCTGGTAATGACTCTAGTTTGGCTTCTCACATGTGGTAAAGAAAGACTTAGATTGCTTAGAACGGATGCTTCTAAGGAAGTATCCAGCATTACTATTAGTCAGGCCTCCCCCGTATCTATGCCTTCAGTCAAGAGCCACATTGAAAGTTAGAACCTCTGCAAATTGTACAAATCATCTGCCAAGATGCTGTATGTTCACTTCTGTCTGCACCAACAGTGACTTGCATTTAATTACATCGCACTTTTAACTTAGGAAAACAACCCAAAATGCTTTACTGAGATGAAATCCAAAAGAATGTTTGTCAAAATAAAGCAAGATTAATCAGGCGAGGTCAAAGTGGGTTTTAGTGGTGGCCTTAAGCTGGAGTGGCGTTGGGGTGTAGGGTGGAGAGGCAAAAGTCTTTAGGGTGAAGGTTCCACACAGTTAGCCCAAGTTACTTAAGGCATGATGACCAATAGTGGGACAAAGGGAGGAGGATTGACAAAAGGCCAGAATCAGATGAATCGAGTTCAGGGGAATTATCGCACTGGAGGAGGATACAATGGAGAGAGTGAGGTCAAGGAGGCATTCAAACCTGGGAAGGGGAATAAACCAATTTTGCTTTTCATGTGTTGGCAAGAGATCCCAGAACACCCCCAGGAAGCCCTCTGGTGATTTTCATCTACAAAGCTTCACTCTGAGAGATGAAATCCCATTAATTCTCTAATAATGTAGGGGGGAAAAAATAAACAAGGGCTCATAAAACTCAAATGACCACGTATCAATCGGAGTAGGCTCGATGGGCTGAATGGCCTAATTCTGCTTCTATATCTTATGAACTTATAAAATCTTATCACTGGTCTTTAGTAGGTTATTCCACCATGGGTGGATCACATCTGAAATTGATCCCATTGTTGTGATATTCACCAGCGGGTTCATCCAGATCACTGAATAGCAAGCAAGAGGGTGGGAGTGGGGAGGAAATAATGCTGAGTTTTGCCTTTCCAACAGAGGCAGCGAAGCCAATTGCAAATGAATGGTTAACTCAGCATTGATGAGAATTAAATCTGAGACTTACAGTGCTCAGCTAGTAACTGGATAAACTCATGGAGTTTAATAAGAGATCCAAAAGCAATTTCTTTGTGCTAATTAAAAGGAAAGAAGGTTAAAATTACAATACGAAGAACTAACAAAAGAGGCTGGGTGGCATGATCCAAGAGATCTATTGAAATAATCGCTTTGGGCACTTTCCAGGAATGCACATGTGTTCACCCCACAGCCCTGCTTTTGATCGTAATAGATTGTTTGCTTTTAAAGTATTCTGAACTCACTAATGGATCCAACTTACAAGACTTTAATTTTACAATTGTCTGGCATCGCAACTCACTCCATGGAAGGTTGTAATGTGCTTCTTTAAATGTAATTGACAGTGCAATATAAAAGTCATTATCAGCGTCTTATTGTGTGCAGCTCAGGCAGTTGGAAGCAGAGTCATTTCGAAAAGGCTAAAGGCTCTCACACTTTGCATATTATCTCATTCTGTCCACTTGACAAATGCTGTTTGCTGCTACATTCACAATGTACAAGCCAGACCGCAGCAGAGTTCTCATTCTCTGCTGCTTTGCACTCATTGACCACAGGGTAGCATAGTGTTGCCACAGTATGTAACTTCGCATAGATTTTATATCAAACAGCTTTCACCACAGACCAGGAAGATGCCAGCTTTAATCCCAGGGCAGTGATGTTTGCTGATTTCAACCGGACACCATTAGGAGTGCCACATCTGGTTAGCGTCAGTGGCTTTGGGTTATAGAGGGAACATATGTTAGCAAAGTACTGTACTGCACAATGCGTTATATATAGAATCATAGAATCCTACAGTGCAGAAAGAGGCCATTCGGCCCATCAAGTCTGCACCAACCACAATCCCACCCAACCCTATCCCCATAACCCCATGCATTTATCTTAGCTAGTCCCCCTGACACTAAGGGGCAATTTAGCATGGCCAATCCATCTAACCAGTACATCATTGGACTGTGGGAGGAAACTGGAGAACCCAGAGGAACCCCATGCAGACATGGGGAGAACGTGCAGACTCTGCACAGACAGTGACCCAAGTCGGGAATCGAACCCAGTCCCTGGCGCGTGAGGCAGCAGCGCTAACCACGGTGCCGCCTTATGTATAGTACCTAACGAGATCTCTTTATATATTTACATGAAAATATCATGATGTGAATCTTGACTACACAACAATAAAATGGCACCAAAGAAACAAATACTGAAAAACGGGTGTCAGAAACAAGCGTTGTCACAGATACTGACAGCTCAAAACCTTTATACTTGTATGTGGTTGAGATTTTTTTAAACGTTGAGGCACTTTACAAACTGCTAGTCACACACCAGGCATTTAAAAAAGTACAAAATGAGTTTAAATTATTTCACTAATGTACACGCGCAGTTTTAGTGTCCTTATCGGAGGAGGAAGGATGTCCTTGCTAGAGAGGGAGTACAGTGAAGGTTTACCAGGCTGATTCCTGACATGGCAGGTCTGTCATATGAGGAGAGACAATCAGTAAGGATAGGCAACAACACCTCCTCCAAGATCATCCTCAACACCAGTGCCTCACAAGGCTGTGTTCTCAGCCCCCTACTATACTCCTTATACACCTATGACTGTGCAGCCAAATTCCCCTCCAACTCGATTTTCAAGTTTGCTGATGACATCACCATAGTGGGTCAGATCTCAAACACTGATGAGACAGAGTACAGGAATGGGATAGAGAATCTGGTGAACTAGTGCGGTGACAATAATCTCTCCCTCAATGTCAACAAAACGAAGGAGATTGTCATCGACTTCAGGAAGCGTAAAGGAGAACATGCCCCTGTCTACATCAACAGGGACGAAGTGGAAAGGGTCAAGAGCTTCATGTTTTTAGGTGTCCAGATCACCAACAACCTGTCCTGGTTCCCCCCATGCCGACACTACAGTTAAGAATATAACTATAGTTAGTTTGTGATATAAATCACAAACTAACTATAGTTAGTTTGTGATTTATATAAACGATCTGGAAGAAAGTGTAACTGGGGTGATCAGTAAGTTTGCCAACGACACGAAAATGGCTGGACTTGCAGATAGTGAGGAACATTGTCAGAGGCTACAGAAGGATATAGATAGGCTGGAAATTTGGGCAAAGAAATGACAGATGGAGTTCAATCCAGATGAATGCGAAGAGATGCATTTTGGTAGAACTAACGTAGGGGGGAGCTGTACGATAAATGGCAGAACCATAAAGGGTGTAGATACGCAGAGGGACCTGGGTGTGCAAGTCCACAGATCCTTGAAGGTGGCAACACAGGTGGAGAAGGTGGTGAAGAAGGCATATGGTATGCTTGCCTTTATAGGACGGGGCATAGAGTATAAAAGTTGGGGTCTGATGTTGCAGTTGTATAGAACATTGGTTCGGCCACATTTGGAATACTGCACCCAGTTCTGGTTGCCACACTACCAGAAGGACGTGGAGGCTTTAGAGAGAGTGCAGAGGAGGTTTACCAGGATATTGCCTGGTATGGAGGGGCTTAGTTATGAGGAGAGATTGGGTAAACTGGGGTTGTTCTCACTGGAAAGACAGAGGATGAGGGGTGACCTAATAGAGGTGTGTAAAATTATGAAAGGCATACTTAGGGTGAACGGTGGGAAGCTTTTTCCCAGGTCGGTGGTGACGTTCATGAGGGGTCATAGGTTCAAGGTGAGGGGGGGAGGTTTAACACGGATATCAGAAGGACGTATTTTACACAGAGAGTGGTGGGGGCCTGGAATGCGCTGCCGGGCAAGGTGGTGGAGGCGGACACACTGGGAACATTTAAGACTTATCTAGATAGCCACATGAACGGAGTGGGAATGGAGGGATACAAAAGAATGGTCTAGTTTGGACCAGGGAGCGGCGCGGGCTTGGAGGGCCGAAGGGCCTGTTCCTGTGCTGTATTGTTCTTTGTTCTTTGTTCTTTGAAAGCCCACCAACACCTCTACTTTCTCAGAAGACTAAGAAAATTTGGCATGTCAGCTAGACTCTCACCAACTTCTACAGATGCACCATAGAAAGTATTCTTTCTGGTTGTATCACAGTTTGATATGGCTCCTGCTCTGCCCAAGAAATACAAAAGGTCATTGTGATGTAGCCCAATCCATCACACAAACCAGCCTCCCATCCGTTGCCAGCATAATCAAGCACCTTGGACATACTCTTTTTCACCTTCTTTCACCGGGAAAAAGATACAAAAGTCTGAAATCACATACCAACCGACACAAGAACAGTCACGCAAACCAGCCTCCCATCCATTGACTCTGTCTACACTTCCCGCTGCCTCGGCAAAGCAGCCACCATAATTAAGGACACATGCACCCCGGACATTCTCTCTTCCGCCTTCTTCCATTAGGAAAAAGATACGAAAATCTGGGGTCACATATCAACCAACTCAAGAACAGCTTCTTCCCTGCTGCCATCAGACATTTGAATGGACCTACCTTGCATTAAGTTGATCTTTCTCTACACCTTAGCTATGACTGTAACACTACATTCTGCACCCTCTCGTTTCCTTCTCTATGAACGGTATGTTCTGTCTGTATAGCACACAAGAAACAATATTTTTCACTGTATGCTCATACACGTGACAATAATAAATCAAATCAAATCAAAGACCAAGTCAGTTAGGATTATATTCACTGGAATTTAGAAGAGTGAGAGGGGATATCATAGAAACTTATAAAATTCTAACAGGGTTACACAGGGTAGATTCAGAAAGAATGTTCCCAATGGTGGGGGAATCCAGAAGTAGGGGTCATAGTTTGAGGATAAGGAGTAAACCTTTTAGAACTGAGGTGAGGAGAAGTTTCTTCACCCAGATGATGGTGAACGTATGGAATTCGCTACCACAGAATGTAGTTGAGGCCAAAACATTGTGTGATTTCAAGATGAAATTAGATATAGCTCTTGGGGCTAAAGGGATCAAGGGATATGGGGAGAAGGCAGGATCAGGATATTGAATTCGGTGATCTGCCATTATCAAGATGAATGGCGGAGCAGGCTCGAAGGGCCGAATGGCCTCCTCCTGCTTCTAGTTTCTATGTTAACAAAAATCAGGGCATTTCTCTGGGATATCATTGTGTGATAGAAAGTGGGTGCTGCTCAATTGCTTGATCCTCAGTCTTCATGCCATTTCAGGTGGTGATGAGTGGGGGAAGAGGGACCAGACAAAATCAATTGTGTCACAGCAGGTTGTTAGTAATTCCTTGGTCAAGGGTAGTGTTGAGAAAGAGAGAGAAAGATCTGAACTGGTTATGACACTCAAAACTCAGTGAGAGAGGGAATCAAAATAAATTAGGATTTCTTTTTTAAAGAAACTTTTAAAATGTTAAAGTTTATTTATTAGTCACAAGTAAGGCTTCCATTAACACTGTTAATGTAATAATGAAGTTACTGTGAAATTCCCCAAATTGCCACACTCTGACGCCTGTTCAGGTCAATGCACCTAACCAACACATCTTTCAGACTATGGAAGGAAACCAGAGCTCCCAGAGGAAACCGACACAGAAAAGGGGAGAATGTGCAAACTCTACACAGACAGTGACCTGAGCCGGGAATTGAACCCCGGTTCCTGGCGCTGTGAGGCAGCAGTGCTAACCACTGTGCCACCATGCTGCCCCACACAGTGACTATAACTCCCATGAAAATCAATAAAACATCCCTCCGTATCCAGTTTCCTAAACAGGTCTACTATGAATTCACAGGGAATGATGCTTTTGTTCATAAATTAAACAGGCTAAGTTTGCGTATATCAATAACAGCGTTGTAGTCAGCTGTAAGAAATATTATGGGCTGAATTTAGTGGAGAGCATCAGAGCAGGCAGGTGGTTGGGAGAATCAGGTGGGTGTATCTGCATTGAATTCCCAATATTGGGAAAACTGTCCCCAATCAAGGTGGAGGTGGTAAGGGCCCAATGCAGAAATCCCGCCTTCCGGCAGAGAGAAGACAATATTTCATTAATGGGCCATAGAACATAGAACATTACAGCGCAGTACAGGCCCTTCGGCCCTCGATGTTGCGCCGACCAGTGAAACCAATCTAAAGCCCATCTAACCTACACTATTCCAATATCATCCATATGTTTATCCAATGACCATTTAAATGCCCTTAATGTTGGCGAGTCCACCACTGCTGCAGGCAGGGCATTCCACGCCCTTACTACTCTCTGAGTGAAGAACCTACCTCTAACATCTGTCCTATATCGATCACCCCTCAATTTAAAGCTATGTCCCCTCGTGCTA
Source organism: Mustelus asterias (assembly GCF_964213995.1). Lineage (NCBI taxonomy): Eukaryota > Metazoa > Chordata > Chondrichthyes > Carcharhiniformes > Triakidae > Mustelus > Mustelus asterias. The sequence continues at coordinate 35,430,689 of NC_135809.1, read as the reverse complement.
GCTATCACCATCCGAGGAAAAAGGCTCTCACTATCCACCCTATCTAATCCTCTGATCATCTTGTATGCCTCTATTAAGTCACCTCTTAATCTTCTTCTCTCTAACGAAAACAACCTCAAGTCCCTCAGCCTTTCCTCATAAGACCTTTCCACCATACCAGGCAACATCCTGATAAATCTCCTCTGCACCCTTTCCAATGCTTCCACATCCTTCCTATAATTCGGTGACCAGAACTGTACGCAATACTCCAAGTGTGGCCGCACCAGAGTTTTGTACAGCTGCAACATGACTTCCTGGCTCCGAAACTCAACCCCTCTACCAATAAAAGCTAACACTCCGTACACCTTCTTAACAACCCTATCAACCTAGGTGCCAACTTTCAGGGATCTATGCACATGGACACCGAGATCTCTCTGTTCATTCACACTACCAAGTATCTTACCATTAGCCCAGTACTCTGTATTCCTGTTACTCCTTCCAAAGTGAATCACCTCACACTTTTCCGCATTAAACTCCATTTGCCACCTCTCAGCCCAGCACTGCAGCTTATCTATGTCCCTCTGTAACCTACAACAACCTTCCGCACTGTCCACAACTCCACCAACTTTAGTGTCTTCCGCAAATTTACTAACCCATCCTTCTACGCCCTCATCCAGGTCATTTATAAAAATGACAAACAGCAGTGGCCCCAAAACAGATCCTTGCGGTACACCACTAGTAACTGAACTCCAGGATAAACATTTCCCATCAACCACCACCCTCTGTCTTCTTACAGCTAGCCAATTCCTGATCCAAACCGCTAAATCACCCTCAATCCCATGCCTCCGTATCTTCTGCAATAGTTTACCGTGGGGAACCTTATCAAACGCTTTACTGAAATCCATATACACCACATCAACTGCTTTACCCTCATCCACCTCTTTGGTCACCTTCTCAAAGAACTCAATAAGGTTTGTGAGGCACGACCTACCCTTCACAAGGGGCCACTTAAAGACAATCATCCCGGAACTCACCGGAATTCAGTGGTGGCTCAGGAATTTGCCCAAACTCGCATGGCTTTCCTGTTCCTCCGAAGGTCATCCAGCAAACTCTGTCAGCTTTGCAGCCTTGCAGGAGGGGTGGGGCCTTGTTGACCGGCACTTTGTGCACAGTTAAGGGACCCAGCATCAGCAGAGAAGAGGCCACTGAAAGCCATCCTCTCACCCTTCCCTCCATCACCTCTCTCCACAACCCCCACCCCGTCCTCCCTCACCTGCATTCTGGGATCCAGCACCAACGCGGCACAGTGGTACAGTGGTTAGCACTGCTGCCTCGCAGTGCCAGGGACCCAGGTTCGATTCCCAGCTTGGGTCACTGTCTGTGCGGAGTCTGCACATTCTCCCCGTGTCTGGGTGAGTTTCCTCCGGGTGCTCTGGTTTCCTCCCACAGTCCAAAGCTGTACGGGTTAGGCGGATTGGCTATGCTAAATTGCCCCTTAATATCAGGGGGATAGCTGGGGTTATGGGCATGGGGCCTGGGTGGGATTGTAGTCGGTGCAGACTCGATGGGCCAAATGACCTCCTTCTGCACTGTACGATTCTATGATTCAACGCCTCTACTTTCTCAGAAGACTAAGGAAATTTGGCATGTCAGCTGTGACCCTCACTATTTTTACAGATGCACCATAGAAAGCGTCCTTCCTGGATGTAATACAGCTTGGTATGGCTCCTGCTCTGACCAAGACCGGAAGAAACCACACAGGGTCTTGAACGAAGCCCAGTCCATCATACAAACCAGCCTCCCATCCATTGACTCTGTCTACACTTCCCGCTGCCTCCGAAAAGCAGCCAGCATAATTAAGTACGCCACACACTCCGGACATACTCTCTTTCACCTTCTTCCATCCTCCTAGTGGCGCTGCTTGCAATGGAGAGCTGGCAGCATTTGATTAGTCTGGGGGCAGCACACACACACACCCGTCTCACACACACGCACGCCCCTGGGTGGCTCACTTCATCCACACACCAGACATAGATTCATGCCTGAACAAGCACTCTACTCAGACCTCCGACACGGCAGGCGAGCCCTAGGGGGACACCCTCAGAGCCTCCTTGAAAAGGTGCAACATCTGCACCGATATCTGGGAATCCCTGGCCCAAGACCGGCCTATGTGGAGGACAAGAATCCAGGAAGGAGCTGAACACCTCGAGTTTCATCGCCAAGAGCAAACTGAAGTCAACCGTCGGCAGTGAAAGGAGAGCACGGTAACCTGGACAACCCGCCCATCTGCTCCTCCAACCACCATCGGCCCCGCCCATGACAGAGACATGGACGCCTCAATCACCTGAGATCTCATTATTAACGTGGAAGCGAGTCACCCTCGACTGCCTAAAAAGAGCAAATGCGGGAGAGAAACAGATTGTGATTGTAGGAGCATTCCCCGCAGAAATCTGCAAACTCACTGACCTGGTTTTTTCAACAATCAGTCTGGAGCCCTCGTGGAAAGGCCTCGCAGGCCGCATCGCGGCCCAGGATCAAGCGTTGGGACAAACCTGCTTTTGAGAGTAGGCGTGAGGCAGGATCTGCACATGGTGAGTCACCAGGCATGAGTGGACTGCAGCCAGGCCTGAGGAAAGGATAACACTGATGTGTAAAAGCAATACGCTGCGGATACTGGAATCTGAAACAAAAAGGGAAAATGCTGGAAAATCTCAGCAAGTCTGGCCGCATCTCCAGCATCCAATGTAAATGAGGATCCAGAAGGCTGAGAAGGTGCTACGAGTCTCCATTACGTGATCAGGATGCGAGAATGACAGAACAGATTGTTAAAGGACTGCCTGGGGAATGTAGCATTGCACAGTGAAGGAGGGTGGGGCGGGAAGAGTGTGGAAAGGAGAGCTGGAATGGAGAAGTGGAAAAATACAAGTGAAAAAGAAGGATGATAAAATGGATGAATGAGATGATATGAAATGGAATAAAATAAATGGAGCTGACGTCTCGAGCTTTGACAAAGGGTCAACTGGATTCGAAACGTCAGTTCTTTTCTCTCTTTACAGATGCTGCCAGACCTGCTGAGATTTTCCAGCATTTTCGCTTTTGGTTTCAGATTCCAGCATCCGCAGTAGTTTGCTTTAATTAAAATAAATGGAAATGGGGTGAAGGTGGAAGAGAGTCAGGCTGCAGTGGGAGGTCAGGCTGAGGTCATGAAATCTCACAGCAGCCCAACACTGTGCTGCAGCAGATTGCTAGGATCGCTGATGTGAGGCTCCGGGGAATTGACAGTGGCTCCATGCAACATAAACCTGCAGCCCTCTTTCAAGATGGCAGCAATTGTCCTTCCACGGGTCTCACTGCACCTGTGACCCTGCTGTCGCTGTCACGCTGCTGCCATTCATGGGAAGGTGGTGTGGTTTCAAAGCCGGGTTTTTCTAGGGCCAGACCTGCACGAGGTAATCCCGCAAAGCCATCTGCAGTCTCCCCCAGTGAATGTCAGCAATCATTCACCAACCACGCTGCAGCCACTGGGATTGCAGCATTGTGTAGGAGCTGTAAGACAAGCAAAGGCACCCACAAGACAGGCACAAGGGTGATTATTTGAGTATTGTACCGTTACGATTGTTCCCTGGGTGAGGCCCTCCAATTTGTTACCCTCTGTCCCTTCTGTGGGAACTACCTCAGCGCAGATTGTAATGATTCCGGACGTGATGCTCCCAAATTGCTAAGCCCCCGGCTAAGGAAGTATAAACTGGCTCCTTTTCTTCACTCATCCTCTCGGTTGGTCGCAACAAGGTTAATTTTAAAAGAATCTCTTCCCTCCTGGGTAATGTTTCCCAGTTCAAAAGTGTGGCTTTGCTAACTTGACTTGCTTCCAGCAATCAGTGAGAGAGAGGGACTTTTACCTGCAAGCAGCAGGCGGGCGACACGGTGGCACAGTGGTTATCACCGTTGCCTCACAGTGCCAGAAACCCAGGTTCAATTCCGGCCTCGGGTCACTGTCCGTGTGGAGTTTGTACATTCTCTCTGCATCGGTGTGGGTTTAATCCGGGTGCTCCGGTTTCGTCCCACAGTCCAAAGATGTGCACATTTGGTGGATTGGCCATGCTAAATTGACCCTAGTGTCAGGGGAAATAGCAGGGTAAATATGTGGGGTTACGGGAATAGGGCCTGGGTGGGATTGCGGTTGGTGCAGACTCAATGGGCCGGATGGCCTCCTTCTGCACTGTATGGGTTCTATGATTCTATGACCCAGCTGATGTTCTTCAGGTGCTTTCCTCACAGTACACACTAGCAACAGTGGAACTAGAACCCCAGTCCAGGACACAGAGGGGGCAATCTTGCCATTGCGCCTCACTGGCCAATGGGCGAGGTCAGCCAGTAAGGTAGTGAGACAGCCGAAAAATCAGGTTTGTAGCCAATTTCTTGCCTCTCGCGGTCTTACCGGCACCAGATATACAGTGAGATCAGCCCTGCGCTGAAAAGGGCGTGATGCGCACTGCCAGGGTGCCAGGCTGGCACTGCCCAAGGGGCACCCCTGCCTCTGCCCCCGACCTCCCAGACAGTCCATCGAGGCCAGAATTGAACCCGGGTCCCTGGTGTTGTGAGCAGTGTTAACCACTGTGCTGTTATGCATGTTTAAGACACTGCATTAACTGAAGTGCAGAAGGTCTAAAATAGTAGATCAGATATTAAATCAACATTAAACGTTAACTGATGTCACAATCTGCCCACTTCATACTTTTACCTGATGCACGTAATGTCCACACAAATCCTCTCAACAGCCTCCACTGTCATCCATAGTGCCAAACCTACTAGTACTATACAGCCAAACTTTGCGGCGTTTCTGAAAATCCATATTCAAAATGTAATTCCATTGCCTTTATCTATTCAATTCCTCCCTACTTCAAAAAAATCTATAAAATGTTTCAAATCTGACTTACCTTTAATCAATTTGTGCTGAATATCCTTGATTAACTCATGCATTTCTAAAGGCTTACTACTGTTCTACTGAATAATGAATTCTCCGAGTTTGCCCAGACTGATATTACACTGACTGCACTCACTTAAACCCCTCTTTTCTTTCAGCTTTTGGCGAACTAACTCCCGGCACCTTCAACCTCCCTTCCCACATATGTAATTCGGGCATTAAATACCAAAATATTTCATTTCAATTCGAATCGAACAAATGAAATAAAAGATTATGAAGAGATTAACATTTTAAACTGAGATGGCATTATTGTAAATCTACAAAATCCATTTGCATCCACTTCCTCCATTGCATATGCTTTTCAACCACACCGCTGGGGTTCTTAAACAATGTTCCTTCATTCCTTTGTCTCTCTCCCTCTCTCTCTGCCTGCATCCTAGAGGATCTTCTCATTTACATTATCAACTCCAGGATGCTTTTCGATTGTTACCGCTCTCTCCCCCTCCCCCATCAGCACACAATTTCCTTTCCTCCTCTCCTGAAAGTGATGAACTGTGGCTCCACCCACAACTTGCCAGTAACTCACTCAAGTGGTTATTTTTCATGCACGAGTTGAGACACAGGTCGTCAACAGGACGAAACTGCAACCAGGCTTAATTGTCTAATTACCTGACATGCACGCTTTGCAGCAAAAGTCCACATTAAAACAGTGACTACACCTCAAGAGTACTTACATTGGCTTTTGATTTGATTTGATTTATTATTGTCACATGTCTTTGTATGCAGTAAAAAGTATTGTTTCTTGCGCACTATACAGACAAAGCATACCGTTCATAGAGAAGGAAAGGGGAGAGTTCAGAATACAGTGTTACAGTCATAGCTAGGGTGTAGAGAAAGATCAACTTAATACGAGGTAGGTCCATTCAAATGTCTGACAGCAGCAGGGAAGAAGCTGTTCTTGAGTCGGTTGGTACGTGATCTCAGACTTTTGTATCTTTTTCCCGATGGAAGAAGATGGAAGAGAGAATGTCCGGGGTGTGTGGGGTTCTTGATGATGCTAGTTGCTGGCAGCAGGAAATGTAGACGGAGTCAATGGATGGGAGGCTGGTTTGAATAATGGGTTGGGATGAGGTGGAATTTCTTCACTCAGCGGGTGTTTAATCTTTGGAATTCTCTACCTCAGAGGGCGGTGGAAGCTCAGTAATTGAGAACATTCAGGACAGAGATCAATAGATTGCGAGATACTAATGGCATTTTAAAAATTCATTCATGGGACATGGGCGTCGCTGGCTGGCCAGCATTTATTGCCCATCCCTAGTTGCCCGAGAGCCATTGAGAGTCAACCAAATAGCTGTGGCTCTACAATCACATGTAAGCCAGACCAGGTAAGGGCGGTGGATTCCCTTGATTATGCTGGCTGCTTTTCCGAGGCAGTGGGAAGTGTAGACAGAGTCAATGGATGGGAGGCTGGCTTGCGTGATCAACTGGACTTCATTCATGACCCTTTGCAGTTTTTTTGTCATCTTGGACAGAACTGGAGCCAGATCAAGCTGTGATACAATCAGAAAGGATGCTTTCTATGGTGCATCTGTTAAAGTTGATGAGAGTCGTAGCGGGCTGTGAGGATTTTTGGGACACTCTGAGGATGAGAAAGGCACTAGATAAATGCAAATTTTCTTTCTTTCTAAATCACTGATTGACAATGTGGAACAGTAACTCTGCTTGACTTGGTCCTCCCCAACACAGGAATTTTAAACCTAACTTTTATGCTTCGAAAGCTGCCCCCTCTAGTAATGTTGGGCCCAATTCTCCCAACCCAACGCACACGTTTTCTGGTGCATCAGGATGGGAGAATCGTGTGTCGGCCATTTCGCGGGATTCGCACATGCGTTCCCGACGCATGCGTGTCTCCCACAGCCGGAGAGCAGGTGCAGTCGGGACCACACTGGAAACCGGTGGGAAGAGAGGTAAGTCATTTAAACCTTTTTAAGATGTGTTTTAAATGTCATTATCGGGTCCGGGGCTGAATTCTCCGGGCCCGATAGCGTCTCCCACCCCGTCAGGAGTATTTCACTCCAGCAAGGTTTAGAGTAGCTCCTCACTTGCGGGGAACTAGCGGCAGACCCCACTGGAGTGAAGGGGGGCAATCGGAGCCCTCCAGGGGGTCAGACAGTGGGGGGTTGGTGCCCCCTGGGCATGGGCACCCTGGCAGTGCCAGCGTATGCCCCCCAGCACTGCCAAAGGGGCAATGTCACCAATGCCCAGGGGGCACCTTGGTACTGCCCATCGGGCAACGGGCAGTGCCATGGGTGGGGCCAAGGGCCGGGGCCCAGGGGAAAGGGCAGGGCCATGTGGCAATGGGCGTGGCCTGGGGAGGGGTGGGGCCTATTGTGGGTAGGGTCAAAGAGCTGAACCTATTGTGGGCGGGGCCTAAGGGCGATCAGTGGGGGTGGGAGGTCCCGCTGCCACTCTGCATGGGGATCGGTCTGGGCTGGAGGGACGCCAGTGATCAGGGTGGGCTGGAGGGGGGGTGGGCAGGTCTGCCGGGGTGGGTCTGCCTCCCCTGCAGGGGAGTCATCATGGGGGTGTCTTCTGGGGGTGGGATCGAGGGATCGCCACTGTTGGGGGGGGGGGGGGAGGGCTGGACCTCGGGATGCTCCGGGCCGGGTTTCGGGTATGGGCCGGGAATGCTTGTGGGGACCATGATCGGGCCATGGGGGGAGGGGGGGAGGACTGGGGGGAGGGGGGGGGGCAGCTCTGCCAGGGTCCTGGGATGGGCAGCGATTGAGCTGGCCAGCAAACAGGGAGTCTGGCAGATCGGGGCCACAGCGCATGCGCAGAGTTCCAGAACTGTCAGACTCCGACGTGAATAGGCCCCGGCTTCCCGAGCTTTTAATGATATTCACGATTGTGACCTCTGCATTGCACTGAATCTCCCACATCTCTGAGTGTGAGAGATTCGTGTCTGAAGTTGAACAGAAAAAACCGTTGTGATTTACACCAGTTTTCTCGTCAATTCAGCACTTTTGGGAGAATCGCCCCTGTTATCTCACACTTAACTATGGGTCAGGGCTCAGATCTTTCTGGCCTGTGTGTTCAGTACCTTGCCACATGGTGCATTATATCCACTCAACCAATAATGGAGCTGTCAGTCTCATTTCCTGAAATTCTTACCAAACTCAGAAACATTTAGAATTATTGGTGGAAAAGCGTGATTGCTACATCTATTGGAAACTTGATATTAAACATTAAAAAGCCCATGGTCACAGTTTGTCTGCATGAATTTGCATCCTATTTACATATTAGTTGCAGTACCGTTTGTTGCAGTAAGAGTATTGTTGTGTTATAAAATGGACATATCTAATGTATCTTGATACCGCTTCTGAATTTGTTCTCCCAGGCTTTTGGGAATTCCTATTCATTAAATACAAAGCTAGAAGTGCCAGAAATGATTCATTGCCCTTTCAGCATACAGTCCAAACCTGATCAGATCACATTATCAGGACAAAACAAAATTGCTATCTTAATTAATATGTCACCTTAACAGATTTGCATCTTTACCATCATGGTTGTGTTTATAGAGGACAATGCTGCAAAGTAACATTTCCATTTCAATAACTGCACAACACAAGAGAGAATATATGATTTAAATGAAAAAGATTATTGTAGTTCTTTTGTCAAGTGCAATGACAGCGGAAAAAATCAGTGTTGATTCCAAACTATTTGTTGAAACTATCCGCTCCGGCAACTCCTCAATTTTAAAGTTCTTCTCTCTGGGGGCAAGCTTGAGCTCACACTCGCCATCCGTGTGAATGCTGGCAGGAACTAAAGATCCGTAAGTCGTAGATCTCGCTGGCAAGATTGTGATCTCAAATTTTCCCCATCCCTCGCCAGCGACATCATCAGGTTCAGGCCCATATTGGGCCTAAACAGGCGTGAACCTGTTTTACACAAATTTCAATAGCTACGCTAACCCGGCAGTGCCAACCTGTTCCAAGGGGTAGGCCCCAGTGATTCGATTTGATTTGATTTGATTTATCATTGTCACATGTATTATCATACAGTGAAAAGTATTGTTTCTTGCACACTATACAGACAAAGCATACTGTACATAGAGAGGGAAAGAAGAGAGTACAGAATGTAGTGTTACAGTCATAGCTCGGGTGTAGAGAAAGATCAACTTAATACGAGGTAGGTCCATTCAAAAGTCTAATGGCAGCAGGGAAGAAGCTGTTTTTGAGTCGTTTGGTGCGTGACCTCAGACTTTTGTATCTTTTATCCGACAGAAAAAGGTGGAAGAGAGAATGTCCGGGGTGTGTGGGGTTCTTGATTATGCTGGCTGCTTTTCCAAGGCAGCAGGAAGTGTAGATAGTGTCAATGGATGGGAGGCTGGTTTAAGTGATGGCCAGGAGCAGACGGAGGAGCAGGAAATTCTGGCAATGGCCACAGCTGGGGGGAGAGTCGCCTGCTCTGACTGTTGGGATGTTGGAGGGAGGGGCCGATTGGGCGGGGAGGGTTGGTGGTTGGGGGGGCGTGAGGAGAAGGGGCCAATAATCATGGGGTGGGGGGCAGCGGACAATGATCGGGGGAAGGGGCTGATGATCGGGGGGGGTGGGGGAGAAATGCCGACTCCAATCTAGGGGGGGGGGGGGGGAGCAGGGGGTGGGGGGCGGAGGGAAGCCCTTGGGGCTTCCATAGGGGGCTAGGGGTGAGATTTATACATGTTCTGATCAGGGCGCCCTTTAAAAATGATCCCCCGATCTTTGCACAGCTGGGTTTTGCTGGCATGTTTGGCCCTCCTTTCGTGCATGACTGTGTGAAACGTACCCTCTTGGTTTTTTAAGGCAGTTGTGTAGTAAGATCTGGAGAGAAAAACAGTGGTTTTCCCACCGGGAACAACACTCTGCCATTTTCCGGTAAGATTCCTCTTCTTGTCTTCAGCTTCCTCCATAGCTTCAAACCCCATCCCTCCCCCTCCCCCATTGCACCCCCTCCTCTTCCCCACCCAGCTATCTCTGTGAGCTCCACTAGTTCTACAACACCACCAGATCTCGGCACCCTCCCAATTCTGGCTTCTTGTACGTCCTCAATTCTAATTGCCAGACATGTTCTTCTGCTGCATAAGCCCAAACCTCTGAAATTACTTCCTTAAACGTGACAGATTTTTCACCTCTCTCTCCTGCCCCACTTTAAGCTGTTTGTTCAATCCATCTTTTTGTTCAAACCTTTGGACAGCTGTCATGCTATCTCTTTATGTGTCAAATTTTGTCTGATATTGTGACGTCTCTTTGGGATTTTTAGATGATATACGAATGCAAGTTGTTGGTGCTGCTTCTGAGCTGTTTGCTATAATATTTAAAATGTGTTTGAATGAAGCCTCAATCGGCAAAGACAGGCATGCAGCAACTGAGTCATACAGTCCATGTATGCTTGATCTCTGGCCTGTGCTGAACCAGCAGTGGTCCTGAGCTATGGGCTCTTTGTTCATGATTGATATTCAGTGGCCTTTGCTGGAAGGTAACTGTGTTAAAAAAGGTCAGAGCAACCTGTGACACTCAGTGCTTAGAACCACTGCACTGGGATACTGGAGGGGATCTACCACTCATGTGTCTGTGTCCTGTATGTTTTCAGGAGCAAAGCTGGTTATAAACTTGAGGACATGCTGGGCTCATTAAAAACCACGTGAAAGATAAGATTGAAGGAGAAAATTGTTCAATGGTATTATTTAAATTTATTGTCTTATGATAAAGATATATAAAGATAAAGCCTGAAATTTGAGGATTCCGTTCTACCACTGGATGTATGACAGGGCCAGGTTTCTGGCTACGCTTGTAGACAGGTGGCACAGTGGTTAGCACTGCTGCCTAATAGTACCAGGGACCTGGGTTCAATTCCCAGCTTGGGTCAGTGTGTGTGGAGTTTGCACATTCTTCCTGTGTCTGCATGAGTTTCCTCCCTCAGTCTAAAGATATGCAGGTTAGGTGAATTGGCCCTGCTAAAATTCTCCCTCAGTGTATCTGAACAGGTGCTGGAGTGTGGTTACTTGAGGATTTTCACAGTAACTTCACTGCAGTGTTAATGTAAGCCTATTTGTGACTAATAAATAAACTAAAAACTTCCAAAAAACATGAAATGCTAGCTTTGATCTGTGACCTTCTCAGGTTAGCATGGAAATGGATGTTTTTTAAATAAAAATTCAACCAATTCTAGCAAATCAACAAACACTTGGCGAATGAGACCCAGAATTACTAATGGAAAATTCAGGCAGTCAGTTGTTTTTATTCATCATCTTTTGGTCCCAGTGTTATTTAAAAGATACTAAATAATGGCAGCAATTTACTCATAAACTGAACTCTGAGCCATGAGTAATTACATCATTATTGCTACTGATCTGTCACTTTGGCATATAAATTTCTAAAGCAGTGTTAATGGTGAAGAAAGCATAAGTGCATGTGTAGCAGTGATAAGTCCTACGTCAAGTTGATCGTACGGAGAAGCCCATTGCAAATGCTGCAATCCGATGGAAAAACCTTTTGCCAATATGTGCAATTCCTATTGTACCTGTAGGAGGCACTGTGACAAGTTCTTTCAATGTTAACCATGGGCAGCATATTGCTTGGGAGGTGGGGCAGACAGATTGGTGCCCCTACCCCCTCCCATCCCAGAAGCAAAGTCAGCGTGGAGACCACTCTCCACACCATCCCACCCCGTAACCATGGCGCTCTGTAGGCGGGCTAGATTGGGGCAGTGTGGAACATCCACCCTCAATGGGGAGTAGTTGTGCCCTCGGGCACTGTCTGCCAATTCAAGAGCTCACCAGTGGGTGCTCCCCCAGTGGGACTGAATTAGCCAGCAGCTCCCCAGGGCAGGACTGCAGACACGCCCAAGAAGAAGACCTGGAATAAAGAAAAATCCCAGGTCTTGGGAAGGGAGAGTTTGGACAGTTTGAGGACGAGGGTGGCAGGGGATAGGGGTTGGGGGTGTGTGACCTGTTTAGGAGAGCAGGTGGGTGTGAATAAAGGCAGGCTACTCTCTTTGGGGAGGGGGGGGGGGGGAGGCGGCAGCACCCCAATTCACAAATGGCAGTCTCAAAAATAGGACCCGTCCTGTGAGAAAGTTTTTTTCAGAAAGTGGCCTGCCCATTCCCACCCAGCTACCCACGCCAATCATATGATGGTTTGCTCAGCATATTATCAGGATCAATTGGCTCGTTAACAAACCAAATTTACCCTTGATTATTTATTTTTAAATGATGGACAGGTGACTGATTTTGCGACCCACCTACCCTTTACCCATGTATTATGGGGGTGCGCTCAGTGGGGAGAGGGTAGGAAGGCGGTGGAGTGGGCACCTGCCCTAATTTACATACGTGCCCTTCCACCAGAAAATACGCCAGGCAGGAGCATGTAAAATGCAACCCCGCGTCTCAGCTTTCCTGTTACGGAACAAATTACATCGGGTGTGACACAATAGCTACTATTTTATATGGAAAGTTTATGTTTAAGAAAACACGCTGGTGTCTGCGGAGCATTTTCTTCAGAAACTTGAATCTAAAAGCCATATTTAGTTTCAATTTGTAAATTGGCAAGGTAACAGTTACTGAGTGTTCATTCTCTATTTGTTTTATTATCATCGACTGACCCTTTTGTTTCCTCTGCAAGATAATTGTGGATGAGGTCTACGTATTACTCTATTAAAGATGCTATATAAATGTAAGTTGTTGCTGTTACTGCAGACAGAAATTTCAATTCAACCAACCAAAAAGATACTAATGTCCCTCCCCCAATCATTTTACTTTCATCATTTTGGGTGTTTTGACACAGGACCCTGCCTATTCCACACACTCAACATGCTGTGTCAAGGAGAATTTCACTTCAGTTGTTAGTCCCTGTTCTTGGGGAACTCATGATGTGGAGATGCCGACGTTGGACTGGGGTAAACACAGTAAGAAGTCTCACAACACCAGGTTAAAGTCCAACAAGTTTATTTGGTAGCAAAAGCCACTAGCTTTTGGAGCGCTGCTCCTTCGTCAGGTAAGTGGGAGTTCTGTTCACAAACAGGGCATATAAAGACACAAACTCAATTTACAAAATAATGGTTGGAATGCGAGTCTTTACAGGTAATCAAGTCTTAAAGGTACAGACAATGTGAGTGGAGAGAGGGTCAAGCACAGGTTAGAGAGATGTGTATTGTCTCCAGACAGGACATTTAGTGAGATTTTGCAAGCCCAGGCAAGTCGTGGGGGTTACAGATAGTGTGACATGAACCCAAGATCCCGGTTGAGGCCATCCTCATGTGTGCAGAACTTGGCTATCAGTCTCTGCTCAGCGACTCTGCGCTGTCATGTGTCGTGAAGGCCGCCTTGGAGAACGCTTACCCGAAGATCAGAGGCCGAATGCCCGTGACCGCTGAAGTGTTCCCCAACAGGAAGAGAACACTATTGCCTGTGATTGTCGAGCGGTGTTCATTCATCCGTTGTCGTAGCATCTGCATGGTCTCTCCAATGTACCATGCCTCGGGACATCCTTTCCAGCAGCATATCAGGTAGACAACGTTGGCCGGGTTGCAAGTGTATGTACCGTGTACCTGGTGGATGGTGTTCTCACGTGAGATGATGGCATCCGTGTCGATGATCCGGCACGTCTTGCAGAGGTTGCTGTGGCAGGGTTGTGTGGTGTCGTGGTCACTGTTCTCCTGAAGGCTGGGTAGTTTGCTGTGGACAATGGTCTGTTTGAGGTTGTGCGGTTGTTTGAAGGCAAGAAGTGGGGGGGTGTGGATGGCCTTGGCAAGATGTTCGTCTTCATCAATGACATGTTGAAGGCTCCGGAGAAGATGTCGTAGCTTCTCCGCTCCGGGGAAGTACTGGACGACGAAGGGTATTCTGTCCGCCGTGTCCCGTGTTTGTCTTCTGAGGAGGTCGGTGCGGTTTTTCGCCGTGGAGCGTCGGAACTGTCGATCGATGAGTCGAGTGCCATATCCTGTTCTTATGAGGGCATCTTTCAGCGTCTGGAGGTGTCTGTTGCGATCCTCCTCATCTGAGCAGATCCTGTGTATACGGAGGGCTTGTCCGTAGGGGATGGCTTCTTTAACGTGTTTAGGGTGGAAGCTGGAGAAGTGGAGCATCGAGAGGTTATCCATGGGCTTGCGGTACAGTGAGGTGCTGAGGTGACCGTCCTTAATGGAGATGTGTGTGTCCAAGAATGCAACCGATTCCGGAGAGTAGTCCATGGTGAGTCTGATGGTGGGATGGAACTTGTTGATGTCATCATATAGTTGTTTCAGTGATTGTTGAGTGTTGAGTTTGTGTCTTTATATGCTCAATGTGTGAACAGAACTCCCACTTACCTGATGATGGGGCAGCGCTCCGAAAGCTACTGGCTTTTGCTACCAAATAAACCGGTTGGACTTTAACCTGGTGTTGTGAGACTTCTTACTTGGGGAACTCAGCAGGGTATATGTTAAGCTGGTGCAAAAGAGCTAAAGGGGCTATAGCTCGTGAAATGAGTGGAAATAAAAATTGGGAAAGATATCAAATGGGCTGCCAATTCATAATCATCCATTTGGCAGTATCGTACAAAGTCAATGTGTAAAATGAAAACAGAAAGTGCTGGAAAAGCTCTGCAGGCCTGGCAGCATCTCTGGAGAGAGAAACAGTGTTTACTTTTTAGGTTATGACCTTTCATCAGAACTTGGGGCAGAAAATATTGGCTTTAGCAGTGCAGCAATTCAGGAAACAGTGGGGGGCCTCCTTTAGCGAGGTTTGCGACGGGCATAATGCCGTCGGGAGTCTCCCAAGTACTTTTTTAGAGCTCTTTTTTAGCGCAATCAGTTCCGTGCTGGAAATCGGTGTGAAGCTGATTAGTGGGCCTGGGATGGTGTTCTTCAGACCCGCTAACGTCTCCCCCTCCCCGCTAGGAGTGGTTCCCTAATGCGGAACAGGTGCCCTGACCCTGCTGGTGGGGACAGAGGCCAATGAAGCCACCCCGGGAAGTCGGAGGCAAGGAGGGGGTGCCCCTTGGGCAGTGCCAGTCTGGCACCCAGGTACTGCTCATGAGGCAAACTGGCAATGCTCACTGGTGGTGTCAGAGAGGGTGGGGCATTTTGGGGGCAGGGCCCATTGGGGCGATCGATGGGGGGTGCCTGCTGCCACTCTGTAAGTGGCATCGGTGGGAGAGGGAGGGAGGGGGGCAATCGGGGCTGACCATGGTGGGGGGGGGGGGGGGGTGGGCGGGGTATGGGCATGGTCATCAGGGTGGGGGACATCAGGGCTGGCCATCAGGATGGGGGGGATCAGGGCTGGCCAGGTGGGGGGGAAATTGCGACTGGCCCAGGGAGATCCGGTAGACTAGCGATCAGAGGGAGGGTGGGGGGGTCGGGGAGGCCAGTGATTAGGGGGGTTGCAGGGCAGGCTAGCGATCGGAGGACAGCGATTGGGAGGCCAGCAATGGGTTGGGGGGGGGGGGGCGGGGGAGAGCACTGTGCATGCATCAATCTCCGCTCTGACAGATTGGCGAATGCACAGTGGCCCACTCAGCACTCTGCTGCCGGCCTCTCGGGCAGGAAAAGGCCAAGCCCCCTGCTCACCAGAGGGAGTCATTGCTGAGGCTTTGCATGGGGTGTCGTAGATTCATTCTGGTAAGCAAACCCAAAAGACAGGTGAGAAATACTCCCGTTTTCCGGTCCATTGGGCACTTGGTTTTGTTTTGGGAGAACCCCAGCCAATATCTGCCCCTGTGACTCAATGAAAATAATTTGGAACTCTTGCTCACTCTATACCTAGACATTTGGTTGTAAAGTGGTTCATCATCACTAACTATGTTTGCTCCAACTCCCCAGAGCAGCTATTTCAGCCGCTTGATGAACAGGACAGCAATGTACTGATACATGACCCTGATACATGAAATGTTGCTGCATTTATGCTAACTAGGAAAAGAAAACAAGTTGGGAGTTAGAGAGATAAAGATTCAAAGACCAGAAAAGGAGACGTTTGGAGAGAAAACAGATACAGATATTAGAAAGGGCAGAAGTAGAGGTTTATGAGAAAGGCTTATAGTTGTGTTCCTTGTAGTCCTGAGGTCTGGACCAGTAATCCAGGGAGATAAATTCAAATCACAGCAAGGCAGTTGTGGAATTTAAATTTAGTTAGTAATTCTGGAATTTAAAACTAGCCTGAGTTCCTACTTGGCACCTCAACCGGTTCACTGTTGCTTTTTAGGTAATGAGTTCTGCTATTCTTATCCAGCCCAGTCTACATGTGACTCCAGACTCACAGCAATGTGGTTGACTCTTAACTGCCCTCTGAAAGGCACGGGCAATCTACTCAGTTGTATCAAAATTATAATCCGCACAGACTACAGCAATTCAAGAAGATTGCACGGTGGCACAGTGGCTCAGTGGAGCGGCATAGTGGTGCAGTGGTTAGCACTGCTGCCTCACAGCGCCAGGGACCAGGTTTGATTCCTGGCTTGGGTCACTGTCTGTGTGGAGTTTGCATATTTTCCCCATGTCTGCGTGGGTTTCCTCCGGGTGCTCCGGTTCCCTCCCACAGTCCAAAGATGTGCGGGCTAGGTGTATTGGCCATGCTAAATTGTCCCTTAGTGTCAGGAGGACTAGCTAGGGTAAATACATGGGGTTATGGGGATAGGGCCTGGGTGGGATTGTGGTCGGTACAGACTCGATGGGCCGAATAGCCTCCATCTGCTCTGTAGGATTATATGATTCTACGCTCACCACCATCTTATCGTAGGCAATTAGAAATGGGCAATAAATGCTGTCCTTGTCAGCGACGTCCATATCCTGTGAACTAATTTTTTAAAATGGGGGACAGAGACGCAAAACTGGGGGACATGGGGACATACTGGGAGGAACTGTGTGCAGTTTTGGTCTCCGTATCTAAGAAAGGATATACTTGCCATAGAGGGAGTGCAGCAAAAGTTCACCAGATTGATTCCTGAGATGGCAGGATTATCATACAAGGAGAGATTGGTCAACTGGACCTCTGTACACCAGAATTTAGGAGAATCGGAGGGGATCTCATTGAAACATGTAAAATTCCGACAGGACTGGACAGACTGAATGCAGGGATGTTGTTTCCTCTGGCTCGGGGTGGGGATGGTGGGAGGGGGGGGGGTGCGGGGGGGGGGGGGGGGGGGGGGGGGAGGGGGGAGGGGGGAGGGGGGATGAGGGGGCGGAAGGGGTGGGGGTAATAGTAGTCTAGAATATGGGTCACAGTCTCAGGATACAGGGTAGGCCATTTAGAACTGAGATGAGGAGAAGCTTCTTCACTCAGAGGGTGGTGAACGCCTGGAATTCTCTGCTATGGGAGGCGGTGGAAGCCTAGTCACTGAATATATTTGAGAAGGAAATAGATAGATTTCTAGACTCTAAAGGGGAGAGTGCAGGAGTATGGTGTTGAAATAGAGGATCAACCATGATCATATTGAATGGCGAAGTAGGCTCAAAGGACCAAATGGCCTATTCCTGCTCCTATTTACTATGTTTCTATGAATGAGAAATTGGGAAGTAGAGATTGGAAGAACAGAATGGGACTTGGATCAGCAGAGAGGGAAATAGTGGAAAAAATGTCAGAAATTACAAGGACACAAAAAGAATTTCAAAGAGAGAAATTAGGCAGCGAATGAGAAAAGTAAAGAGGACAGAGTGATCGGCAGGGGCACAAACTGAAAAAGTAATGTTTGTGATTATGGAGAAAAAGAAAATTTCTGGGACAAAGACATAAATGCTAATGCTTGGAAAGCAGATGTATGGTCCCGGATGACCATAGCCTGACTGGTAGTGATTGAACCTGAGGATCACTACACCTCAGATAAGGGACAAGGTTGAGAAGGCGGGATTTTTTGATTTGATTTGATTTATTATTGTCACATGTATTAACATACAGTGAAAAGTATTGTTTCTTGCGCGCTGTACAGACAAAACATACCGTTCATAGAGAAGGAAACGAGAGAGTGCAGATTGTAGTGTTACAGTCATAGCTAGGGTGTAGAGAACGATCAACTTAATGCTAGGTAAGTCCATTCAAAGGTCTGACAGCAGCAGGGAAGAAGCTGTTCTTGAGTCGGCTGGTACGAGACCTCAGACTTTTTTACCTTTTGCCCGAAGGAAAAAGGTGGAAGAGAAAATATCTGGGGTGCTTGGAATCCTTAATTATGCTGGCTGCTTTGCTGAGACAGCGGGAAGTGTAGACAGAGTCAATGGATGGGAGGCTGGTTTGCGTGATGGACTGGGCTTCATTCACGACCTTTTATAGTTCCTTATTTCATGAATAACCTCAGCCAGTACGGGGAATTGAACCCATGTTGTTGGCAACACACTATCACAAATCAGCTGTCCAGCCAACTAAGTGAACCAACTCCCAACAAAAGCCAGGTGCCAAGTACAGTGCCTATACAATGGATCCTGTTCCTAGCAACAATCTCAGATGTCAGAATACATGGGAGAAATGT
The DNA here is from genome assembly GCF_964213995.1 of Mustelus asterias. Classification (NCBI taxonomy): domain Eukaryota; kingdom Metazoa; phylum Chordata; class Chondrichthyes; order Carcharhiniformes; family Triakidae; genus Mustelus; species Mustelus asterias. The sequence continues at coordinate 35,412,320 of NC_135809.1, read as the reverse complement.
GCAAGCTCAACTTCTGGTGTGAGCTGTCAACAAGGTTAGTTTTAGAGCAGGGACACCAGTGTTCCTTGTAGCTGATATAATATAAGTTATTTGGTACCATCAATAAGTATCTGTTTTTTTGCAAGTGTCCATTTTTGGGATTGTCTATTTATACAGGTTTCACAATTAATATAAAATCCAAAAACTGGACAGAATGTATGACTTCAAAATGAGGACTGAATATTTCATGTTTCTATCCACATCTCATTAAAAGTTGTACTTTGTGTGTCTTGATCCAACCACCCCACCATGATTTTTTGTGCTCGCTCCAGTGCTTGAATAGTTTCCTTGTTTCTCAATGACCAGAACCAAATGCAATGCTTGAGGTGTCATCTGACAATATCTGTACAGTTTGATCATAAAATACTCTGACCTGTCTGGCTGTGTAGTTTAATACTCTGTTGACTTTATCGATTGCTGCTCTTTATTGATTGGACACCTTAACAGTGGCATCCAACAAAACTCATAGATCTCTTTCAAATTATTTTTAAGCAATCATTTGTGTCATATCCTTTCTACCCTTGTCAAATGAACTTTCATGTGTCATAGATTGACACACATATGGCACTAGCTGTGAATGGGTGGATGAGTGAGTGGATGAGTGAGTTCATGTGTAGGTAGGGTGGTGAGTGAAGTAAATAAGTAGGTAGTGCAGGTGAGTGAGGTGGCATGCGGGTAGGGGGGCAGGTGGCTGAGTGATTAGGTGAGCAGAATGACAAGTGGTTGAGTGATTAGGTGGGTAGAGTGCCGGGGTAGAGTGCCAGCTGTTTAGGGGGGAAGGTATGGAGGTGGCGGGTGGGTGAGATGGGTAGGCAGATAAGTGGGTAGATAGGAAAAGTGTAGGTGGGTCTGGTGGTAGTCAAATTGGGTTGAAAGTCATAGACAGGTCAGGGGCTAGTCAGGTTGGGTCAATGGGTGGTTTGGAAGTGTAGTCAGGTTTGATCAAGAGTGGGTAGTCATGTTGGATCAGGTCAGGAAGGTAGTCAGGGCATCAGACGGGGGTAATAGGTGGTGTTAGCATGAGTGATTGGGGGTCAGTTCTGTAGTTATCCAGGAGTTAGACAAGGATATAACTGTCTAATGTTTTCTGGCTAACTATCCAAGTAAGTACCGCAGAACTGTACAGTGTCTTTGACTCTAACTCAGAATCAGAGACATTCGCAGAGGGTCCTGTGGAACAGGAAAATTTCCCATCAAAAGTTCAAACTTCCCAGACAACTCCACGGAGGACAGTGCATTGGTACTTCCACGTGGTGTGGAATGCATCTTTGATTAGACGTCTGGTCTCCGACAATCCAGAGATCAGAAGACTTGCGCCAATATTTCTGATGAGTGAAAATGGGAAATGCTATCCTTTAGCTTGGGGAACTAAGAAAATGAAAAGTGTTGTTAAGAATACACTGGGTACCAAAGCATTGGCTCATTTGGAGTCGGTGAATATGCGATTCTGTTTGTCAAATAGTAGAAGTGAGATTTTGTACAATGATCGCAGATAATTGTTCATTATGGGATAATGTACACACTGTGCAAACATGACAGTGTACTAGCATTTAAGGTCAGAGTGGGAAAAATGGTGAAAAGATGGAATTAAAGGCTCTTTATGTAGATGCACGCAGGACTCATAACAAGGTGGATGAATTGATAGCCTCCTGTCCTGTTTGTAGTGACTCCTGCCAGGAGCTCTGCTGCCAATGTACATCAACCTCATCTGTCTTGTACCATCCTCTCATATTCATTCTGCAACCACCACTCTGTGACATCTGTCATCCAACTATGTCTTGGTTGACTCCTCTTTCTGCCGCCCTACAATTTGTCCTGTAGAAAAGATCTTTGGAGCTTCTCAGCTCTGATCAAATGGTCAAAATACTGACAGTTTATTTCCTGGATGTGAAATAGGAAGAAATTATTGGGATATTATAGCTATTGCAAAGACATGGTTGCAAAGTGAACAAGGTTGGGAACTGAACTTTCAAGGGTGTTTCACATTTCAGAAGGACAGGAAGAAAGGAAAAGGATTTGGGGTAACATTCTTAATAAATAATGAGATCCATACAGTAGTGAGAAATGATCATGGCTCAGAAGATCAAAATGTAGAACCAGTTCGCATGAAGATATAAGATACAAGTCACCGATGGGAATCGTTTATAGTCTTCCAAGAATTTGCTGCACTGTAGGACAGTAAGTAAAGTAAAGTTTATTTATTAGTCACAAGTAAGGCTTACATTAACACTGCAATGAAGTTATTGTGAAATTCCCCTAGATTGTGGAGAATGATGAGAGGGGTGATTGAAAAGCAGCAGTGCTGGTAAGAGATTAATTGGATTAATTGAATTGTTTATTTATTTAATTAGTCAGCTAGTGTGTGTATTTTTTTGGCCTTTACTTTAACAGCAGTTTTTCAAGTTTAAGTGAAAACTAGAAGTGGGCAGCAAAGGAGTCTGGGAAGGGTTTTTATTTTAACTTTAAAAGTCAGTTACCTGGGTGGTTCCCCCTCAGTAGTAGTTTTTTTTTTTCTCTCGGGCCCCTAGCCCTATAAATTGGTGCAGAGGAGATACCCGATCCTCTACACTGGTAGAGGATCCCACCCTTCCATCCTCCTCTAACCTAATTATAAGTGTGGGGAAGTTTTTTGTTTTCTTTTTTTCTTGCTGGTAATGGCTTCAGGGATGGCAGTTCAGGCAGTATGCTGCATCTCCTGTGGGATGTATGTGGTGAGGAAATCCAGTAGTGTTTCAGGAGATTTTAGTTGTAAGAAGTGCATTAGATTGCAGCTTCTGGAGGAGCGTGTAAAGGAGCTGGAGGGGGAGGTAGAGGAACTCCGCATAATTCGGGAGGCGGAGGTGGAAGTTGATAGGAGTTATAGAGAAATAGTAACTCCTAGAAATGAGGCTTGGGTCAATGCCAGGAGGAGGGGTAAGAAGCAATCGGGAAGACAATCCCCTGGGGCGGTTCCCCTCCATAATAGGTTTTCGGTGCTGGAGGCTACAGTTGAGGAGGAATCAACTGAGCATAGAGAGCAGATCTCTGGGGGTGAGCCGAGTGAGAAAGCTCAGGTGGTTAGGGGCTGTAAAAGACTGGGCCTTGTGATTGGGGACTCCACAATTAAGGGGACAGATAGGAGGGTCGGAACTAAAGGTAGGGACTCAGGGTTGGTGTGTTGCCTACCAGGGGCTGGGGTCCGGGATGTGTCTGACAGGGTATTCAGGACTCTTAGGGGGGAGGGAGATAAACCACAAGTTATTGTACATGTGGGGACACACGACATAGGGAGGATAGGGGAAGGGGATATTAGGCAGGGATTTATGGAGTTGGGGTGGAAACTAAAGGCCAAGACTGACAGAGTGGTTATCTCTGGACTCTTGCCTGTACCACGGGATAGTTTAGAGAGGAATAGGGAGAGGGAAGGTTTGAATTCATGGCTGAGGGGATGGTGCAGGAGGGAGGGGTTCAGGTACTTAAGCAATTGGGGCTCGTACTGGGGAAGGTGTGACCTCTATGAGAAGGATGGTCTACACCTTAATCAGAAGGGGACCAATATCCTGGGGGGTAAATTTGCTAAGGCCATGCAGGGAGGTTTAAACTGATTCGGGGGGGGGGAGGGATCCTGAGTAGTGGGGCTGAAAGTGAGGGATGCATGGATGGGGACTGCAATGCACGGCATTGCAGAGGTGGGGTGGAGCAGGGTTTGAAATGTGTATACTTCAATGCCAGGAGTATTCGCAATAAAGTGGGTGAACCTGCAGCGTGGATCAGTACCTGGGACTTCGATGTTGTGGCTATTTCAGAGACATGGATAGAGCAGGGGCAGGAATGGATGCTGCAGGTCCCGGGGTTCAAATGTTTTAGTCGAAGTAGGGAAGGAGGTAGAAGAGGGGGAGGGGTAGCATTATTGGTCAGAGATTGTATCACAGTGTCAGAGAGGAGGTTTGATGAGGACTTATCTGTTGAGGTAGTATGGGCGGAGATTAGAAATAGGAGAGGAGAGGTCACCCTGTTGGGAGTCTTTTATAGACCTCCTAAAAGTTCTAGAGAGGTTGAGGAAAGGATTGCGGAGTCAATCCTGCTTAGGAGTGAAAGTAATAGGGCAATTGTTATGGGGGATTTTAACTTGACTAATATTGACTGGAATTGTTATAGCTCTAGCTCGTTAGAGGGGTCAGTTTTTGTTCAAAGCGTGCAGGAAGGTTTTTTGACTCAGTATGTAGACAGGCCAACTAGAGGTGAGGCTATATTGGATCTGGTGCTGGGAAATGAGCCAGACCAGGTGCTAGACTTGGAAGTTGGTGTGCATTTTGGTGATAGTGACCACAATTCGGTTACGTTCACCTTAGTGATGGAAAGGGATAGGCATGAACCTCGGGCCAGTGGTTTTAGCTGGGGGAAGGGTAATTATGAGGCTATTAGGAGAGAATTAGGAAACATAGGTTGGACTAGGAGATTACAGGGACTGGGAACGTCCGACATGTGGAGTTTTTTCAAGGAGCAGCTACTGCGAGTCTGTGATAGGTATGTCCCTGTCAGGCAAGGAGGAATTGGTAGGGCTAGGGAACCGTGGTGCACCAAAAAAGTTTCTTTGTTGGTTAAAAAGAAAAAGGAGGCTTATGTTCGGATGAGACGTGAGCACTCGGGTAGTGCACTAGAAAGCTTTAGATTGGCTAAGAGGGAGTTGAAGAGCGAGCTTAGAAGGGCTAAAAGGGGACATGAGAAGACTTTGGCGGATAGGGTTAAAGAGAATCCTAAGGCGTTCTATAGGTATGTCAAGAACAGAAGGTTGGTTAGGGCAAGTTTAGGGCCAGTTATAGATGGCAGAGGGAAGTTATGTGTGGAACCGGAGGAGATTGGTGAGGCATTGAACCAATATTTCTCTTCGGTGTTCACGCAAGGGGACATGAATATAGCTGAGGAGGACACTGGGTTGCAAGGGAGTAGAATAGACAGTATTACAGTTGATAAGGAGGATGTGCAGGATATTCTGGAGGGTCTGAAAATAGATAAATCCCCTGGTCCGGATGGGATTTATCCAAGGATTCTCTGGGAGGCAAGAGAAGTGATTGCAGAGCCTCTGGCTCTGATCTTCAGGTCGTCGTTGGCCTCTGGTATAGTACCAGAAGATTGGAGGTTAGCGAATGTTGTCCCATTGTTTAAGAAGGGGAACAGAGACTTCCCCGGGAATTATAGACCGGTGAGTCTCACTTCTGTTGTCGGCAAGATGTTGGAAAAAATTATAAGGGATAGGATTTATAGTTATTTGGAGAGTAATGAATTGATAGGTGATAGTCAGCATGGTTTTGTGGCAGGTAGGTCGTGCCTTACTAACCTTATTGAGTTTTTTGAGAAAGTGACCAAGGAGGTGGATGGGGGCAAGGCAGTGGACGTGGTATATATGGATTTTAGTAAGGCGTTTGATAAGGTTCACCGTGGTAGGCTTCTGCAGAAAATGCAGATGTATGGGATTGGGGGTGATCTAGGAAATTGGATCAGGAATTGGCTAGCGGATAGGAAACAGAGGGTGGTGGTTGATAGTAAATATTCATCATGGAGTGCGGTTACAAGTGGTGTACCTCAGGGATCTGTTTTGGGGCCACTGCTGTTTGTAATATTTATTAATGATCTGGATGAGGGTATAGTTGGGTGGATTAGCAAATTTGCTGATGACACCAAAGTCGGTGGTGTGGTAGACAGTGAGGAAGGGTGTCGTAGTTTGCAGGAAGACTTAGACAGGTTGCAAAGTTGGGCCGAGAGGTGGCGGATGGAGTTTAATGCGGAGAAGTGTGAGGTAATTCACTTTGGTAGGAATAACAGATGTGTTGAGTATAGGGCTAACGGGAGGACTTTGAATAGTGTGGAGGAGCAGAGGGATCTAGGTGTATGTGTGCATAGATCCCTGAAAGTTGGGAATCAAGTAGATAAGGTTGTTAAGAAGGCATATGGTGTCTTGGCGTTTATTGGTAGGGGGATTGAATTTAGGAGTCGTAGCGTTATGTTGCAACTGTACACAACTCTGGTGCGGCCGCACTTGGAGTACTGTGTGCAGTTCTGGTCCCCACATTACAGGAAGGATGTGGAGGCTTTGGAGAGGGTGCAGAGGAGGTTTACCAGGATGTTGCCTGGTATGGAGGGGAGATCCTATGAGGAGAGGCTGAGGGATTTGGGATTGTTTTCGCTGGAAAGGCGGCGGCTAAGAGGGGATCTTATTGAAACATATAAGATGATTAGAGGTTTAGATAGGGTGGATAGTGATAGCCTTTTTCCTCTGATGGAGAAATCCAGCACGAGGGGGCATGGCTTTAAATTGAGGGGGGGTAGTTATAGAACCGATGTCAGGGGTAGGTTCTTTACCCAGAGGGTGGTGAGGGATTGGAATGCCCTGCCAGCATCAGTAGTAAATGCGCCTAGTTTGGGGGCGTTTAAGAGATCCGTAGATAGGTTCATGGACGAAAAGAAATTGGTTTAGGTTGGAGGGTCACAGTTTTTTTTTTAACTGGTCGGTGCAACATCGTGGGCCGAAGGGCCTGTTCTGCGCTGTAATGTTCTATGTTCTATGTTCTATAGGTCTGTCCCAAAAGTTAAAATTCTAAATTGGGGCAAGGCCAATTTTGATGGTATCAGGCAGGAACTTTCAAAAGTTAATTGGGGGAGTCTGTGGGTAGGTAAAGGGATGTCTGGTAAGTGACACGCTTTCAAAAGTGTGTTAACCAGGGTTCAGGGTAAACACATTCCTCTTAAAGTGAAGGACAAGGCTGGCAGAAGTCAGGAACCCGGGATAACTTTGGATATTGAGGCCCTAGTCAAGAAGAAGAAAGAGGCACATGACATGCATAGGCAGCTGGGATCAAGTGAATCTCTTGAAGAGTATAGGGGGTGTAGGAGTAGAGCTGAGAGAGAAATCAGGAGGGCAAAAAGGGGACACGAAATTGTTTTGGCAGATAAGGCAAAGGAGAATCCAAAGAGCTTCTACAAATACATAAAAGACAAAAGAATAACAAGGGAGAGAGTGGGGCCTCTTAAGGATCAACAAGGTCATCTATGTGCGGATCCACAAGAGATGGGTCAGATCCTAAATGAATATTTCTCATCAGTATTTACTGTTGAGAAAAGCATGGATGTTGGGGAACTTGGGGAAATAAATAGTGATGTCTTGAGGAGTCTACATATAACTGAGAAGGAGGTGCTGGAAGTCTTAAAGCGCACCAAGGTAGATAAATCCCCGGGACCTGATGAAGTATATTCCAGGACATTGTGGGAGGAAATTGCGGGTCCCCTCACCGAGATATTTGAATCATCGATAGTCACGGGTGAGGTGCCTGAAGATTGGAGAGTGGCAAATGTTGTGCCTTTGTTTAAAAAGGGCTGCAGGGAAAAGCCTGGGAACTACAGGCCAGTTAGCCTCACATCTGTGTGGGTAAATTGTTGGAAGGTATTTTGAGAGACAGGATCTACAGGTATTTAGAGATGCAAGGACTGATTAGGGACAGTCAGCATGGCTTTGTGAGTGGAACATCATGTCTCACAAATTTGATTCATTTTTTGAAGGAGTAACCAAGAAGGTAGATGAGGGCACTGCAGTTGATGTTGTCTACATGGACTTTAGCAAGGCCTTTGACAAGGTACCGCATGGTAGGTTGTTGCATAAAGTTAAATCTCACGGGATCCAGGGTGTGGTATCTAAATGGATACAAAATTGGCTTCTTGACAGAAGCCAGAGGGTGGTTGTAGAAAGTTGTTTTTCAAACTGGAGGCCTGTGACCAGCGGTGTGCCTCAGGGATCAGTGCTGGACCCACTGTTATTTGTCATCTATATTAATGATTTGGATGAGAATATAGGAGGCATGGTTAGTAAGTTTGTAGATGACACCAAGATTGGTGGCATAGTGGACAGTGAAGAAAAGTATCTCCAATTGCAACGGGATCTTGATCAATTGGGCCAGTGGGTTGATGAATGGCAGATGGAGTTTAATTTAGACAAATGCGAGGTGATACATTTTGGTAGATTGAACCAGGGCAGGACTTACTCAGTTAATGGTAGGGCTTTGGGGAGAATTACAGAACAAAGAGATCTAGGGGTACATGTTCATAGCTCCTTGAAAGTGGAGTCACAGGTGGACAGAGTGGTGAAGAAGGCATTTGGCATGCTTGGTTTCATCGGTCAGAACATTGAATACAGGAGTTGGGACGTCATGTACAAGACATTGGTAAGGCCACACTTGGAATACTATGTGCAATTCTGGTCACCCTATTATAGAAAGGATATTATTAAACTAGAAAGAGTGCAGAAAAAAATTACTCGGATGCTACAGGGACTTGATGGATTGAGTTATAAGGAGAGGCTGATTGGAGTGGGACTTTTTTCTCTGGAGCATAGGAGGCTGAGGGGTGACCTTATAGAAGTTTATAAAATAATGAGGGGCATAGACAAGGTAGATAGTCAATATCTTTTCCCAAAGGTAGGGGAGATATAAACTAGAGGGCATAGGTTTAAGGTGAGAGGGGAGAGATACAAAAGTGTCCAGAGGGGCAATATTTTCACACAGAGGATGGTGAGTGTCTGGAACAAGTTGCCAGAGGTAGTAGTAGAGGCGGGTACAATTTTATCTTTTAAAAAGCATTTAGATAGTTACATGGGTATGATGGGTATGGAGGGCTATAGGCCAAATGCGGGCAATTGTGATTAGCTTTGGGGTTTTAAACAAAAAAGGGCGGCATGGGCAAGTTGGGCCGAAGGGCCTGTTTCCATGCTGTAAACCTCTATGACTCTATTGTGATAGACAGATTATGAATCAAGAAATAATAGGGGCTTGTAAGAAAAGTACTGCAATAACCATGGGCAATTTCAATCTTCACATAGATTAGACAAAACAAATTGGTAAAAGGTAGCCTTGAGGATGAATGCATTGAGTGTATTGAACACATTACAAATTTGTGTGACAGGCAGAATATCTTTTCAACCTGATGGCAGCATCCTGTGGAGGCGAATACCACTCGTGTTGCTACTACATAGTAACAACACAGAACAGCTGCTGCTCAAATTTTTAAGATACCTTTAAGAGGAATCTGAGGTAGACTGGGCATTTTTCAGGGCCAAAAATGTTGGCCTTACGCCTGTACATGAGTTTGCATGATATACAGCATGAAATGATCTGATCGGGGGAACCATCTTCCTGTAGGATGCCTTTGATGCATCATAGTTCAGCATCAAGATTGAATGGTGAGCAAATGGCTTGGGCTCTATTTATAAGGTTGACAATAAGACCAATCTTATCGTGTGTGGAACTGTAAGAATTCCAACATTTATATTGACCAGTGTAGGTAAGCTTGCGGTAGACTATGGTAGAGAACCCCCCGGCAGATTTCTCAACCAGTATGTTGAGGAAGGGGAGTTCACCTGACTATTCCATTTCAAATGTTCAATAAGTGATGTGTGAATAAGGTATAAATTTCAGTACCAGTATGATTTTAGGTACTTAGGTCGTATGTCTCAAATCATTTCAAACGGCATGACCCAGCCACTGTTGCAATGGGCAATAAACAGATCCTACCCAACCAGCCCATGCATGCAAAACTCAAAACACAGTGTTCAACATTAGATGTGATTCCACAATTAGAAAACATTTGGTAAGTAATCTTTGATTTGATTTGATTTATTATTGCCACATATATTAGCATACACTGAAAAGTATTGTTACTTGCATGCTATACAGACAGAGCATACCGTTCATAGAGAAGGAAACGTGAGAGTACAGAATATAATGTCACAGTCATAGCTAGGGTGTAGAGAAAGATCAACTTAATGCAAGGTAGGTCCATTCAAAAGTCTGATGGCAGCAGGGAAGAAGCTATTCTTGAGTCGGTTGGTATGTGACCTCAGACTTTTGTATCTTTTTCCCAACGGAAGAAGGTGGAAGAGAGAATGTCCGGGATGTGTGGGGCCTTTAATTATGCTGGCTGCTTTGCCGAGGCAGCGGGAAGTGTAGACAAAGTCAATAGATGGGAGGCTGGTTTGCGTGATGAATTGGGCTACATTCACGACCTTTTGGAGTTTCTTGTGGTCTTGGGCAGAGCAGGAGCCATACCAAGCTGTGATAAAGCCAGAAAGAATGCTTTCTATGGTGCTTCTGTAAAAGTTGGTGAGAGTCGTCGTGGACATGCCAAATTTCCTTAGTCTTCTGAGAAAGTAGAAGCATTGGTGGGCTTTCTTAACTATAGTGTCAGTATGGGGGGATCAGGACAGGTGATCTGGACATCTAAAAACTTGAAGCTCTCGACCCTTTCCAATTAGTCCCTGTTGATGTAGACAGGGGCATGTTCTCCTCTGCGCTTCCTGAAGTCAATGACAATCTCCTTCGTTTTGTTGACATTGAGGGAGAGATTATTGTTGCCGCACCAGTTCACTGGATTCTCTATCTCATTCCTGTACTCTGTCTCATCATTGTTTGAGATCCGACCCACTACGGTGGTGTTGTCAGCAAACCTGAAAATCGAGTTGGAGGGGAATTTGGCCACAAAGTCATAGGTGTATAAGGAGTATAGTAGGGGGCTGAGAACACAGTCTTGTGGGGCATCAGTGTTGAGGATGATCGTGGAGGAGATGCTGTTGCCTATCCTTACTGATTGTGGTCTGTGAATTAGGAAGTTCAGGATCCAGTCACAGAGGGAGGAGCCAAGGCCCAGGCCATGGAGTTTGGAGATGGGTTTCGTTGGAATAATGGTGTTGAAGGCTGAGCTGTAGTCGATAAATAGGAGTCTGGCACAGGTGTCTTTGTTATCTAGGTGTTCCAGGGTTGAGTGCCAGGGAGATGGCATCTGCTGTGGACCTGTTGCGGCGGTAGGCAAACTGTAGTGGATCCAGGCAGTCCGGCAGGCTGGAATTGATTTGTGCCATGACTAGCCTTTCGAAGAACTTCATAATGATGGATGTCAGAGCAACCGGACGATAGTCATTAAGACACGCTGCTTGGCGTTTCTTAGGTACCGGGATGATAGTCGTTTTCTTGAAGCAGATAGGGACCTCAGATTGTTGTAAAGAGAGGTTAAAGATATCTGTGAATACCCCAGTCAGCTGATCCGCACAGGCTCTGAGTGCTCGTCCAGGTACCCGATCCGGGCCAGTTGCTTTCCGTGGGTTGACCTTCGAGAAAGCTGCTCTGACATCTGCAAAGGTGGCCCCAGATACAGGTTCATCCAGGGCTTCCAGGGTGGAGGGCATGCTCTCGCTGACCTCTTGCTCAAAACGGGCGTAGAATGCAATGAGCTCATCAGGGAGGAGTGCGTTGGAGCTGGCGATTTTACATGCCTTCATCTTATAGCTTGTTATGTCTTGCAGATCTTGCCATAGTCGGCAGGGGTTGGTGTGGCTAGCCTGGGACTCTAGCTTGGTCCGGTATTGTCTTTTGGCATCTTTGATGGATCTCCATCTTCAATGTTTTTTCTGTCTGCAAGGAATCCTCAGTACACTAAGTATTGCATTGACAACAAATTTAAGATAATTATTCAGGCTCGCAATGTGGCATGTATTGGAAGCTATGTATATTTATACACAAGGACTTGTTCCTTGCAGACAGAAAAAACATACACACATTGCTAAACAATTTCAGCTAAACAATATAATTGAGAGCCATTCGCTGTTACACCCTTGGTGACATGTTACACCCTTGTTTAAAAAGGGAGGTGAAGACAAGCCCAACAATCACAGGCCAGTCATAACCTCCGTGGTGGGGAAGCTTCTGAGAAGAATAATACAGAACAAAATTAACTCACTTGGACAAATATGAGTAAATTACGAAAGCCAACACTGATTTTGTTAGGGACAAATTGTGTTTAACTAATTTGGAGTTTTTTGAAGGGTAAGATAGAGGGTTGATGATGTCATATCCATGGACTTTCAGAAGGTTTTTTGAAATAGATTTTTAGAATAGACTTGATTACAGACTTTTCCCACTGGTGGAAGGAAGGAGAACAAGATGACACAGTTTTAAGGTAACTGACAAAAGAAGCAACAGAGACATGAGGAGAAATGTTTTCACACAGTGGGTGGCTAAGACCTGGAATGTGCTGACTGAGAGTATGGTGGAGGCAGGTTCAATTGATGCATTCAAGAGGGAATTGGATTATTATGTGAAAAGGGAGACTGTGCCGAGTTACGGGGAGAAGGTGGGGGAATGACGCCAAACAAATTGCTTATTGGGAGAGCCAGCGCAGACGTGATGGGCTGAATAGCTCCCTTCTGTGCTGTGCCGATTCTGTGATCCCTAACCATGCCTTCTAATACATCAGTGATGAAGACATTGAATAGGATATCTTCATCAGTGATGCATTGATGGTTTTATAAAGGACAGTGCCAGTGTCCCAGACATTTGTGAAAGAATTGCAGCTTTCCTTTCGCTGATCACAGTGATATTGACAAGCCCATGAAATTGTCTAATGAAAAAAGAACGAAGCTGAATCTTGTTGGAACAGTATGTTGCTGTTATCTGATCTTTGATCATTTTGAATTGCCGTTTAACCAAGCTAAAACAAAAAGGTCCAGCCTCTTTAACAAAGTGTTTTTAAAGGCTGTGAGGTGCTGTGACAGTGCCATTCATTAATTTTTTGTTGTTGACATTACTCTGTTTGTACTAGGACTGTGTGTGCTCTTTATTAACCTCCACCTCAGCACGATTCCAGTAGGGCAGCTATGTCACTGCTGTCTGAATCACGTGACCCTTTTTAACGGGTGACAGATTTGTGTTAATGGAAGATGCCCTGGGCCCCTTTTTCACTTTTAACAAGAGGACATCGAATCCTCGGAATATGCAAATGGTAGCTTCAGAGAACAACAAAACAAGAGTAGCTACCCATTTGCAATGCAAATCTCGATGTGAGATGTCTGTTTTTATCATTGCTCACAGTTCTTCCACTGCATTTATCCAATTGCATAAAAGAGTAAAATAGAATGCAGACTCATCTGGAAAGCAGGGACTGTTAATGCCATGTAATTACAAGCAGGCAGGGGTAGTCCCAATGAGCAACTCAAGATGCTGATCTTAATGAAAAACTAATAGTGCAGGTCCAGGGTAGTTAAACAAGCACACAATTCAATAATGAAGTAAAAATTTTTAGAAAGAAAGACAAGATTTCTGTTTAATGGTCACACGGTTAAAATTGTTGATGAGAATTTGTTTCACATGAGGATATATTTTCACCTCAAACCCTGGCACTTTACTGAGACAAAATGCAGAATTCTGCAGACATAATACGAAGGAATAAATACGCTTAATCCTGGGTGCCTGTCAAGTGAGGCTTGTAATAGTAAAAATGTCCTGGGTAGGTAGGCAAAATGGCATTTCCTGATAATTTAGATTGAGTATCATTGAAACAGTAAGAGACAGCAAATCTGGTTTATAAAATGAAATAATATGGCTCAATTTTAGTATATGTGGCTTCCACACTTTATGGACCTCAGGGCTACAAACAGATGCTTTACAACCAATAATTACTCTCCTTTTTTAAGGTCTTTGGTTCCATTAAGTTGATTTGAGGTTTACAGCATGTATAATTAATGCCTGCTTTGTAGTGGTGAGTGACCTTATTTTTCTTTAAAAGCTGATCTCTCGCTCAGCTCCCCCTTTCTGGGTCATGTCTCTTGTCCTTAGCTTCGACAGCATGCATCTGCAAACTGTAGGCCCAGATGGCAGAGCAGGGCTCGATACCCCTAAAGGCACCCCACTTACTGGGGAAAGGGTGGTACCTCTCTCCCTGGAGTCCACTGTTAATTCTGTGCTGGGACTGCTTGCATATAAAGAGGCACGGCTCTGAGGCGAATGTGTGATGATAATTCCTCTCAGCCATCAGCATGCTGCCGTCGAGCCACAGTTTATATCCTTGCTGTGTTTATAAACAGTAATCGTTGAACCAATAGATTTAATCATTATTTTATTATGTACAATAATGTGAAAGAATTGGCTGTCATGTTTCCCAGCTAAACACGGGCAATAGGAAATAATAACATGGAGCACAGAACGGAGATTGGCTGCTGACACCACCACAGCAGTGCAGGGCACAAACATATATCATTTACATCAAAAGCAGCGAAACATTGTCCAGTTTTTAAACCAGTTTAATCCGAATATTGATGTAGCTTTTCATTCGGGGAGGGAGGGGGTCCACGACCCCGCTTGATCCTGTGTTCACACGGGATCCACAATGCAGAGGGATCACCAGATAACCATCAAGTGTAGGAACCCTGAATGATTAGTTTCCCCCAGTGAAGCTGAGAAAAGCCAATTTTAGTGTTCTCTAATCAGCCGCCTCAGCAGAAAGCCGACAGTGAACCTATGAGATTTCCGATGTGCATTGCCCGGTAATGTGTGCCAGGCAGGGTATTTCCCATTCAAGTTATGGTTGCTGTCTTAGTAAACAAACTTTGCTTTTGTAAATTGTGCCTTGATGCAAAATATTTAATAGCTGTGCATGGTTTTTTGATGCAATTAGAGATGTGACAAAATTAAGATTGCTGCAAAGAAACAGTTTATTTGAACTCAAGTACTCAATAACATATGAAGATTTCTAACCCATTTTGAAAAAAAATGGAGACTGGAGATGTACTTTATAGTTAGCGATAACCATAAATATTTGGTGTATTTCAGCCAATGTTTTCAACTTAAGAAATTGGATTTCAGTTCAGGTTAAAGAGGCCTAGATTCTCTGATATGGGTGCAGTTCAGCTCCCAATGATAAGAAACAGACAAATTGTAGTGATTGTTTGCAGCCAACGTTTTGAAATTGGCTCTTTAGCACAGCGCTGAATGAAGATCTGGATAATGCAGGGGGTAAGAAGTTTAACAACACCAGGTTAAAGTCCAACAGGTTTATTTGGTAGCAAAAGCCACACAAGCTTTCGGAGCCATAAGCTCCTTCTTCAGGTGAGTGGGAATTCTGTCCTTGCTTTTTGTTGCATATATTAATATTAAATGCAGGGGTCATAATTGGGAAATTTGCAGATGACACAAAAATTGGTTGGGTTTTTGGTTGGATAGCAAGAGGATAGCTATCAACTCCAGAATCATATCAATGGTTTGGTTGAGTGGACAGAGAAGTAGCAAATGGAATTCAATCCAGAAAAAAATGTGAACTAATGCATTTGGAGAGGGCAGAGAAAGCAAGGAATTCCACAATAAATGGGAAGATATTGAGAGAGGTCAAGGAAGTGTGAGACCTTGGAGTGCATGTCCACAAGTACTTGAAGGTGGAGGACAGGTGGACAAGGTGATCAAGAAAGCATATGGAATGCTTTCTTGGATGAGGTATTGAATACAAAAGCTGGGATGTAATGACGTAACCGTATAAAATGCAGCTGGAATTTTGTGTACAGTTCTGGTCACCACTTTGCAGGGAGGACATAATTGTTGTGGAGAGTGTGTAGAGGAGATTTACAAGAATGTTGGCACGGTTTGAAAATTGCAACACTGAGGAGAGATTGGATAGACTAGGGTTGTTTTTCTGAGAGGAGGCTGAGGGAGTGACCTAATTGATGTGTACAAAATGATGAGGGGCCCAGACAGGGAAGATTTGTTTCCCCTAGCTGAGGGGTCAGTTATCAGGAGGCATGTATGTAAGGTGATTGGTGGAAGGATTACAGGGGACATAAGGAAAAACGTTTTCAGCCAGAGGGTGGTGGGCATCTAGAATTCAACGCTTGAGTTGGTGGTTGAGGCTGAGACACTCAATTAAAAATAACCTGGATCTGCATCTCAAGTGCTGTGACCTGCAAGGCTATGGACCAGCTGCTGGAAAATTGGATTAAAATGAGCGGCTAGCTTTTTTCTCTCTTTTTCGGTTGGAGCAAACACGATGGGCTGAATGGCCTCTTTCTGCACTGTAACTTTCCTATGGTTCTATGACTTTGGTGGTGCTGCAAAATGGATTATAATGGTCCATTCTTACAGTGCATCTGATAATCATTTACACTGCATAAATTGGAAAATTGGATAGTGGGCAAAATAGTGTGTTATTTCACCACCACTCATTCTGAACTAACTGCCAAAGACTAATCCCTACTCATAGTGTTGGGAGTGAAAGTTGTGTTTGTGATATCTCAATGGATGGAGACAATTAAGGGCTTGGTTTTAATCCTCCTCCACCAGGTGGATATGGTTAAAAATCGAGTGAGGTTGATCCATTCCCAGCTGGCAGTATTTTCTCTTTCTCAACTGTGAAGTCACCCAAGGCTCCCACCACAAGCAGGCAGGGAACCCAAGTGAAACATCGAAGTTGCAACCTGATGACTGATGCTTTCTCAACCAGAACCCAGGGAGGAGGCCTGCCATATTGACAGCAAAGTAACCTGAAGATGCAAAGGTTTTACTTTTCAGGAGTATTCTTTGGAGGACAGGGAATAGGGAAAGTGGCTCAGTGGCAGGTGGCATGGTGGCACAGTGGTCAGGACTGCTGCCTCACAGCACCAGGGACCCAGGTTCAATTCCAGCCTTGGGTGACTGTTTGTGTGGAGTTTGCATGTTCTCCCCATGTCCGGTTTCTTCCCACAGTCCATAGATGTGTCGGTTAGATGGATTAGCCATGGTAAATGTGCAGGGTTATGGGGTGGTGGGCCTTGGTAAGATCCTCTTTCAGGTGCAGACTCAATGGGCCGAATGGCCTCTTTCTGTACTAAGGATTAAATGGTTCTACAGAGGGATTCTCACTGAGAATTGATTGGTGCCAATAATGGTCCTGAGAACGAAAGCAGAACAATTTTCACAAAGGCTCAGAAGAGCCCAGTACTAGTAGAAAAAAATTTAAAAGATGATTAAAATATATATTAACATGTTGTATTCTTTCCATCATAATAGTACCACAAATTTCTGGGTGCCAATTTCACTTAGATGGGATTACAAGTGGAAATCTTACTCATCTGAATGTCAGAAAAGAATTGCAGGATAGCTCACTCCCAAAATAACAATCACATGTAGCTCCTTTATACAGTGGTTAGTACTGCTGCCTCACAGTGCCAAGGACCCAGGTTCAATTCCCGGCTTGGGTCATAGCCTTTGAGGAGTCTGCACATTATCTCCATGTCTGTGTGGGTTTCCTCCGGATTCTGCAGTTTCCTCCCACAGTCCCAAAGACGTGCTGGTTAGGGTGCATTGGCTGTGCTAAATTCTCCTTCAGTGTACCTGAACAGGTGCCAGACTGTGGTGACTAGGGGATTTTCACAGTCACTTCATTGCAGTGTTAAGCCTACTTGTGACACTAATGCATAAATGAATATATAATTTGTCAAGCATCACCCAATGTCAATGTTCCCAGCTATGGGAAATTACATGCAATATTAACTGGAAATGGAAATCAACTCACTCAGGATTGCCTGACTTGCACTTAATAGGGTGTAATTTTCCCAAAACTTCAGTGTTGAATCAGGCAAGAAAAGTGATGTGAAATTGCCGGCTTCACAGATGTCTTTTTTAGCCTGATTCAACAGCACTCTGTGCAAATGTTGGCAAGGATCACACAGCCAGCTGGAGGGGCAGGGCCAAGACTCTCTGGCAACGCCGGGACTCTGAGATCGGATGCCCTTTTGAAAGGGCACCATAATCTCAAAATTAAATTCAAAACCACTCCCCCAAACATCGGGACACCCTACCCTCCCCCCCCCCCGCCAAAAAAAAATCTAGGCTCTCCCCTCCCCCACTCCCCCCAAACCACACGTGGAAAACCCCTCACCCCTGAAATGGTGGAGGACAACTCCCCTACCAGGGCCCCCTTGCACTACCCACTTCCTGTGCGCTCCTTAGCACTGCCCTTTCATCTGCCCCTAGCAGTGCCAGGGGTAAGGCCCAGCCTTTTCTCTCAACCCCCAGGGCCTACAGGCACCTCAGTGCCCCCGGCTTGGTCAAGACGACTGGTTTCTTCACTTTTGAAAACCAGTCGTGATTCGCACCAGCGTGACATCGTGCCGCCAGGGTGGGGGTGGGAGGTTGTGTCATGGGCGGATGCTATGGTGCCAAGGCCAGTAATCACATTTAAATTTACTAAAATGAATGGAAATTGGGTTTATGCCAATCTGTTTCTGGCTGCTTGCGAGATTTAGTGGCCAGTACGGGACCACTAGATCACAACAATAGATTTGGAAAATCTAGCTTTTGGTACCTTTATGTTGTATGAATACTGACTTGCTGTGCAAACAAACATTCTCAGAACTTCTTAACTCCTTTCTTCAGAAAGAATGAACCGCATCATTTACGTGTGACATGCCACTGCTACTTGTAACTAACTACTCATACCAGAAGATCTGCTGTCATGGCATGTCACACATGTGTCTGACACCATTCTCACATGTCACAGCTCCTCTGCAACTACTAAGTAAGTGTGACCCCCATGATGCGGCAACAATTTTCTCTATTGGGCCTCCAGCCTCATTTCCAGGTAGTGGAATGAGCTATGGAGAGTTGTCCAGTGAAGTTAGCAAAGGCCCTCAGATAAGTGAGAAATGGTGGCAACTAGGATCTGGCATCAGCGACTCCGCCCCCTGCTCCTCCCAGATTCGCGTAAAGCTGAGTATATTTAAAAACTTAAGGACTATCCAGCAGGCTGCGTGTAGGCTATTTCTCCTGGATTGCGTTGGCTATCTTAGGGCAACTGAATCTTACAGCAGGGACCTCGAATAGGCATCAAGTCTCTTCTTAACTTGTGCAAAGGCATGTTTTAGGCACAGTTACTGCGTTCCAACTTCTTGGCTTTTAACAATATGGCGGGCAGTGCGCTTTCAGCTTGTAATGAGGGTACACTTCCTGTCCGCCATATTGGAGGCTTGGATATAGCCATAGCCACAGTCGAATTTATTCAGCCGTCTTCTGGCTTTCAAAGCAGCATAATATATTCCGAGTGAAGCAAAACCTCACAATTCAAGATCAAAACAATGTTTTATCAGTCAAGTAGAAATGGAAAAAAAAAGTTATTAGGAGCCAGCTGCACAGCTCAAATCTTTACATTAGTAAAAGGTAAACTAAGGAGGCAGCTTGGGGTGGGGCGGGGGGGTAACAGTGCTATCCCCATGCAAGTGCAGCAGCAAAGCAACCAGCACTGTCGACACAAATCAGTTTATCAAAGCACAATTAAACTTTTTTTTTTGCGGTTTTAAACTAACATATGCTGATCCTTGCTGCAGTTGGACACTGTTCATGTGCCAGACCTGCATAATCGTTTCACCACGTGCTCATGTTAATTAGCAAGCAATAACATTTCACCTTGTCTACAGTCCCATTACCATCTCGATGAATGCGCAAAAAAAAAATCTGCCCGTTTGAGCAATGTTTCATTACATATATTACACAGCTCCTTTTCTCAGTCGTCATTTAATCAGGTTCCTCGCACTCAGCTGAATGAATAACTCCTTATCCTGCTGGGATGAATAGATACCCATGCAGATGGCAGGGATTCTGCTAGAATACAAATGATGAGCAGCCTCAACCTATGCTCCGTCATGTACATGCCCTTCTACAAATATTTATGTAGTAAATGAAAGGTTATAGGCAACTTTTATTTGACAACTATATTACATTTAACATGTCATAGTTAGGATTTGACCCATATTTGAAATCAAATGCATTTACAAAAGCACAGTAACAGCTGTTAAAGTTAACGATAAACTTGCATATAATTATTTGCTCATCATTATAATACCACTGCCAGAAAGTACAAGTATGTATTCAATCTACGAAAAGCTTTTAGTGAACATTATTGAATGAGGCCCAAGTGTGTGTGTACAAGTGTACATGGGCCATGTTACATTTCACTAGAATCATTCTTAGTGTACATTCCTTGTTGCAGACATGAAAAAAAAATGAAATCCAAACAACGTTTCCCTTTTAAAAAAATGAAGCTAACATTATTTCATTTCCTGGAAAGATTAATTGTGATTCGAGGTACAGCGTCGGAATGGATTCCATTCTGGTCTCCATTTTCCTTTATAAACATGACAAATTCTCTGCATCTGAAACAGCTGCACCTCGACAAAACCCATCGCAGGGTCAATGATGTTTCGTATTGACACTGCCAATGTTAACAGATAGCTTGACCCGCTGCTTGAACCTTTGCTCTCCACCTCAGGTCTTCTCCCTCCCCTATTACTACTACTCATCTCCAAAACAACTTGATATGATTACTTTATAATCAAAAATGAGAGCACTTGTTAGCTTTATATTTTCAACCATAACATTTATTGTCAAAAATTGCTATGTTTGTTGCTGGGAGTGCCAGCAGTTTCAGTTCCAGCTTACAATTATGAAATTGAACGCCTGGCACTTCTAAACTGCTTTGTGTATAGGAGGCCTTGTGGCACAGCGGGAGCATCCCTACCGCTAGACTAGAAGCTCCGGGTTTGAGTGCAGGACTTATTGACCTTGGAAGGTGCAATCAACATAGTCATAGAATCTCTACAGTGCAGAAGGAGGCCATTCAGCCCATCGAGTTTGCACCAACCACAATCCCACCCAGGCCCTATTCCCGTAACCCCACATATTTACCCCGCTAATCCCGACACTAGGGTCAATTTAGCATAGCCAATCCACTTAACCCGCACACCTTTGGACTGTGGGAGGAAATCGGAGCACCCGGAGGAAACCCACGCAGCCACCGGGAGAATGTGCAAACTCCGCACAGACAGTGACCCGAGGCCAAAATTGAAACCAGGTCCCTGGCGCTTGAGGCAGCAGTGCTAACCACTGTGCCAACGTGTCACCTCTATTTCACCATGCCGCCCGAGTCCTGCACTCAAACCCGTTCAATGGGCTGATAATCAGTTCGGAAATCCTTCCACCATTATTCTGCAAAAAAACTGTATGGTTGTGAAGATGCACTAAAAACAACTACTTTTTGTGTACAGAAAAATGCTTTGCAGAGTGGAAGAATAAATTGGATACAAAGCACGAGAAGATAAAAGGAAATAATAGAAAGGTAAAAGTACCGTTGATGAATTGTCTTTTCACAATACCAAAACCAGTGAAGCTGCCAACACAGCACAGGAGTTTTGAAAGGGGGTTCCAAAGCACAAGCGCCTGAAAGAATGGTTGCTAATAATGAAGGAAGGAGCAGGGGAGAAGCAGGCTGGTGTAAGAGGTTGTGTTGCAGGCCAAAAGGCTGGAAAGACATCGATGTATGTGCGAGGCCATGTGGGTTACAAAATCCTGCAATCAAATGAGAAGCCAGTGGAAATTGGCAAAGATAGGGGTGATGGAAACACATGAGCATGGCATTTTTTCTTAGTTGGGAAGCCAGTTAGGAGAGCAGCAAAGAAATTCAGTCTCAGGATCGTTTCAGAGATAGTGGGAAAGTAGTGAGTGGAGGACAGTATTGAGGGACAAAGCAGTATTGCTGCTGGAATAGATATAATAAAAGGAATTTCAGCTCCAGTGCTAGCAGTACACAGATGTTCCATTTCTTTCGACTTGGCCTGATGTTGCCAGATATCTGATCTTCAAGGGTTGAGGGTCAGACAGGAAATTGGATTTAAGTCTACACTCAAAACAGTCAGAACTAGGGGTCATAGTTTGAAGATAAGGAGTAAACCTTTTAAGATTGAGGCGAGGAGAAATTTCTTTCTCCTCACCTCAACAAAAGGTGAGGGGGGTTGGTCGGGGGAGGGGGGGTGCGCATGGGGGTGGTTTCCGGCTGTGGCTTGCCCCAAGACTGAAAAATCTCATCTGAGGTCAACAGAACTTTGCATGGTCCGTGCCCCTTGCTCGCTACAATCCCCGTGGCGGGCGGGATGGGAAAATTCCGCCCTCTTTTCTTTCTTTTATAGCCAAATCAAGATTGCTGGATAAACACATTTTTCAGTGTAGAATGAGTAAAAACCATCAAAATTAGAAAAACTCCTCTCAAAGCTCATCATTTCTGAACATGTTAAGAACATCATCCAAAAACTGATCCCACTTCTTTAGCCAGAGTTTGGTGGTTTCAGCTTTCACTTGGGCAGACATAGCACTGTACCTAGAACAGCCAAAGGAAAATGGCAGTAAATATCCATTCATCACATCAAAATAAACGTTAGTCAAAAGAAGTACTCATGCAAATCTGAGAATGAGCAAGTTGCTTTTGTTATGGCCTACGTTATGTTCCTTGCATCGATAACTTTTAAAAATATATTTTTATATATTTAAATATTTATATATTAAAAGAATTCTCAGTGATCAACTTCAAGGAATTGTACAACAAGATTTTAAGTTTTACGACTGGTACTGTAACAAACACATTAAAAGCAACATCAACTAAACATTTTTAGTAGAACAACTGCCACTTGAAACAACAGAAAAGGTAACACTTATTGCACTTAATAACCCAACTCTGCATATATATGTACTTTCCAGCACACACCCAACAAGATGACAATCTTTGAAGGAAACAGTTCATGGTCATTTCCAGCTTCCAATCTGTTCATGTCTCTTTATTTCATCAAGTTGTAACATTGAGTGAAAGGCATTGCCCTCAGTTTTCAGGGACTTCCCAAACCGACCGCCAATAGTCAAACCAACTCTGGTCATTTCTCCTACTGGCCTTGCCAGGGCAAATCTTCCAGAGTCCATACAGTGTCACAGGATTTCCTCCTTCCTGCATTCTGCCTGGTAGTTAACAGCAAGGCAGAACACTTATCTCTGTTGACCACACCAGCTGCACTTCTCTTTCTGAACGACCTGTCTCTCTATTGTCCCAAAAACCTCGATGGGCTGGGTTTTATGCTCCCCTGGTGGTGTGTTTGAAGGAGGGGTGGCATATAAAATGCAGTGTATGGCCTGCCCGTCACTTTCCTGCCTACTCTTGCATCTATTGAGGTCCTTAAGGGGACAATTAATGGACACTTAAGTGCTTCATCCTGCTCCTGCTATTATTTTACCCAGGGCAGGGGAATGCCCATGCCATGTGGGTAGCTCGGCAGCCTTTACGGGATGGGCTGGCGTCGGGAAAATGAGGGGAAAAATCTATCCCATCAGGTTATACCTTCCCTTTAACTCTTCCCCACCAGGCTCCTCATTACCACCCCTCTCTCATCTTCACATGGTCCAACACTTTCCTTCCCTTGCTTGACCTCATCTGTCACTATTTGTGTCACAATAGACTGACCACCAATATTCATTGCCAACCCATCGACTCCTTTTATTATTTATTTGTCACAAGTAAGGCTTACACTAACACTGTAATTAAGTTACTGTGAAATTCCCCTAGTCGCTACATTCCGGTGCCTGTTCGGGTCAATGCACCTAACCAGCACGTCTTTCATACTGTGGAAGGAAACCGGAGCACCCGGAGGAAACCTACAGATCTCCCATCCGACAGATACCTCAACTACAGATCCTCACACCCTGCTTCCTGTAAGGACTCCATCTCATTTTCCCAGTTTCTCCGCCTCCATCATATCTGTTCCGATGATGCTACCTTCAAACACAGCGCTTCTGACATGTCTGCCTTTTTCCTCAACTGAGGTTCCCTTCCCCCAACCGTGGTTAACAGGGCATTCAACTATGTCCGACCCATTTCCCTCCCCTCTGTTCTCACCCCTTCCCCTCCCTCCCTCCCACAGGGTAGAATTCCCATAGTGCTCATTTTCACCCCATCAGCCTCTGCATTCAAAGGATCATTCCCCACCATTTCCACCAACTCCAGCACGATGCAACCACCAAACCCATCTTCCCCTTATCCTCCCCCCATCAGCATTTCACAGGACCCCTCCCTTTGTGACACCCTGATCCACTTTTCCATCCCTACCTTCATTCCCTTTCCTAGGTACCTTCCTATGCAATCTCAGAAGGTGCAACACCTGTTCCTTTACCTCCTCCTTCCTCACTGTCCAAGGCCCCAAACACTCCTTTTAGGTAAAGCAGCATTTCACTTGCACCTCCTTCAATTTGGTCTACTGTATTCGCTGCTCCCAATGTAGTCTCATCCACATCGGAGAGACTAAATGCAGACTGGGTGACCACTTTGCGGAACACCTTCGCTCAACCTGCAAGCATGACCCCAACCTTCAGTCGCTTGCCATTTCAACTCACCATCTTGCTTCTATACTCACATGTTCATTCTTGTTCTGCTATGCTCTAGTGAAGCCCACCAATAATGGGAGGAGCAGCATCTCATCTTCCAGTTAGGCACCTTACAACCTTCTGGACTCAACAACTTTTGACTGTGAATTTTCTCCTCGATCTTGACCCAGTTTTTTTGTCTGCCCCAACACAAACACCGTCCCCATCCCCAGAGGGCCATCTGTCACTTGTTCTTCAGTTTTGCTTTCATTGAGCACTGACCTTTGTTCTCCTATGAAGACATTCTGCTATCATCGTACCTTTATGCCACTATCAGCATCTTCTTTAGTTTTTAATGCTATTAGCACTCCTTTTGTCTTATATCCATGACATTGCTGTCAATCTCCCTTAGCTCTGACCTATCCCTGACCTTCAATTCTGCTCCACCTTCCTCACCCCCCCCTCTCCAACTATATAACAGTCACATTTCAACCCCTCTTCAGCTCTGGAGTCATATGGACTCAAAACGTTAACTATTTCTTTCTCCACAGATGCTGCCTGACCTGCTGAGTTTATCCAGCATTTTTTGTTTTCATTTCAGATTTCCACCGTCCGCAGCGGTTTGCTTTTATAAAAATGTACAATTACTTGATTGAGTTCAAAGCCAACTGCTTCAGAGTCGTCAGCTCAGCTTTCAAACCTCCTATTCCCATGAAGGCCTCATAAAAGTCATACGATAAACCACGAGCCCCAAAAACTGCTGGATCATCAGCGCTAATGACCATGGGATGGCCTTCTGCCATCCAGGCTGCAGCTGGGTGATTCTGTAGATTACTCACCAGCATAAGCACCTACAATAAAGAAATCAGCAAACAAAATTAGCAATACAGTAAATTAAGTCCTGATTAAAGCCAATCAGAAGGTGGCATGTGTACTTTTGAGTTGTTAACTAGAAGCAATTTTTTTTCTAGTGAGGAAGTAACGGCACCTGCATTAAATGGTATTATATTCAGATTTATACCCTGTATGCTTATGTTTATTTATTCGTGTCTCAAATAGGCTGACATTAACACTGTAATGAAGTTACTGTGAAAATCCCCTAGTTGCCACACTCCGGCACCTGTTCGGGTACATCGAGGGAGAATTTAGCATGGCCAATGCACCCAACCAGCACATCTTTCGGACTGTGGGAGGAAACTGGAGCATCTAGAGGAAACCCACGCAGACACGGGGAGAACGTGCAAATGCCGCATAGACAGTGACACAAGCCATCGAACCTGGGTCCCTGGCACTGTGAGGCAGTAGTGCTAACCACTATGCTACCGTGCTGCCCTCAGAAATAAATGGATTATAGGACTTGAGCAAAGTTCAAAGTCTGCTTGGTTAATGCAATAAAAATTTCAAAAAGGAGCATGGAACTTAATAAATGAGAATTTAAAGTCAAACACTGAATGATCTGATTTTACTGCCAAAACAGCTTCCTCCTGCAGGCATAGTAAAAGCTAGCTATGTATTCACAAATCAGCAAGATTTCTAATGTTTGAATGTAAACATATTCTTTACATGTGTGCTGACAATTTCATTATTGCAGTAAACAGCAGAGATCTTCCTCATATTTCTTTACATATTTTTGCCTTTCATAATTTAAACTGTCCTTAGCCAAGATTATCTAGTTCAGCACTGACTGGGAAATGAAACTGACATATTTTTGAGGTGTGTGACCCATTACTATATGAAGCAATACATGACCCCATTATGTCATTTTGGAAACTCCTAATCACAAAATAAAACTTGTTGGTTAAAATAGCTGCATTTATATACTTATTTCAATTCAACAAAAATTATAGTGTTGCATTTTTATGACTTTGAACAAAGAACAAAGAACAAAAAAAATTACAGCACTGAAACAGGCCCTTCGGCCCTCCAAACCCGCACCGACCATGTTGCCTGACTGAACTAAAACCCCCTACTCTTCCGGGGACCATATCCCTCCATTCCCATCCTATTCATGTATTTGTCCAGACACCCCTTAAAAATCACTATCGTATCTGCTTCCACTATCTCCTCCGGCAGCGAGTTCCAAGCATCCACCACCTTCTGTATAAAAAAAACTTGTCTTGTACATTTCCTTTAAACCTTGCCCCTCGCACCTTAAACCTATGCCCCCTAGTAATTGACTCTTCCACCCTGAGAAAAAGCTTCTGACTATCCACTCTGTCCATGCCCCTCAATCTTGTAGACTTCTATCAGGTCGCCCCTCAACCTCCATCATTCCAGTGAGAACAAACCAAGTTTCTCCAACCTCTCCTCATAGCTAATGCCCTCCATATCAGGCAACATCCTGGTAAATCTTTTCTGTACCCTCTCCAAAGCCTCAACATCCTTCTGGTAGTGTGGCGACCAGAATTGAACACTATATTCCAAGTACGGCCTAACTAAGGTTCTATAAAGCTGCAACATGACTTGCCAATTTTTAAACTCAATGCCCCGGCCGATGAAGGCAAGCATGCCGTATGCCTTCTTGACTACCTTCTCCACCTGCATTGCCACTTTCAGTGACCTGTGTACCTATACATCCAGATCCCTTTGTCTATCAATACTCTTAAGGGTTCTGCCATTTACTGTATATTTCCTGCCTGTATTAGACCTTCCAAAATGCATTACCTCACATTTGTCCGGATTAAACTCCATCTGCCATCTCTCCGCCCAAGTCTCCAACCAATCCATATCCTGCTGTATCCTCTGATGGTCATCACTATCCGCAAATCCACCAACTTTTGTGTCAACCGCAAACTTACTAATCAAACCAGTTGCATTTTCCTCCAAATCATTTATATAGACTTTGTTTTTGCATTTCGCCAGTTAACTATGTAAGCAGAGACTGGGAGTTTTGCTTTTAAATCTTAAGGTACCAGAAACTTTCTTTCAAACAGAAAGATGTTGTTCCAGGCTTTATTTCTTCTGTGCAACTGTTATACCAGCACCTGATTTGAGATTGGACACACTTCCAATGGAACATCAAGCGTTTTGGAAAGCTTCTTTGCCACAGGATGTTTGTTAATGCTGTAGCCATGGCCTATTCGACTTGTGTTCAGCAGTAGGGCATCCAGGATATTTTCATCTATACTCATACCTTCCCAGTCTGCAAGGGAAACCAGCAAGAATTAAAGATTTTGTACCAAAAGACATATGCTTCTTCACTTTGATGCACAGAGGTCAGTGATGCGGCAAACTGCAGATCATTCTTCTCTGAAAGGTCACAGGTTTGAATGCCGAGGCCTCTTGTCATTCAAATCTGCCCATTTCTAGAGGGTGCACATTACTGGATGAAATGCAGGCATTCCTAATGCCCAGAGGTCATACAATGACTGACCCAACTCCAAGGCAGTGAGAACAAATAATACAGCACAGGAACATGCTTTTCGGCCCACCAAGCCTGTGCTGATAAGTGATTTCTATCCCTCTGTTCGCTCCTGTTCATGTGTCTATCAAGATATGCCTTGAATGTTGCTAATGTGCCTGCTTCCACCACCTCCAGTGGCAAGTGTTCCAGGCACCCACACCCTCAATGTAAAAGTTTTCCCTGGATGTTGCCCCTAAACTTAGCCCTTCTCACCTTAAACCTGTGCCCTCTTATAGTTGACCTTTCCACCCTGGGAAAATGCCTCTTACTACCCACCTTATCTATGCCTCTGATAATTTTGTAGCCCTCTAAAAGATCTATGGCATATAGTAACCTGCAAGTGAGCAAACTGAGTACAAACTAAAATTCAATTTTAGCTAAAAAGTGATAACAACAATAGCTTATTATTTGTTTGACACCTGTGCCATTGGGAGGCAATTATTTTCTTTTTTGTGGCTGGCCAGCATTTATTGCCCATCCCTAGTTGCCCGAGGGCAGTCGTGAGTCAACCACATTGCTGTGGCTCTGGAGTCACACGTAGGACAGACCAGGTAAGGTTGACAGATTTCCTTCCCTGAAGGACATTAGTGAACCAGATGGGTTTTTCTGAAAATCGACAATGGTTTCATGGTCATCAGTAGATTCTTAATTCCAGACTTTAATATACATTTAAAATACATTTACAGTTTCATATACATTTACTTTTTAAAAAAAAGAAACATTCTTCTTGTGCATCTTACCAGTTTCCCCTGCATGAAAGAAGTAAGGCAGCTTAATTCCCATTTTTGCTGGAATTAATAGTTCATTCTTGAAATACCATAGTGGGTGCCCAGCATCTTCCTGACCAACCTGGAAGAAGTTAATGCATTTTTTTCCACATTTGCTTCAAGAAACAGCAAGGATACACATGTCCATTAATTAAGTTAAAGTTAATTTATTAGTCACAAGTAAGGTTTACATTAATACTGCAATGAAGTTACTGTGAAATTCCCCTAGTCGCCACCTGTTTGGGTCAAAGCACCTAACCAGCACATCTTTCAGAATGTGGGAGGAAACCGGAACACCCGGAGGAAACCCACGCAGACACAGGGAGAATGTACAAACTCCACACAGACAGTGACCCAAGCCGGGAATCGAATCCAGGTCCCTGGCGCTGTGAAGCAGCAGTGCTAACTAGTGCGCTACCGTGCCACCCTGTAATATAACACAAGTGGCCAAAAAAGTGTCTTAAAAAATTTAAATGTTGGTAATATTTCAATTAGAGGGAGTAAAATCATTGAAGTGTCACTGCTTTGAATTGCAAGCAAAGAGAACCAAGCGTCCTCAAAGAATAAATGATTCAGTCATTGCCGAAATAATCCAGCTTTCATTTCCAGTCTTCTCAAATTTGGGAGCTGTTCTCAGCTAAAGTAAGTTCCCAATCTACATTCTGTGTTGCATTTATCTTCCACCACTGATTTTATTTTATTTATTCCTTCACGGAATGAATTCACGAAGACAGTTAAGAGTCAACCGCATTGCTGTGAGCCTGGAGTCAATGTAGGTCAGGCCAGGTAAAGTCGACAGATTTCCTTCCCCAAAGGAACAGATGGGTTTTTCCAATAATTGGCAATGGTTTCATGGTCACCATTAGACTTTGAGTTCCAGATTTTTTATTGAATTCAACTTCCACTATCTGCCATGGTAGGATTTGAAACTGGTCCCCAGAGCATTACCTGGACCTCTGGATTACTAGTCCAGTGATAATATCACTGTGCCACATACATTTTCTAATGTCAATGCCAATACAACTCGAGTCAAAACCAGTTAAATGAAAAATGAAGGAGACTACGGAGTTCTCCACCACTTTCTAGGGACAGAGCAATTTCAACAGTACAACCATACTGGGGCTTTAAGATACTTGATTTAATATGGACCATTTCAAATCTGGTTAACAATGACCACAATTTAAGAATTAACATCTTTGTGATGGGTGGGGTGTAGTCCAGATTAACACCAACAGCACTGTTTGATATCCTTTCCAGTGAGTTAGACTGAGAGTCTGCCTCCTCACCTTACCTGTAGTAAGGATCACAGCACACTGCCATGGTTCAGCAAATAATCGCCAAGGGCCTGCCTTCGAGCCTTTAACAGTGTCTTTTAGCCTGTGCTTCCCACCATCATCACAATCCCTCCCCCACCATCCCCAGTTTCATCAGACAAATAAAACTAAAAAGTTTTTTTTAAAGTAAACATTAAAACGTCTAAATTTCACTCCTTTTATAACAATTTGGGCATATCAAATTGGATTATAATGCTATGGATTGGATTTGGTGGAGGTAAATGTTTTCAATCATAGAATCCCTACAGTGCAGAAGGAAGCCATTCGGCCCATCTAGTCTGCACTGACAACAATCCCACCCAGGCCCTATCCCCGTAACCCCACATATTTACCCCGCTATTCCCTCTAACCTACGCATCCCGGGACACCAAGGGGCAATTTAGCAGGGCCAATCAACCTGACCCGCACATCTTTGGACTGTGGGAGGAAACTGGAGCACCCAGAGGAAACCCACACAGACACGGGGAGAATGTGCAAACTCCACACAGACAGTGACCCAAGCCGGGAATCGAACCCAGGTCCCTGGAACTGGGAGGCAACAGTGCTAACCATTGTGCTGCCCTTTTTGAGGCAGTTTGTACTAGAAATAGATTATAATCTTCGTGTATCCATGAAAATCATGCGGACAAACAAATAGTGTCATCAGCACACATGGTACACTTCTAGCCCCACCTTTGCTGACAACATTCTAATGTAAATGAGGTATTATTGTTTGTGGAGCTGTGACTTCCATCTATAAAGGTCATTTTCTCCAGTGACTCTGGAGGCAAAACGACTGTCACGGCAAAGGTAAGCACTGCTCCAAAGAGGCAGAGGCAGCAGAGACTTGAGCATACATTCTGGGAATCACAACCCAGTGCAGTAATGAGGGAGTGCTGACTTTCAGATCAGACTTGAATCTGTGGCTCTGTTTGCCCTCTTGGGTGGTGTGAAAGATCCTATGGCATTATTTTGTAGAAGGGCAGGTGAGTTCTCCCTGTTGTCTTAACTAAAATTTATCCTTCACTCTCATTCCTAAAAAAAACCTTAGCTGGTCATTATCTTATTGTTGTTTATGGGGCATTTCTCTACATTACAAAACTGCTACATTTCATTTGCTGCAAGGCATTTTGGTTGGCATATGGGAGGCACCATATAAATGCATGTGATTTTTATTTAATTTGGAGGCCAGCTTTCTTTCCTGATTGATACATGACCCACTTGCTTGGGCAACAATATCACAGAATCAGAGGTTTTACAGTGCAGAAGGAGGCCATTCGTGTCTGCACCAGCTCTCCAGATGAGCATCATGTCTTAGTGCCATTCCCCTGTACCCTTGCACACTGTTTCTATTCAAATAACCATCTTGAATGCTTCGACTGAGCCAGCCCCCACCACATTTCCAACTAGTGCATTCCAGACCCGAACCATTCATGATACAAAAAACTTTATCACATCACATTAGCTTCTTTTGCAAACCACTTTAAATCTGTGCCCTCTCATGTTTGATCCTTTTACAAGCAGTAACAGTTTCTCCCTATGTACTCTGTCTAGTCCCCTCAAGAGCCTGAGTACCTCTATCACATTTCCTCACTGCCTTCTTCTCTCCAAGAGAAACAGTTGCAACCCCTCCAATCTATCCTCATAATTGAAGTTTCTCAACCCTGCAACCATTCTTGTGTAGCTTTCAGTCCACCATCCATCAGGGCAGCCAAACTATAACCTTCAAACACAAGTAAAATGTTTCACCTGTTGTTCCAGTGCCGTGGAATTCAACATAAAATGTTTAAAAAGGAAGGTGTGCACAGCTTGGAAATCCCGACGTAGAGAGACTTGGGTGTAGTTATACAAGGAACACAGGAAATTAGGACATAGGTACGGCAAGCAGTTAGGAAGGCAAATGCACATTGGCCTTTATTGCAATGGTACTGGAGTACTAAAATAAGGAAGTCTTGATACAGTTGGACAGGGCTTTGATGAGCCCACTCCACAAATACAGTGGACAGTTTCAGTCTCCATATTAAAGAAATGATACATTTGCACTGAAGGCAGTCATATTAAAAGAAACGATACATTTGCAGTGAAGTTTCATTGGATTGATCACTGGGATGAGAAGGGTGTGCTACAATGAAAGGCTGAGTGCATTGGGTCATAGAAACAGGAGTAGGCCATTCAACCCTTCGAGTCTGCTTTGCCATTCATTTTGATCATCGAATTCAATATCCTGATCCCCCCTTCTTCCCCCCCTCACATATCCCTTTAGCCCCAAGAGCTATATCTAATTTCTTCTTGAAATCGCACAATGTTTTGGCCTCAACTACATTGTGGTAGCGAATTCCACACATTCACCACCCTGCGGGTGAAGAAATTTCTCCTCATCTCAGTTCTAAAATGTTTACCCCTTATCCTCAAATTATGACCCCTAGTTCTGGACTCCCCCACTATGGGAACATTCTTTCTGAATCTACCCTGTCTAAACCTGTTCGAATTTTATGAGTTTCTATGAGATCCCCTCTCACTCTTCTAAACTCCAGTGAATATAATCCTAACCGACTCAGTCTCTCCTCATATGACAGACCTGCCATCCCAGAATCAGCCTGGTAAACCTTCGCTGTACTGCCTCTATAGCAAGGACATCCTTCCTCAGATAAGGACACCAAAACTGCACACAATATTCCAGATGTGGCCTCACCAATGCCCTATACAATTGCAATAAAACATCCCTATCCCTATATTCAAATCCTCTCACTAGGAAGGCCAACATACCATTTGCCTTCTTTACTGCCTGCAGTACCTGCATGCCTACTTTTCAGCGACTGATACATGAGGACTCCAAGGTCTTGTTGAGTGTCTGACTCTTTCAATTTACACCCATTCAATAATCTGTCTTCCTATTATTACTACCAAAGTGGATAACCTCACATTTATCTACATTATACTGCATCTGCCATGCAGATGCCCACACAGTTTATCAAAATCATGCTGAAGTATCTCTGCATCCTCCTCATAGCTCACCCTCCCACCCAACTTTGTATCATCTACAAATTTGGAGATAATACGTTCAGTTCCCTCTTCCAAATCATTAATATATAATGTGAAAGTTGGGGTCCAGGCACAGATCCCTGTGGAACCTCACTAGTCACTGATTGCCAATCAGA
Source organism: Mustelus asterias (assembly GCF_964213995.1). Lineage (NCBI taxonomy): Eukaryota > Metazoa > Chordata > Chondrichthyes > Carcharhiniformes > Triakidae > Mustelus > Mustelus asterias. The sequence continues at coordinate 35,379,656 of NC_135809.1, read as the reverse complement.
AAAAGACCCATTTATACCAATTCTTTGCTTCATATCTGCTAACGAGCTTTCTATCCATCTCAAGACATTACATGCAATCCCATGTGCTTTAATTTTACATAGTAGTCTATTATGTGAGACCTTTCCGAAAGCCTTCTGAAAGTCTAAATAAACCACATCCATTGTTCTCCTCGGTCAACTCTCCTTGTTACACCCTCAAAAAAATTCCAATAGATTCGTCAAGCAAGATTTCCCTTTTGTAAATCCATGCCGACTTTGTCTGATTATACCACTGCTTTCCAAATGCCGAGTTATGAAATCCTTGATAATAGACTCTAGCAACTTCCCTACTACTGATGTTAGGCTCACTGGTCTATAGTTCCCCATTTTCTCTCTACCTCCCTTTTTGAATAGCGGGCTTACATTAACTAGCCTCCAATCTGTCGGACCTATTCCAGAGTCCAAAGAATTTTGGAAAATAACCACCAATGGGTTCTACTATTCCCAGGGCCATTTCCTTAAGTACTGAGATGAAGATTATCAGGACCTGGAGATTTATCCACCTTCAATCCCATCAATTTCCTCAAAACCATTTCTCTACCAATGCTGATTTCCTTCAGCTCCTCACCAAAACATTTTTCTCTCAGCACTTCTGGTACATTGCTTCAGTCTTCACAAAGGAAGACAGGAATAAAGTACAAATTTAATTCCTCAGCCATTTCTTTATTCCCCATTATGAATTCTCCCATTAAGGGGCCTACATTCGTTTTTGTCAATCTTTTTCTCTTTACATATCTATAGAAACTTTTACAATCAGTTTTTATGTTCCCCGCTAGCTCACTTTCATACTCTATTTTTCCTTTCTTAATCAATCCCTTGGTCGTCCTCTGCTGAATTTTAAACTGCTCCCAATCCTCAGGCCTATTGCTTTTTCTTGCCAATTTGTATGCTTCTTCCTTGAATCTGATACTATCTCTAATCTCCCTTGTAAGCCATGGTTTGGCCACAATTCCCTTACCACTCTCGCGCCAAACAGAAATTAACTTCTGGAGTTCACCTATTTGTCCTTTAAATGCCTGCCATTGCCAGTCCACTGTCTTTGCTTTCAGTTTCCCAGTTCATCATGGCCAATTCATGCCTCATACCATCATAGTTATCTTTATTGAGGTACAAGACCCTGGTCTCAGAATCAACTACATCATTATTCATCTTGACAAAGAATTCTACCATATTCTGGTCACTCGTCCCCAAGGGTTCTCTCAACTAGATTGTGAATGAATCCTTTCTCATTGCGCAACACCCAGTCCAAAATGGCCTGCTCCCTTGTTGGTTCCTCATTGCATTGCTCCAGAAAACTATCCTGTATGCCCTCCAGAAATTCCTCCTCTATTGTACTGCGACTAATTTGATTCTTCCAATCTATATGCAGATTAAAGTTGCCCATAATCACATATTCCTTTAGCATCTCCGATTCCCTGTTTCATGCTTTTCCCAACATTACCTCTACAGTTTGGTGGTCTGTATACCGCCCTCACCAATGTTTTTTGCACCTTGTTGTTTCTTAACTCGACCCATACAGATTCCACATCATCTATGCTAATACATCTTTCCTCAATATCATATCAATATCTTCTTTAACCAACAATGCAACTCCACCACCTTTTTCTCTCCGTCGGTCTTTCCCAAACACTGAATAGCCCTCAAAGTTTAGTTCCCGTCCTTGGTCACCCTGGAGTCACGTCTCCATAATGCCAACTACATCATACCCCCTTCTATCTGTGCAACTAATTCATCCATTTTGGTCGATATCGTCTGGAGTTTAGAAGAGTGAGAGGCGATCACATGAAACATTCAAAATTGTTACAAACCCAGACTGGACTTGGTTTTTGTACAATCTCAGACAAGTCAACCAAGTTTCATGATGATCTGGTTAGGGGCCAGTAGAATTTTAATGTGGATAAAATTTGAAATCCTAGTAATTGATTACGAGAATAAGGCCAGAAGATTCTATGGTTTTAAACAAACAGAAGAGATTTTACTACACGAGTTAACAAAGCAGTCAATACTATCTTAGACTCTAACATCCAGAAAAACATCAAGTAAACATGAACTAACAGGCAAACTGCGGTCAAACTCACCACAAACTGTACAGTGAATGGCAGACACACCCAAGACAGGTCTCCAGAATATTCTGAGCAACCCATTCAGATGTCTGCAAGCAACATGAGTCACAAAAATTCTTTAAAGCTCTGTCTTTCTCACAAAGGATTTTAGCTCCACTCCTTGAAAGAGCTAATCTGATCCCCAGCCATTAGCAGCTCTACTCCGAGTTTAATTTTAACTCAAAAAGCAGACCATCCCAAATCTCTCAACTTCACTTCATTCCCCAGTGCAGCCCTCTTGGTCATCTTTTTCAAATGGGCTGACCTCCTAAGACTCTCTCTCTCTCCCCACGTCCCCACCCCCAATCCCCCCACAACCCCCTCCACCACAGCAACTGTTTCTGGGCCTCCCTGACCCCCAACTCTCAGCAGCACAGAACCACCAATGGCCCCGGGGCTTCTCTGAGCTCCAAACCCCTCAACATAATGAAACTAATGGCAGCACTTCTGCTGCATGGAGCCAACTCTCCTCTCATCTGCTGTCCTCTGTAAGGAGCAGGGGTAAAAGGGTCAATAATTTAGGACAGAGATGAAGAGAAATTTCTTCACTCAAAGGGTTGTGAATCTTTGCAATTCTCTATCACAGAGGGTTGTGGAACGGAGAATATATTTAAGGTCGAGATAAACAAAGTTTTGGTATTTCAGGGAATCAAGGGATCCAGGGGTTGGGGGGGGGGGGGGGGTGGAATGGAGTTGGGCTGAAGATCAGCTATGATTGTATTGAATGGCAGAGAAGAATCGATGGGCTGTATGGTCTACTCCTGCTCCAACTTTTTAATGTTCTAATTAGTGTGCTGACAAATAGAAGAATTAAACTGGTAGAATTAAATTGGTAAAGTAGCAAAAATTAGAAATGAATAAGTTCATTTGTCATTTTTATGACATTTGTCATTAAAAATTCATGAAATTAACGGTTCATTAAAATCCATGGGTAGAAGAACATGATGTGGAGATATGATGCAGGAAAATGCAAAACATTTATTACACATCATTAAGTTTGATTTGCAACTTGTATTAATTCGCAAGTCTTGAATAACTGGTATAGATGATAAGTACCTGTAACCAACTAGGGTCCATCTTTACAATGATTGATTAATAAATAGAAAGAAAATAAGCTTCACAATAGTTATCCTAATTGATTAGGGTACAAGTTATTAAATGACAATCGATTAAAATGAATGAAAATCATCCTGTCTTTCTCCACTCATCAATTGGAACATTAAAAGTTACCTGGCTGGAAAATGAAACATGAAGTCACCTATCTTTTTTTTATTTGTTCACAGGATGTGGGCATTGCTAAAAAGGCCAGCATTTATTTCCTATCCATTATTGCCTCTGAGAAGTGGTGGTGAGCCACCTTCTTGAACAACTGCAGCCCACGTGGCCTATACCCTTGGTGCTGTTAGGAAGGGAGTTCCAGGATTTTGACCCAGCAACAGTGAAGGAGTGGGGATATACTTCCAAATCAGGATGGTGTGTGGCTTAGAGGGCAACTTGCAGGTGGTAATGTTCTCATGCTCTTGTCCTTCTAGGTGATAGAGGTCGTGCGTTTGGAAGGTGTAGATGAAGCAGCGTTGGTGAGTTCCTGCAGTGCATCTTGTAGATGGGACACACTGCAGTCAAGTGTGTTAGTGAAGGAGGGGGTGACTGTTGGATCAGGTGCCAATCAGGCTGCTTTGTCCTAGAAGTTGTAAAGTTTCTTGATTGTTGTTGGAGCTGCACTCATCCACGCAACTGGATAACATTCCACCACACTCCTGACTTGTACTTTGTCGATGGTGGAAAGGCTTTGGGCAGTCAGGAAGTGAATTACTCTCCACGCAATTCCCAGCCTCTGGCTTACTATTGTAGCCACAGTATTGAAATGACTATTCCAGTTCAGTTTCTGGTCAATGGCAACCCATAGGACGTTAATAGTGGTGGATTCAGCAATGGTAATGCCATTGAATGACAAGGGGCAATGGCTAGATTCCCTCTTGATGGAGATGGTTATTATTTGGCGCTTGTGTGACACAAATGTAATTTGTCACTCGTCAGCCCAGGCCTGGATGTCCAGGTCTTGATGCTTTTGGGTACGGACTGCTTCAGTATCGGTGGAATCGTGAATGGTGCTGAATATTGTGCAGTCATCAGTGAACATCCCCACTTCTGACCTTATGATGAAAGGAAGGTCATTGAACGAAGATGGTTGGGCCTGGGACACTCCCCTAAGCAATTTCTATAGTGATGTCCTGGAGCTGTGATAATTGATGTCTAACCACCACAACTATCTTCCTTTAAGCTTTGTAAAACTCCAAGCGATGAAGAGTTTCCCCACTGATTCCTGTTGTCTCCAGTTTTGAGAGGGCTCCTTGTTGCCAACTCAGTCAAATGCTGCCTTGACATCAGGGACAGTCACTCTCACCTGACCTATGGAGTTCAGCTCTTTTTCCCATGTTTGAATGAAGGCTATAATAAGGTCAAGAACCGAGTGGCCCTGGGGAAACCGAAGCAGGTTATTGCTAAGCAAGCGCCACTTGATAACATTGTCAAAGGTACCTTCCATCACGTTGCCCATTATCGAAAATAGACTGATGGAGGATGTAATTGAATGGGTTGGATTCGGACAAGACATACCTCAGAAATGTTCCTTATTGCCATGTAGATTTGTTTTGTAGCTGTACTGGAATAACTTGGCTAGCAACAGTATGGAGCACAAGTCTTCAGTATTATTGCCTGAATGTTGTCAGGGCCCATTTGCAGCATCCAATGCCTTCAGTCATTTCTTGATATGCTATGAAGGGAGGCTGGTTAGGCTGGGGTTATTTTAGAGGAGAGAAAGCTGAGGGGAGACCTGATTGAGGTGTACAAAATTATGAGGGACATAGATAGGGTAGACAGGAAGAAACTTTTCTTGATAAAGTGGTCAATAACCAGGGGACATAGATTTGAGATAAAGGGTTGGAGATTTAGGGGGAATTTGAGGAAAACGTTCTCACCCAGAGTGTGGTGGGAATCTGGAACTCGCTGCCTAAAAGGATGGTAGAGGTGGGAGCCTTCACATTTAAGAAGTACTTTCGTGAACATTTGAAATGCCATAGCATACAATACTGGAAAATGGGATTTGGATAGGTGCTTGATGGCCGGCACAGAAGGGCCTCTTGCTGTGCTGAAACCTCTATGATTCGATTACGTGGAGTGAATCGAATTGGCTGAAGATTGGCATCCGCAATGCTGTTGACCTCTGAAGGAGGTGGATCACCCACCTGGCATTTCTGACTGAAGATGTCTGCAAATACTTCAGCCTTGTCTTTTGCAATGATGTGCTGGGCTCCTCCATCATTGAGAATGGGGATATTTGAGGAACGTCCTCCTGTTACTGGTTTAATTATCCACCATCATTCACAGCTGGATGCAACAGGACAGCAGAGCTTAGATCGGATTTGCTGGTTGTGGGATCGCTTCACTCTGTCTATTGCATGCATTTCCACTGTTTGGCATGCAAGAGGTCCTGTAGCTTCACCAGGTTGGCACTTCATTTTTAGGTTTGCCTGGTGTTGCTCCTCATAGGCTCTCCCACACTCTTCGATGAACTACGGCTGATTCCCTGGCTTGATGGTGATGGTAGAGTGGGAGATATGCCAAGCCACGAGGTTATAGATTGTGGTTGAATACAATTCTGCTGCTGCTGCTAGTGGCTCACAGTGCCTCATAGATGCCTAGTTTTGAGTTGCTAGCTCTGTTAGAAATCTATCCCATGATGGAGGGCATCCTCAATGTGAAGACGGGACTTGGTCTCCGCAAGGATTGTGCAGTGGTCATTCCTACCAATAAAGGTCATTGATAGATACATCGGAGAGAGGTAGATTGGTGAGGATGAGATCAACTAGGTTTTCCCCTCTTATTTGGTTCCCAATGATCTGCCGCAGACCCAGTCTGGCAGCTATGTCCTTCAGGACTTGGCTAGCTCGTCAATAGTGGTGCTTCCGAGCCATTCTTTGAAGCCTCTCACAGAGAGTATATTTTGTGCCATTGCCACCCTCAGTGATTCTCCCAATTGGTGTCCAATATCAGCTGAGGCAAGAGTTGGGGTAGAGTTTTCCATAGGTGCTAAGCTGAAGGAGGTTTTCTCGTCTATGTTTGACCTGATGCCATGAGACTTCATGAAATCCAAAGCCAATGATGAGGGTTTCCAGGACTATTCCCTTCCAGCTGTATATCACTGTGCCACCACCTCTGGTGGCTCTATCTTGCCAGTGAGGCAGTTCATATCCAGGAATGATGATGGTGGTGTCTGGGACATTGTCTATAAGGTATGATCTGTGAGTATGACTATGCCAGGCTGTTGCTTGATTAGTCTGTGAGACAGCGCTCTCAATTTTGGCATAAGTCCCCAGATGTTAGTAAGGAGGGTCAATAAGGAAAATGTCCTTTCCACATCCACCCTGTCAAGTCCCCTTAGAATCTTTATATATTCCAACAAAATCACCTCTCATTCTTCTAAACTCACAATCATCCATGCTACGATGAAGTGAGGGAGTTACTAAAGTCAAAGGATTGGAGAGGCTGGGGAAATTGTGTGGAATTTACAGAAAGATGCAAAAATGAATAGATACTTCCAAAACGAGTCTTAGGATTTTTTTCATGTGTCTCAGTTACAGTTTCTGGCTCTCCAACATGTCAGCTACTTCCACCTGTCAACTCTGATCATCAGTTCGAAAAGTGAGCAAGACCTCACAAGGTCATAGGTACAAACACTAGCATGAACGGTAAAATAGTTCAAATAAATATTTTTTTAACTTTTTCAAACTGATTTCATGTGCTTGAATCCTTCCGTGGAGTTGCACCTCCAGTCACTTAAACCCCACAACATCCCCCACTCCTCTCCCAGAGGGCTGCTTCTCAGATCCACCCTAAGATCCATCAATAGTGGTCATTTTTCCGGCCCGGACATCTCACTATCCAGCCGAAGTTCTCTCAAAATCCTTCCTCCCCTGTACATGCTCCCCATTCTAACTCTCTTAATCATTAAGGTGTACTATGGAAGTGCAAGATGTATTTTTAAAAACTATTTGATTGGCATGTTTTTAAAAAAAAACACTGCTAATCTATTGTGTGTTGCATAATGATAAGATGCAAACTTTAATAGTTAACCAGTCCCAAACTTCTGCCTGCCATTTAAATACTGATTAACCATGACATCACAATTTCCTATACCTCTGCATATTCATACTTAAAATACAAGGAAAATCTGAGAAATAAACAACCCCAATTTCTAAGAAATAAATGCAGGAAAGTCTCATCACTCAAGGATAAAAGGCTTCCGGATCAGAACTGTTGAAATAACAAGGGAACACACCATATCAAACCCTACCACCGTCTCCGGGAATTTCTTGTAAAGTCTCAGGGCCTCAGTTATCATAGTTTTCATTTCAGAGTTGTTCAGACTCCTGGGAAGAAACGCACAAGAAATGTCAGTGGCATATGCAAACAGGGCAAAATAACCCATAGTGTCATAAAAGGCATTAACAGAAATCAGCAGAGTGCAGTCATGACCATAAGCAGAACCAGGGTTCACCCTTTGGTATAACCCGAAATAATATCACTCACTCCTCTCTGAGACTCTATTTATCTGCTTTTGTCCATCAGGATTTCCGTTTCATTACTTTTCTGTTCTGTCCTGTCCTCCAACAGCTTTCTTTGTTCACTTCCCCTACTGCAGGAGGTCACCCATGACAAACATGGCTCCCTGCAAGAAATTGCTGACCCTCAAACTGCAGGTTTTCTGAAAGATTAATGTAACTATTGGATTAAAATAAAACATTGGCAGCCTGAAAATCCACTGATTAACTGGGTCTTTCTGCCTGCTATAGGTTCTCCTGGGCTCAGTAAACATACCAATCAGGCAGAGGGTTATACCACATCATCATTGGTGCACTAGTCAAAGAGTCGCAACTGGGGGCACATACAAAGTAACAAGCCCCACAAAGTGGTGGACACTAATCTGCCCACTATCAGCAGTGGGAACTGTATTTCCATCAGTGTAGTGATAGCAAAGAGGCAAGATAAACCTGTTGGACTTTAACCTGGTGTTGTAAGACTTCTTACCAGGTAAATGATAACACAGGCCTGGATTTTTGCTCCTGAGTCAGGAGCGCTGAGCCGAGACAATTTCCAACTCTGCTAAGCTATCTTGGAGGGAGTACCCCAGAAGTTTGGATTGCACTTTGGATTGGTGGTGGGGTGGTTTAAAGAGTTCAGAGGGTGCCGGGTGCAGAGGCAGGCTGAGCTGCAGGCTGGCATCGGTGGTCCAGCACTTCCTTTGAAGTTGCGGGGAAAAACCCCCCCAAAAAAGTCCTCCATCATTCACTCCTCACTCACCCCACATGCTCCCGATGCCCCATTTATGCCAACCCACATCACCATAGCCCCTCATACTCTCCATGTCCACTTATGCTGATCTACCCACCACCCCCCCAAACCCCTTCATGGCGATGTATGTCCCTCTGCCCCTACATGGCCCCTTACACCCTCCATACTAACTCATGGACCATGGAATTTCTAGAGGATTTTGATGGAATAAATATAGGAAGACTAGTCCACTGGTTGTGGTGTCAGCGATGAAGGATTATCAATGCAGTATTACAACTCAAAGTGTGAGGTTAAGAGAATCTTTTTTACAGGGAGGTCTTTTTGTCACAGGGACTGTCCAAGGCAGAACCACTGCACGTTTTAAGGGAAAATTGAATTGTATATTTGAACCAGAAGATGATTCAGAGCTACTGCAAGAGGAGATAGCATTGGGATTAATTTTGAATTGCTCTATCAAAGGGTTGACACGCTGATGGACTACTTCTATTCTGTAAACTTATATGATACAAGGTGAAGTTCGATAATGACAAGTTAAAATCTTCTGCACAGATTTGGAAAGCACTTCAACATGGCATTGAGAGTGGAAGGTTGGATGGCAGGGGCAAACACAAGGGCCTCAGAACAAAATCGCTCCTTTACACTCCAACCGAGTGACTGGTGAATCACCTAAGAAAACCTAGAGAGTATGTCTGCATGAAATAAACAATATCAAACAATGACAATATAGATTCTCAGTCATTCTATCTCTATCCAATTTAAACATTATGTAATTCAGAATCTTTATATGCTGATTATACGAAACAGCATCCATCACAGGCCTAAGTACCTGTCTCTAGAGGACCCTAACGTCCAAACAGCAGGTGTGTGATACTGTATTCACTAAAAGTCACAAGTTTCTTCGTAACATCCTCCCCATATTGTAAAAGGCTGGATGGTTAAGTACAAATCATAACAAACCAAAGCAGTACTTTACCAACAAATTTATTACATATTAAAAACCTTGGGTGCCTCCATTTGACAACCTGTTGGCTCCCTCACTGATTTATATGGCCAAAAATAATTTAAGGGATTTAAATCTATTGCCCTTTAAATATTTGAAGAAAAACTGTCTGTAATGTTTAAAAATGTGCTTGCTATTTCACTCTATGTTGACATAAACCTGTGGGCTTTATATAATAGGATGCATGAAGTCAATCAAATCATTATCACAGTGGGTTCACGGTGCGATTGATAGCTCCAAGTGCTTATAAAGTCTTTGAAGTGGGACTATCAATATGATTTTTATAAGGGATTAAAGGAAGTTAAATGTAGTGAATGGGGCTTTATTAATCAGAGGGTTTTGTTTTGAAATAATGAATTCAGCAATAAACAATTAAGAGCTTTATTTAGTTTCAGCAAAGGTCCTGAGGTCTGCCTATGGTGGATACTGTGTGAATTTGCATGGAGGATATAAGGGCAAAGGGTGGTGGATGGGGGTGCATGGGTTGGCACTAATATGACATAAGGTCTATAAAAGTACACAGGAATGAGACAGGTCCATGAGTTAGTATGGAGGGTGTAAGGGGCCATGTAGGGGCAGACATCGCCATAAAGGGTATGAAGGGGTTTGGGGGGGGTGGTGGGTAGATCAGCATAAGTGGACATGGAGAGAATGAGGGGCCATGGTGATGTGGGTTTGCATAAATGGGGCATCGGGAGCATGTGGGGTGAGTGAGGAGTGAGTGATGGAGGACTGTTTTTTTTGGGTTTTTTCCCCACAACTTCAAAGGAAGTGCTGGACCACCGATGCCAGCCTGCAGCTCAGCCTGCCTCTGCACCCGGCACCCTCCTAAACTCTTTAAACCACCCCACCACCAATCCAAAGTGAAATCCAAACTTCTGGGATACTCTCTCCAAGATAGCTTAGCAGAGTTGGAAATTGTCTCGGCTCTGCGTTCCTGACTTAGGAGCGAAAATCCAGGCCCATGTGTTCATTTACCTGGTAAGAAGTCTCACAACACCAGGTTAAAGTCCAACAGGTTTATTTGGTAGCAAAAGCCACTAGCTTTCGGAGATCTGCTCCTTTGCCAGGTAAGTGGGAGTTCTGTTCACAGACAGGGAATATAAAGATACAAACTCCCACTTACCTGACGAAGGAGCAGCGCTCCAAAAGCTAGTGGCGTTTGCTACCAAATAAACCTGTTGGACTTTAACCTGGTGTTGTGAGACTTCTTACTGTGTTTACCCCAATCCAATGCCGGCATCTCCACAGCATGACTACTATCGACACCGCAAACTCCGGCTCCAAGTGGAGAGGATCTCCAAGAAGATCGCGCATATCGACACAGACATCAAATTTCTACAAATGTTAAGAGTTTGTGTCTTTATATGCCCCGTTTGTGAACAGAACTCCCACTTACCTGACAAAGGAGCAGCGCTCCGAAAGCTAGTGGCTTTTGCTACCAAATAAACCCGTTAGGCTTTAACCTGGTGTTGTGAGACTTCTTACTGTGTTTACCCCAGTCTAACGCCGGCATCTCCACATCATGTTCATTTACCCACCAGACTGGTTTGTGCTGATCCCAGTCAGAAAGGTGGGGAGATTACACACTCTCTTCCACTGACCCCAGCTGGAACAATTTTCTGCTTTCTTCCATTTTCTCCTTCTCAAAGGGCGGCCCAATGGTGTGAAGCCAAATTTCTAGTCAAGTTAGATAGCGGTATTTTGATACATTAGGCTAAAACATCAGGCAAAGGTAGTAAATGATCATATCCTACCTATGTACGGAAAATATGACTTTGGTTCCCACAAAATCAGGATGATCTGTTTTGAATTGTTTGGCAACGTCCTGGTAAGCCAGAATGCACCAATCCTTGTCATGCAAAGTTCCATCAAGTTCATAGACCTGAAACAGATGCAGAGCGCCAGATAATTATTCGTTAAATCAACCATCCGATGACTTGTAAAGTGAATTTGCAGTAGAGGCTGTTTAGCTGATGGTGCCTTTGTGAGCGCTATATCTCAGCTGGAATTGTCCCCTGAACTGGTCTTCCTCAATATTCTTCCTTTTTCAAATGCTGAATATTTCCTTTTAAAGCATGCAATAAAGGCTAATTGCCCAATCCAGGATCCAAATGACATACTGAAACTTGACAGTGCAGCAGCTCTTGGAAGTTAGCTACAGTTCTTATACAGACACCTTGTTTTTGTGGGAGGCTGACTAGGCACAGTTGTTGGCCTGACGGCATGCAGTGGTTCAAGAGGCAGCTCATCATCATCTTCCCAAAGGCAATTAGGAATGGTCAACAAATACTACCTTTGTCAGTGAAGCTCAGATTCCACAGGGACTAGGAGCAGGAGTTGGCCATTCAGCCCTTCAAGCCTCCTGCGCCATTCAATAAGATCCGGTTGGGTCTCAATTCCACTTTGCCATCTGCTCCCCTATAACCTTTGATTCCTTTGTCTATCAAAAATCTATCTAACTCTGCCTTGAATAAAATCCCAATAATCCAGCCTCCATTGCTTTCTAGAGAAGAGAATTCCACAGGCTAGCTAATGGGTAACACTGCTGCCTCGCTGCACCAGGGACCCAGGTTCGATTCTAGCCTTGGGTCACTGTCTGTGTGGAGTTTGCACATTCTCCCCGTGTCTGCATGGGTTTCCTCCGGGTGCTCCGGTTTTCTCCCACAATCCAAAGATGTGTGGGTGAGGTTGATTGGCCATGATAAATTGCCCCTTAGTGTCAGGGGATTAACGGGGTAAATACGTGGGATTATGGGAATAGGATGGGATTTTGTTGGTGCAACCTTGATGGACCAAATGACCTCCTCCTGCACTGTAGGAATTTTATGTTTCTATTCTATGAATTATCCTTTGAAGGGAGAAAAATCATCTTCATCTTAAAAAGCAGAACTCTTATTCTTAAACTGTGTCTCCTGGTTCTAGTCCTCCTGGTATGTACCTGATCAAATCCCCTCGAGATCTTGTATGTTTCAATAAGATCAGCTCTCATCCTTTTAAACTTCAATGGGTATAGATACAACCTGTAAAACCTTTCTTCATAAGATAAGCCCCTCATCTCAGGAATGAGTCCAGTAAACCTCCTCTGAACTGCTTCTAATGCAATTATATTTTGTTTCAAATCAGACCAAAACTGTACACAGTATCCCAGATGTGGCCTTATCAAGGCCCTGTACAGCTGCAGTAAACGTTGCTGATAAAAATCATTTAATTATATTTTTCAAGCAACATTAGCTGCTCTGAGCCATACAGGAAACTGCCAGCTTCTCTACTCTGATATCAATCGCCTAACCTCCCCTCACCATCAGGCCGTAGTTACCTACCACACCCACAAACTCTCCTTAACTTGCCTAACATCATTGATCTGTTATCGTCATTTTATTTTGGGGTTCGCTATCTTCTTACTCCAGAAGGGATCTTGCTGGAGGATGATATTTTGCTGAAAACACATTTAATCACACGTTTACTATTTACAAAAGTCAAGTAAGACCAAGTGAAAGAATAAAAAATAATCTGGAGGAATTCCCTGAATGAACTACTTCCTGGAAGAGTTTCTGAAGTTTCAGTGAAAGCAGTGTCAAATTTGGAGAAAGACAAAAAATGCTTCAAATAGAACCAAGGTGCTGCACGGTGGCACAGTGTTTAGTGCTGTTGCCTCACAGCGCCAGGTACCCTGGTTCGAATCCCAGCTCGGGTCACCGTCTGTGTGGAGTTTGCACTTTCTCCTCGTGTCTGCGTGGGTTTCCTCCGGGTGCTCCTGTTTCCTCCCACAGTCCAAAGATGTGCGGGTTAGGTGGATTGGCCATGCTAAATTGCCCCCTAGGGACAGGGGGACTAACAAGACAAATCCATGGGGTTATGGGGATAGGGCCTGGTTGGGATTGCGGTCAGTGCAGACTCGATGGGCTGAATGGCCTCCTTCCGCACTGTAGGCTTCTATGATTCTAAACATGGCAGGAGCTGGACACTCATAAATGTTCTCTCTCTGCATTGCTCAAGGGTAAATGACAAAAATGTTCTCCGGACTGAGAAAGAACATAAACGTAGGGAGTACTAACAGTTAAAGCAAAAGACTGTGTGTGCATGCGCCAAGCATTCAGCTCACATTGTCCTATCATATCCATAATACAGTCTGACCCTACATGAAGGCATCTCTCATTTTTTGTTAATTACCAGAGGCTATTCCTTCCTTTTACTCACATAACTTTGCCATGTTTTCTCTATGGCTCATAAAACTACTGGCATGCTCTCACAACTGGTCAAATATAGCCTATCATTTGCATTCCACTTCCAATTTTCTTCCTGCACCTAAGGCAGACTTTCGTCTGTTTTGATAGCCAGTAATTAGTTCCCAGAATAGAGTCATAGAGGTTTACAGCATGGAAACAGGCCCTTCGGCCCAACTTGTCCATGCTGCCCTTTTTTTGTTAAAACCCCTAAACTAATCCCAATTGCTCGCATTCGTACCCATGTAACTATCTAAATGCTTTTTAAAAGATAAAATTGTATCCGCCTCTATTACTACCTCTGGCAGTTTGTTCCAGACACCCACCACCCTGTGTGTGAAGAAATTGCCCCTCTGGACACGTCTGTATCTCCCCCCCCCCCTCACCTTAAACCTGTGCCCTCTAGTTTTAGACTCCCCTACCTTTGGGAAAAGATATTGACTATCTACCTTGTCTATGCCCCTCATTATTTTATAGACCTCTATAAAGTCACCCCTCAGCCTCCTACGCTCCAGAGAAAAAAGTCCCAGTCTATTCAGCCTCTCCTTATAACTCAGTCCATCAAGTCCCGGTAGCATCCTAGTAAATCTTTTCTGCACTCTTTCTAGTTTAATAATATCTTTTCTATAATAGGGTGACCAGAATTGCACACAGTATTCCAAGTGTGGCCTTACCAATGTCTTGTACAACTTCAACAAGACGTCCCAACTCCTGTATTCAATAAGTCATTAGTGCGTCGCCATGGAGTTTATAGCTTGAGGGGTGCCACTCCATATTAGACATGATTGACATGAGGGTGGAGTCTCTCCCACTCTTACCACCATCCATTGGTGTGTTGGAAGGATTTGCAGGTTGACATACTCAACCTATTTGACCGCGTTATGAATACACCTTCCTTGGCTATCAAGCCATGGAGTGGGACTTGAACCCGGAGTCTTTGGCTCAGAGGCAGGGGCGCTACCCACTGCTCTACAAGGTCTCTGTTCATTGGCATGGCGCTCATGATACCCATCAATGCTCAAAGCTTCTCTTGGTTCTGTCAAAAGCTATCATTTGAAGCCTCTAATAGACCTCTTTTAACCCTTTTATAGCACAAGAAATTGCAATTTTCCAACCTACTTTCATGCCTATAATTACAAATATACCACTTTCAATATTGTTGCCACATAGGTCATCTCATCACTATTGACTTGCTTTTTAGAATCAGTGGTGCCTTACTTATGGAAGCTAAAGATTAATTTTCTGAAATCAGGTTCCTGGAAGGAATACTTTTCTGCCGAAGTGCAGATCCTTGAATGGACCTCGCATTGAGTTGATATTTTTCTACACCCTAGTTATGACTGTAACACTACATTCTGCACTCTCCCCTTTTCTTCTCTATGCCAGTACGCTTTGTCTGTATAGTGTGCAAGAAACAATACTTTTCACTGTATACTAATACATGTGACAATAATAAATCAAATCAAAATCAAAGATCAGGAATTCAAGTGCATTTGCCCATGATTTTGTATCTACTTAGTGGATAGAAAATCATGCCAGTATTATGACCAAACTCCCCATGTGTGCTGCAAACAACTTGAACTCCCTGCCTGGGGGACAATTTCATGACATTGAAGGGACATTTATTTAAGACAATGACCAAAGCAAGACCATATTAATCTAATTACCCTGATCTTTTATTTCAACAGTCATTGAAATGTTTCATGACATTGGGAAAAATTGTTTCATTAGTGACTTTCTTTTCAGATTAATGACTTAGCCAAGATGATAATTGTGAAGTGATTTTCCAAGTGGTTTAGGAAGTCATTCTGATCAATAGTGTAATCTTTTTGATCATTCTAAACCCTGATGGCTTGACATTGAGAGATATTTACAAAAACAACAGTAAATACCCTAATCTTGCCTCTTATTTGCTCCCTTAATAGGCAATTACTAAATCCAGTGTGGAACTAAGCCATATAACCCAGAAGGTCACAGGTTCAATTATTTGTATCGGCTGAGTTAACCGGGGCACCTGTTTTGGGGAGAGGAAAACTCACTCAGTGTGATACCTTCCATCTGCTCTTGGCACTTACCCCCAACATTCCTCCTATAAATAACAGTCTGATAACATTCACCTTCTGGCTCACACAAGATGAAAGATGGATTGACTTGTGCCACAGTGTAATCCCCAGCAAGATCCTCACAAAATAATGGAGAGAAAGAGTAAACCTTTACCTCATAAAAGAATGAAAAAGTGTTAGTGTGTTTTTAAAGATTATTTTGATATACGTAAATACCCCAGATTGTTTCGCTAAACTGGCTGTGATCGCACCTACACAGTCAGCCCATGTCAAAATTTGAACAGAAGTTCCTCTTTCCTATTGGAATAAAGAACTGGTATATGGCTGGAGAGCTTTGTCTGGCACATCCTAGCAAAGAAAACATGAAATCTGGCAAGGCAGAAATCTGCACGTGGTTGCAGCCCAACAATAAAAGGACAGTCGCAGACAAATGTTCACCGTGTCATTGCAGAGAGGCAAGTGGATATATCGGCTCTCTTTGATACTGAAGAATTGACATCCTAGTACAGATAGAATAGAATCCCTACAGTGCAGAAAGAGGCCATTCGGCCCATCGAGCCTGCACTGACAACAATCCGACCCAGACTCTATCCCCGTCACTACACATGTTTCTCCAGTTGATCTCCCCGACACTTGGGGGCAATTTACCACAGCCAATGAACCTAACCTGCACATCTCTGGAGTGTGGGAGGAAACCGGAGCACCCGGAGGAAACCCACGCAGACATGGGAAGAATGTGCAAACTCCACACAGACAGTGACCCGAGACCGGAATTGAATTGGATTCCCCCAGTCCTACACCAGCATCTCCACATCACCGGAATTGAACCCAGGTCCCTGGCGCTCCGAAAGCTAGTGGCTTTTGTCACCAAATAAACCTGTTGGACTTTAACCTGGTGTTGTGAGACTTCTTGCAGTGAGGCAGCAGTGCTAACCACTGTGCCACCATGCCTCACAAGTAGTCATCCTCCTTCGACGTGCTTCTTGATGTGAAATGGTATCCCCATTTGGGAGTGAAAAATCTAGCCTCCAGTAAAACCTGAAGCACAAGTTGATTGGAGAAGCGATTACTAACAACCAGATCACTTGCATCTGGCACAAATTATGCTGTGGAGATGCTTCCCTGCAGTGGTACTGTTTTCTACTGTGGTATTGGGGGAGCACCAGGTAAAGAATAAAGAAAGTTCCACACTCGAGCTACCATGAGTTCATAAGTCCATTAAATATGATCTAAATTCAGGATTTCTGCGACCTCTGGGAAATACATTTATTGTATTATGTTCAATCTTGCTCACTGACATTTCAGGTTTTTCTAATAATTTTCCCCACTGAAAAGGTTAATGCATTAAATGCCAGTTGTTTTCTCCAGAGCCTAAACAATAAAGCTATTCATTTGCTTGTCTAAGTGACTGAAGAACATCTCACACCCCATTGTGTTGCAAAATCCTTTGATCTCCGTAAAGTGAGACAAACAGAAAAGCAAAAATACTGCTCGCTATCTGTAACAGAACATGCTGGAAATACTCAGAAAGCCAGGCCGCTGTGAAGGAGAGGAAAAGAGTCATTTAAAGAGAACAAAAGCTCATCAAGTGCCAGAAATCAAAAATGTTAGTTTAAAAAAAAAACATCCAATTTGTACTCACTGAACTAATTGAATTAAGTTAGAACTGCTTCTCTGTTAGTTCACTGACTGGGAAATAAAACAGCATAATGATTTGTTTCAAGCCAAATGGCTTACTCAGTTCACCTTCAGAAGGACTTAAGTGGTATTATTGTTACAAGTCCTTGGTCACATCATAAGTAATATATAGTGCGAGATGATTCTCACAAAAGAACTAAAGGCCACTCGGGAATGCAAGAAATTGTGGGTGGTAAATCTAAATGTATAATGCATTTATGAAATTCTGTCATTGCATCAAAGCTGGACTTGCCAGTGAATATGGAATGACAAATGGATCTTCAAGCTGCCAAAAAAAGATTCTTCTTTGGTTCAATGATTTGATTTATTATTGTCACATGTATTAACATAGTGAAAAGTATTGTTTCTTGTGCGCTATACAGACAAAGCATACCGTTCATAGAGAAGGAAACAAGAGAGTGCAGAATGTAGTGTTACAGTCATAGCTAGGGTGTAGAGAAAGATCAGCTTAATGCAAGGTAAGTCCATTCAAAAGTCTGATAGCAGCAGGGAAGTAGCTGTTCTTGAGTCGGTCGGTCGGTCCGTGACCTCAGACTTTAGTATCTTTTTCCCGACGGAAGAAGGTGGAAGACAGAATGTCCGGGGTGGGTGGTGTCCTTAATTATGCTGGCTGCTTTGCCGAGGCAGCGGGAAGTGTAGACAGAGTCAATGGATGTGAGGCTGGTTTGCGTGATGGATTGGGCTATATTCACGACCTTTTGTAGTTTCTTGTGGCCTTGGGCAGAGCAGGAGCCATACCAAGCTGTGATACAACCAGAAAGAATGCTTTCTACGGTGCACCTGTAAACGTTGGTGAGAGTCGTAGCTGACATGCCAAATTTCCTTAGTCTTCTGGGACTGAAGGTGGACAAGTCCCCGGGTCCGGATGGAATGCATCCCAGGGTATTGAAAGAAATGTCAGAGGTAATAGTGGATGCGTTAGTGATTATTTATCAAAACTCGTTGCATTCTGGGGTAGTGCCGGTTGATTGGAAAACAGCTAATGTTATGCCGCTGTTTAAAAAAGGAAGGAGACAAAAGGCGGGTAACTATAGGCCGGTCAGCTTAACGTCTGTAGTAGGGAAAATGCTGGAATCCATTATTAAAGAGGAGATAGCAGGGCATCTGGATAGAAATGGTTCGATCAATCAGACGCAGCATGGATTCATGAGGGGAAAGTCGTGCTTGACGAACATGTTGGATTTTTATGAAGATGTGACTAGGGCGGTTGATGGAGGAGAACCGGTGGATGCGGTGTTTTTGGATTTCCAAAAGGCGTTTGATAAGGTGCCCCATAAAAGGCTGCTGAAGAAGATTAGGGCACACGGAGTTGGGGGTAGTGTGTTAAAGTGGATTGGGGACTGGCTATCCGACAGGAAGCAAAGAGTCGGAATAAATGGGTGTTTTTCCGGTTGGAGGAAGGTAACTAGTGGCGTGCCGCAGGGATCGGTACTCGGGCCGCAACTATTTACCATTTATATAGATGATCTGGAGGAGGGGACGGAGTGTAGGGTAACGAAGTTTGCAGACGACACAAAGATAAGTGGAAAAGTGAATCGTGTGGAGGACGGAGAAGATCTGCAGAGAGATTTGGACAGGCTGAGTGAGTGGGCGAGGATATGGCAAATGGAGTATAACGTTGATAAATGCGAGGTTATACACTTTGGAGGAAATAATAACAAATGGGATTACTATCTCAATGGAAACAAATTAAAACATGCTACCGTGCAAAGGGACCTGGGGGTCCTTGTGCATGAGACGCAAAAGCCCAGTCTGCAGGTACAACAGGTGATCAAGAAGGCAAATGGGATGTTGGCCTATATTGCGAGGGGGATAGAATATAAAAGCAGGGATGTCTTGATGCACCTGTACAGGGCATTGGTGAGGCCGCAGCTGGAATACTGTGTGCAGTATTGGTCCCCTTATATGAGGAAGGATATATTGGCATTGGAGGGAGTGCAGAGAAGGTTCACCAGGTTGATACTGGAGATGAGGGGTTTGGATTATGAGGAGAGGCTGAGGAGATTGGGTTTGTACTCGTTGGAGTTTAGAAGGATGAGGGGGGATCTTATGGAGACTTATAAGATAATGCGGGGGCTGGATAGGGTGGAGGCAGAGAGATTCTTTCCACTTAGTAAGGAAGTTAAAACTAGAGGACACAGCCTCAAAATAAAGGGGGGTCGGTTTAAGACAGAGTTGAGGAGGAACTTCTTCTCCCAGAGGGTGGTGAATCTCTGGAATTCTCTGCCCACTGAGGTGGTGGAGGCTACCTCGCTGAATATG
Organism: Mustelus asterias; assembly: GCF_964213995.1. Taxonomy (NCBI): domain Eukaryota; kingdom Metazoa; phylum Chordata; class Chondrichthyes; order Carcharhiniformes; family Triakidae; genus Mustelus; species Mustelus asterias. The sequence goes on along the minus strand of NC_135809.1, from coordinate 35,359,915 downwards.
TTTAAAGCGCGGATGGATGGATTCCTGACCGGTAAGGGAATTAAGGGTTATGGGGATCAGGCGGGTAAGTGGTACTGATCCACGTCAGATCAGCCATGATCTTATTGAATGGCGGGGCAGGCTCGAGGGGCTAGATGGCCTACTCCTGCTCCTATTTCTTATGTTCTTATGTTCTGAGAAAGTAGAGGCGTTGGTGGGCTTTCTTCAGAATAGTGTCAGCATGGGGGGGACCAGGACAGGTTGTTGGTGATCTGGACACTTAAAAACTTGAAGCTCTCGACCCTTTCTACTTCATCCCCATTGATGTAGGCAGGGGCATGTTCTCCTTTACGTTTCCTGAAGTCGATGACAATATCCTTTTTGTTGACATTGAGGGAGATATTATTGTTGCCGCACCAGTTCACCAGATTCTCTATCTCATTCCTGTACTCTGTCTCATCATTGTTTGGGATCCGACCCATAGTTGATTTCTCCCTGGGTGGGGCAGCCAAGATAGTGGAAGATAGCTCCAATGAAGGGTTATCTAGACTCATAATGTTGGCTCTATTCTCTCCCCACAGATGCTGTCAGACTTGGTGTGACTTTGCAGCATTTTTTGTTTTTGTTGGAGGATAGTTAAGATCTTCTCACAACCATCTCCTCACATTTATTTTTCCAGCAATGTCGGCACCATAGTTTGCCACATCCTGGGTGCTTCCTGGAAAAAGATTATGATTTAGTGCTGGGCTATGCCCAGCTATGATATAAATGGGGTTATCCAATTTTGCCTTAGTGGCTATTAGAGACATAGAAACTAGAAGGAGTAGTAGGCCATTCATTATGATCATGACTGATCATCAAATTCAACATCCTGATGCCCCCTTACCCCTATATCCCTCGAGTCCCAAGTGCTAAATCTAATTTCTTCTTGAAATCAGACAATGTTTTGGCCTCAGCTACTTGCTGTGGTAGTATAGAAACAAGCAGCAGCAGTAGGCCATTGCAAACATATCCTTTGACACTTGCTTCAAGTGTATGTACACCGCAGACAGCTTGATGCAGCAAATCTCCTTCAAGTGACTTGGGAGGATTAGGCAGCATGATAGCTTTATGCTGTAACAACCTCCACTTCCACAGGATGAGCTCTCTGTTCCAGGCATTCTCCCCAGGCCTATCAGTGGCAGATGGTTCAAATTCTGGCAGCTTGTCTTCTGAAGTGCAGACAATTACGACAAGGTGAGCATGCCCGGGTTCATGTAATGGGGTCTATAAACACAGCCCCGGGTTAGTGATGCACGTGGACAAAAACAAAATCTCAGAGGTTGTTGGCCTCTGAGGAACTCCTCTTCCTCGTCTAAAAACACAAGACACAGTTGGAACACCTCCCCCCCCCCCACCCCCGCAAAGAATTCTCACCCTCAGCACTTTATACTGTACAATTTAAATAGCATCAACAGCCACGAATAAGGAAGGAAAGGATCAATGAGAAAAAGCCTTCAGACCTTTCAACCATGGACTGAGTAAACATTATTAGCAGAACATAAAGCCCAAAAGTTGGTGGACTACCGAGCAAAGCCAACTAGTGTGGGAAAAGGCGCAGGAGGTTATAATTAAATATGAAAGAAAAAAAGTTTCCCCCCCCCCCCCTACAGACACTGAAATTATATTTTCATTCAAATGGCTTGTTTGCAAGTCCATGAACAAGGTGAGGTCAGTGAAGATTTGCCTGAGGTAATAAATTTCTGCACAGAATCTAACTATTTTAATTAATTAAATGAAGCCTATGCATGTCAGTATCTCAAGTAATTATAACATTAAAGCATCAGGCAAGGAATCTGACACTTGTATCATTCATGAAATGTAGATAGATCACTGGTACCTTTGAAATTTTTGATTTACGATAAAATCATAGAAAATGAATTCAAGGAATGGACAGTGGGCTGTGGTAAGACATCTACGAGAGGGGGCTAAAAGCTTAATTGAAAAGATGGGATTTTTAAGAAAGGTTTTTAAGATGGTGAGAAAACAGAGGCAGAAGGGTAAGCAGGGAATCCTGGAGAGAGGCGCTGAGACAGCCGAATACGTAGCAGAGATGACGGGATGAAGGGAAGGTTCATGCATAGAAGACCAGGTGTCAAACTGAAAAGGTGTGGGAGAGCCACAAGTTCGAGGAGATTGCAATAGTCTAGATTGTGTGTGGATGGATCCAGATCAAAACATTGAGGAACAGCAAATCAGTGGAGGCAGAGAGTCATCACTGAACAGGGCTTAACGTGGGACAGGAAACAGAGATGAAGGTTTGGACCAGTTTGTTTTTGTGATAGGTGCTAGCTAGGAACTCAGCAAGGACTCAATTCTCACAAATGACAGCAGTGAGGACACAGGTTTTGGCAGTGAGATAGGTAGGACAATAATGGTGCATTGTTGCAGAGATGAATGCAAGTGGTCCTGGTGATGGATTGATATGATGTGAAGCCCAGCCCTGGGTTGGACAGAAAAATTCCATGAGTGGAATGGGTGGCTGTGAATATAGCCAATGTCAAGGGAATGGAATTAATAGTGAGACCTAAAAACAAGGCAGTTGTTGTGTTTACGTTCAATTAGAAGAAAATTTAATTAATCCACTCCTTAATCAGAGTCAAGGAGTTTAACTGCACAGAGATGACCATGGCAGCTGATGGGAGTGCAGCAGCAGGTCATAAATATACATTTGGAACTGGATGCACTCGTGCAAATTATACTCAGATGGAAACAGTTTGGATGAGGCAGAGAGAGGGGGAATTCCAGAGGTAACTTTGTAGAACTGAGATGAGAAACCATTGCTGGAGATAGAATGGCAGTATTGGGACATGTAGGAGTGGACCAGTGCAAGGACAATCCCATAAAACCTGCCCATGGAACATTGACAGAGGAGAATGGCTGGGTTGACTATCAAATGATGCAGTGTTCAAGCAGGGTAATGCACCATGCTCACAGACATGGAGGATGTCATTATTGATTTTGGCCACAGTAATCTCATTGTGAGGAAGGTCAAAGGGAAGTTAGCAATGAGCTGGGATGACATGTTCAAGAAGAAACGGGACTGAAATTTGGGTTCTCAGTAAGATGCCCTTGCTTCCATAAGTACAAGAAGATCCCTGCATTAACCTTGAATTCAGATCTCTTCAATGAATAACAAACTTTGAAGCATTTTTTATTTTATCCACTTCTGAAAGTTTGAGCAAATTTCAAATGTGATCAAGTGGTATTTGAGAAGGAAGCATCAAAGCCCAGGTAAAGGTATTTACATACACAAAAAACATTAAAAAGCCCCAAAGGTTCTCTTTCTTTTCTTGCCCATCTACATAGTTAATGTTTTATTTTGTGGCAGAAAAAGGTTAAAAGCACTGAAGATGACTGCCTAGGACATCCTTACATTATGGCTTGTAATGATTGATCTGTGCTAACGCTATCTTCCTTCAAGTGGCAGGAGGCATGTAAAAATTACCAGCATTTTCAGAATACATGTTTTGTGTTAAATGTAGCATCCGTTTTTATCAATTGTGTAAAGATTTGTATAATATTTGTATTATCAAATTATCCACAAATTTAGATATTGTAAATGTTGGATTGAATTTATGACAGATCTTTCATTCCATTTCTTTTCTGCTCAATTTTCTTTCCTGTTCTCTCTCAAGAAGATGTTGATTCCTTGCTTGGCTAATCGGTGAAATTTGGTCTGTTTTATCAAGGGCATGAGAACATTTTAATTACAAAATCCAGTTTTCTCTCATCACTGCCGTCAGAGAACTGTCCTAGCTGAATTCCTCTCTTAAAGCCAACTGTAATCCTTCTATTGTCACCCGACCAAGATTACCTATCTCGTTAATGGGTCAGAAATTAAGGATGGGATGTTTGCGGCCTGTAAAGCTCATCTACCCATTAGAGATATGGGGATAGTGCAGGGTGGTGGAGTTGAGGGAGAACAGCTATGATTTGGTTGATTGGAAGAAGAGGGTTGAAGGGCCAAATGACCTATTCCAGCTCATTATTCTAAGTGAACCCTTAAGCTCCCTAGAAAGTTATGGATTTTCTGTTTAATGACTCTTACAACTCACTTCAAATTCAAATGTCAAAACTGAAGAAAATTATAATTGAGATCTTGAGAGATATAAGCCATGGAAATGTGGGAACTCAAATAGTAATCCAAGGGTTTTCTGGAGCTACTCCCTGGATCATGAGATCTGTAAGAGAATGACCTTCTGCCTGCCGTTTACCTCAGCCAAGATTAATGTGATAAGGCATAGATTATAAAGGCTCACAGTACAAGTCCATTGAAGAATATAACAGGCTATGCACCATTTCCTCCGATGTGTGTGGAGGACCCCAAGCATTTGCTAATTTACCTGTACATGCATCCCCCGACTGCCAGTTGTGTAGAATCATATTTTAGTGATGTCCCAACATCTGCTGGCTTTGTTCTAACATATTTTAAACTCTGTGGAATCTTCCCGAGTTTGCTGACCCAGCATGTGGTTGTTGAGTTGATTTTCACACACCTGGAAGCCATATCCGAGATGCAGATGGGTAAAATTTTCAGTGCCTGAGCACTGAGTCGGTGTAGTTATCAGCTACAGCTCAAGATGTGAGATGACAAGATGGAGATAGGCAGCGGGTGTCCCACATCACAATGGCGAGATTCTACAAGAATAGTTGCCAAATTGGCAGGAGGGCTGGTTTTCAGAGCCAGGGAAGGAAGGGGGCGAGAGGCCTGGGGTGTGAAATAACAGAAACGGATGGAGGTATACAATATGTACATTGAGAAGAACAAGTTCAAGAGGAGGAGCTGGCTTAGCCGAGTGACTCTTGGCTTTCGCTCCTCCCACCTGTTCACTGGTTCCTTTCTTTGACCTTGCTTTTTTTTTTCTAACAATGACAGAAAGCTAGGACAAGAAAATAAACTACATTGTATGTATGTGAAGAGCCCATTGCCATGGTAACATGCTGGCTTAGTTAGGTATAGTTGTACCCCACCTGTCATGAGGGTCACCAGCCATTACTTCCCAGATGTGTCATTGAGAACAGCAGCAGTCTCTGAAAGGGAATGATTGATTACATGGGGATGCAGCACTTAGTCACCTCCACCATTAGAAAATACAGAGGGAAGAAAAGTGCGTTCCGAAGTTTCTGATTCAATCTAAAACAATGTGACAAAAAGCATTTCCTCATAAATGAACCATTTTGTACATACCGGTAGTAGCAATGCTCGGATCTCTATGTATTGTACATTATCATGATGAAATTCTTTCAAAGCCTCATAGAAGTAGGTTTTAAATACTGGGGCATAGGAAATGAGACTGCTAGCGGCAGCAAATATTTCAACAAATCTTTTCCAAATTATGTTTTGTGATGGGTAGGCTTCTTCTGGGTTTTCTGTCATCAGTGTAAGATTTCTAAATAGACTGTAGGGGGAGAAAAAAAAAAGACATTCACCAAATGTGAATTTTACTTTAATAAAATGCAACTATTTGGATTGTGTATACTCTACACAAAATGCATGTTAAAAATGACTTTTCAGAAGTTGGAGTTCACAATATATTACAATTTTTACAACACTCAATAGGCAAAGGGCTCTCTTAGTTTTTAACGCAATTTGAAAGTACATTCCAGAGCCAAGAACTGCAACACACACTTTCAAATGGTCTATATATATGGGTTTTGCTATCTTATTTTATCAGCCTCCACTGTCACCCCACTAAGTATATATTTATTACAATATTTTATCAATACATTTTTCACCAATTTTCTGTTCTTTCCTTTCTCCATAAGACATGAATTCCTGTTGCTATGTAGTTTCAGGCCCTTTTTACCTTTCGACACTTCATCCAAGTAGCAATGTTTCATGTGACTGTGGACCGGCTATTCAATAGTGGAAGACAAAGGAAGAGGTTGGCTTGCATTTATTCTTTCGTGACTTCAGGACATTGCAATGCACTTTACAACCAAGTATCCTTGAAATGTAGTCACTGGAGTAATGTAGAAAACATGACATCTAATCTGGGCAGAGCACAGTCCCACAAAAAACAACCACCAAATAATCTACCTTTAAAGATGAGAAGCCCCTGCTCTGCTTTGAATAAATGTCATGAAACCCTTTACATCCTACCAATAAAGCTGATGGGACTTGATTTGATGTCCTCATTTGAAAGGTAGCACATCCAACAGTGCAGCACTCCATTGGTACTGCACTAAGTGTCACTCTAGGTTATGTGCTCATGTCTCTGGAGTGGCACTTGAATCCACAACTTTCTGACTCAGAAGGGAGGAAAGGTACCTGAATCACACTTTAGCAACACTTTTGACAGGAGGGATTGCTGGAGTGAAAATCCCAGATTATTAAGGCCATTTGTAGTATTCTTACCCCAGTCCAGCTATGATCAGGTAGCTCAGCACAGACCAAGAATTGAACTGATGATAAACTTGCTAAGTTTAACCTTCTTATTCTGGGTTTTAGGAATTGCAAATGGTAATTTGCTCTAAAATCAGGCCAAAACATGATCTAAATAAATTACTGCACTACTGTAGTTCATGAAGATAATTTTTGACCTGCCAAGCACATAGATACCTAAAAAAAAAGAGCCCCAGCTTGTTCCATCATTCCTGATAGGTACAACCTCTCCGTTTTGATATTACTCTTTTGCACGTTATCCGGTGCCTCGATATCCTTTTCATAACACTCCAAATAACCATGGTTCCATAGAATTTTAACATAACTTGTCTGCTTTTCCATTCTATCTCTCTAGGAAAGAACCTCAGTTGTTAATTATAAACAAATTACTGGAGATGCTGGGATCTGAAACCAAAAGAGAAAATGCTGGAAAATCTCCAGCAGGTCTGGCAGCATCTGTAAGGAGAGAAAAGATCTGATGTTGTTTCGAGTCCAGGTAACTCTTTGTCCATCGCTTAATGGACACTCTTAGCACCTTCTCAGCCTTCTGTATCCTCATGTACATTTCCTTTGTCCAATTCCACCCCCACAACCCCAATAGAATAAATCTCTACTGATTCTCTTTGCTCTGACAAAGGGTAATCTAGACTCAAAACATTGGCTCTATTCTCTCTCCATAGATGCTGTCAGACCTGCTGAGATTTTCCAGCATTTTCTCTCTGTTGTTAGTTTCCTTTTTTATGGCTTAATTAACCTGCATCACTAGTTTTGGGTGAGTTGTACATCTGGACCCCTTTAATCCTTGATCCCAATTGGATACTCATTTTCCAAGGAGAATATAGCCTCCGAGAAGAAGATTCCCATCAAAACCTACCACATTTTACATATCCCACTCCCATTTTACAAATTCAATGTCTTCTTGTAATTTTGCTGCAGCCATCCTTCGCATTAATTACACCGTTCCCAATTTGATGCTGTCCGCAAATTTTAAGATTGTACTTTTGATTCCCGAGTCCAAATAGTTTCAGCATGAACAATGGTTCTCGCACTGATCCCTATGGAACAGCATTTCCCACTGTTTTACAGTCAGGGCAACTACTCTCTGCTTTCCAAGCAGTAGCCAGCCTGTTAACATTCTGCTACTTGTTTCCTGACATTTGTTCTGACCTGAGCCATGAATCTTTTGAAAATCCAAATATGTTGGGTTGAATCTTCCGTAGAGATTGACGGCGCTACTGTTCTTCCTTCTCTCCAGAAGATGCTAATTCCTGTTGCTATGCAGTTTCTGGCCCCTTTTTACTTCTTGACACCTCTCCCAAGCAGCAATTTTTCATACGACTGTGGACTTGCTATTCAGTAAGTTTAAATGTTTTAGCTACTTTGACAAGCTACAGAGAGAGGCAAATGTGTTAAGTAGGTACATGGGTGAGGGGCTAAGGTGGGTCGGGGAGTTAAGGGAGTTAATAATTACTACACAGGATTTTAAAATGATTTGAATCCTTCTCATTTTCTTTGTGTAACTATTCTGCTAAGTAAGTCGGAACCATCCAAAGGCTCTGGTTTTACATCAGAGTTTTGGAGGATTCCAGAAAGATCTGGGCCATTATGTTGAGTGCATTATCCTTACGTAGCCTTTCTAACTACTTCACATAATTCAATGTTAGTCAAGGTTAAACCCCTCTAAATCCCCTGCCCTTTCCCTTAAATCTATGTCCCTGGTTATTGACCCCTCGACTAAAGGAAAACATTTTATTTATGTTCCTCATAATTTTGTACACCTCAATTAGGTCCTCCCTCAGCTTTCTCTGCTCTAAGAAAAAAGAACAGCTTAACCAGCTTCTCGACAAATCTGAAACACTCCAGCCCTGGCAACATCTTGGTGAATCGCCTCTGCACCCTTTCCAGGGCAATCACATCCTTCCTACAGTGTGGCACCCAGAACTATATGCAGAACGTTAGCTGTGGCTTAATGAGTGTTTTACACAGCTCCATCAAAACTTCCCTGCTCTTATATTCTATGTAAGAAGTCTCACAACACCAGGTTAAAGTCCAACAGGTTTATTTGGTAGCAAAATTCTATGCCTTGGCTAATAAAGGCAAGTATCCCTTCTGCCTTAACCACCAGTCCTGCTGCCTTCAGGGATCTTTGGACAACGCTTACCCAAAGATCAGAGGCCGAATGCCTTCAGGTAAGTGTTCTCCAAGGCGGCCTTCATGCACTCGACAGTGCAGAGTCGCTGAGCAGAGACTGATAGCCAAGTTCCGCACACAAGGACTGCCTCAACCGGGATCTTGTGTTCATGTCACACTATCTGTAACCCCCACGACTTGCCTGGGCTTGCAAAATCTCACTAATTGTCCTGGCTAAAGACAATACACATCTTTCTAACCTGTGCTTAACCCTCTCTCCACTCACATTGTCTGTATCTTTAAGACTTGATTACCTGTAAAGACTCGCATTCCAACCATTATTTTGTAAATTGAGTTTGTGTCTTTATATGCCCTGTTTGTGAACAGAACTCCCACTTCCCTGATGAAGGGGCAGTGCTCCAAAAGCTAGTGGCTTGTGCTACCAAATAAACCTGTTGGACGTTAACCTGGTGTTGTGAGACTTCTTTCTGTTTCGACAGTGCATCATATAGATGGCACATACTGCCAGGGTGCACCAGTAGTGACGGATTCTTTACTTTAGATGGTGGAAGGGATGTCAAGTCAAGGGTGTTGCTTTACCCTGGATGCTATCCAGCTCCTTGGATGTTGTTGGAGCTGCACTCATCCAGATAGGTGGACATTATTCCAACACACTCCTGCCGTGTGTCTTGTAGACAGGCTTCAGGGAGTCAGGCAGCGAGTAAATCATCACAGAATTCCCATTCTTTGATCTGTTCTTGTGGTCACAGTATTTATTAGGCTGGTCCAGTTGAGTTTCAGGTCAATGGTAGCCCCAGGATGTTGATAATGGAGGATTCAGCAATGGCAGTGTCATTGAATATGAAGGGAAAATGGTTAGATTCCTTCTTGTTGGAGATGGCCTGGCACTTGTGTAGCACAAATGTTACTTGCCACTTATCAGACCAAGCCTGAATATTATCCAGGTCCTGCTGTGTGTGGATATGGAATGCTTCAGTATCTTGCTACAGAGAAGGAAAAATGGTGGGATAACTCTTCCCCTTTTTTCTCATCTCTAAGCTGACTACAAGAATAATTTTGAGTGGGAGCGTTTTGAACTTTTATGACTTTAATGAATGCACACCAACAGGTTTTCAAAAGAAACACATTTTGCGTGCTGTGTAAACAAATATGTAAGTGCAATGAAACACTCACTCCTACAGGAGTTCTGGAGGCACGGTGGCACAGTGGTTAGCACTACTGCCTCACAGCACCATGGACCCGGGTTCAATTGCCGAATTGGGTCACTGTCCGTGTGGAGTCTGCACATTCTCCCAGTGTCTACATGGGTTTCCTCCGAGTGCTCTGGTTTCCTCCCACAGTCCAAAAGACGCGCTCGTTAGGTGCATTGACCATGCTCTCCCTCAGTGTACCCGAACAGGCACCGGAGTGTTTCGACTAGGGGATTTTCATAGTAACTTCATTGCAGTGTTAATGCAAGCCTATTTGTGACGCAAATTTTTTTTAAAAAAGAGATGAGACATGCACCTAGATTACGTACAGAGGGACAAGAAACAGGCCACATATTATTAACCACTATTTAAGATGAAAAGCGTTGCAAGCCAGATGGATTCTCGCTCTCTCTCTATTCTTTGAAGACAATGTAGGTGGAAGCTTATGGATTTTTCATCTGAAATTGTGGCTGAGTTTCTGAAGAGAAAAAATATAATCTGAAGGCAAAATATTCTCTTTCACTGCCAGAGCTGTTCTTTCGAAACAAGGTTCTTCTGGGCGTGATCCCTCTGTGCTGCTGGCCCTAGGTTGCCTTACTGGGTTCTCTTGTGGATTACTAAGGTTTTGAGAGCCCCCCACTCCACTCCAGCTTTGGTCAAGTGATGGCATTTGCGATGTGTCCTAATGTCTATATAATGGATTAGAGTTGAGGTGACTGGGGGTGGGATGATTGTAATTCACTGAAAGACCTTAATTGACATCCCATCTTCATGATAGGCGAGAGGGTAGTCAACTTGCACAGGGAAAACCCATCTAACATTTTGAAATAACTTCCCAGTTTGTTTCTGTTTGTCCAGAAACCACAAAGAAGCCACAATATGGGGATGAAAGGTGGAGCAGGGCATTGAATTTGATGATCAGCCATGATCATAATGAATGGCGGAGCAGGCTCGGATGGCCTACTCCTGCTTCTAGTTTGTATGGTTTCTATCTTTACTGGAATGATGCGAGTATCACACGCTCAGAAGTCGCAAATGAACATTATGCAATCATTAGTGGATATCTGCACCTCTAACCTTATGACAGAGCAGAGGTACGGGATGAAGCAGCTGAAGATGGTTGGGTGTAGGACACAATCCTGAAGAACTCCAACAGTGGTGTTCTGGCACCTGCGATGATTGGCCTCCAACAAGCAGAACTACTGTCGCTTGTGCTAGATTGGGCTCCAATTTCCACTCCATCATTTTAATCTCGATCAAACTGATGGAAGCGGTCATCAACAGTATTACCAAGTTGCAGATACTCAGCAATAACCTGCTCACTGATGCTCAATTTAGGTTGCACAAGGCTTTCTTGGCTCCAGACTTCTTTATAACCTTGGTTCAAACATGGACAAAAATAAAGAGCCGAGTTCCAGAGGTGTGGGGAGGGCGACTGCCCTTGACACCAGACAACATTTGATAAAGGGTGGTGTCAAGGAACCCAAGAAAATCTAAGTCGATGGGAATCAGGAGGAAAACTTTCCACTGATTGTAGTCCTGCCTCACACAAAGGAAGGGGGTTGAAGTTGTTGAGTCATTTCAGCTGTTGGAGCTCCTCAGGGTAGTGTCTTTGGCTCAACCATCTTCAGCTGCGTCATCAAAAGATCTTCTCTCCAACACAAGGTTGCGAGTGAGGACGTTCGCTAATGATCACTGGGCCAAAATCCTGGAACTCCCTCTTGACCAACGCTGTGAAGGGAATTATACCATAAAGACTGCAGCGGTTCAAGAAGACAGCTCACTACCACTTTGTGGGCAATTAAGAACAGGAAATAAATGCTGCCTTGCCAGTGATGCCCACATTCCAAGAATAAGGAGCATCCTGGGTTTTTTGACCTGTTAGACAGTTACTCACTGCTCTGACTGGTTGAATCCTCAGGTGAAAATTTCCAATACCTCTGACTTAATTCCATTGATTTGCACCAACCCTTGATATTATGTTCAAAGCAATGGTGCACCTTTCTTCATCTTTCCGAGGATTGTCACCTTGCTGTGGTGGAGAAGCTTGCGTGTTCCAATGAACCAGGCAGCACTCAGAGTTCACACTCCTGGTAGGGCCTCCCATGGCGATAAGGTCGAGGGGGTGGGGGTGGGGGGGTGGCGGGGAGGGGAGGGGGTGTTCCAGACAAAAAAAAACTATCCAAGAAGTCCTCAATGACACAGCGGGCAGATGAGGGCAGTGGCCCCAACGGCTGCAAGGCAGAGGACACCTGTAACTGGGAAGAAGTGGCCCCAATCGCTGAATCCAGCCACCAACCACCAAGACAGTGTGGAACACAGCTGCACACCAGAGTCCCCATGCTAAGCAATGTCACAAGCTGGCCTCCATTAGGCAAAAAGGGCTCCTCAGTCATCTGAAGACTCACCATGCCTGGCGGATGTCATCCTTGATTTAGATAGTGTGTCGACAACTTTTCTTCTGCAGTGGAATTTGTTTGATTTATGCCCTCTTGGATAATTATGGCTATAGATGGGCTCAACAAAGTCTGAGGTCACGTACCAGCCAGCTCCAGAACAGCTCCTTCCCTGCTGCCATCAGACTTTTGAATGGACCTACCTTATATTAAGTTGATCTTTCTCTACACCCTAGCTGTGGCTGTAACACTACATTCTGCAACCTCTCCTTTCCTTCTCCTTCATGTGCTCTATGAACAGTATGTTTTGTCTGTAAAGCGCGCACTGTTTCCCAATACATGTGACAATAATAAATCAAAAAAATCAACCATATTGCATTATTTAAAATACAGTCCCACCCCAAAGCATAAATAATATTTACAGCTGCTGCCCTGATGAAAAAACCCATCAAACTGGATTTACAATCATTGTCGTGCTTTAATTCAAATACATACATTAATCAAACTTTTTTTTCCGGTGACCCACTTTTACCAAATGGCCGTCCCACACCATGTTCATTACTAATTAATGTGACAGGTGAGCCTGATTGGAATGAAATGGAGGACCAGTCATGCTCGCTGCTCTATCACGGTGGCGCAGTGGTTTAGCTGCCTCACAGTGGTAGGGACCCTGATTTGATTCCCAGCTTGGGTCATTGTGTGTGTGGAGCTTGCACGTTCTCCCCGTGTCTGCGTGGGTTTCCTCCGGGTGCTCCGGTTTCCTCCCAAATCCAAAAGACGTGCGGGTTAGGCGCATTGGCCATGCTAAATTTTTCCTCAGTATACCTGAACAAGCGCCGGAGTGTGGCAACTAGGGGATTTTCACAGTAACGTCATTGCAGTGTTAAAGTAAACCTACTTGTGACACTAATAAATAAACTTAAAAACTATCGCTTCTGCTTCCTTTGCAATTAACCCAGTCGAGTCCGCATTTTACAACCACATAGCAATTCAACACTTCAAGGATCTGTGCGCCAGTCATGCTGGTCGGTAATGTCAAGCAACACAACAAATCCATTGTCATAAACTAACAAAATTGCACAATCTAATGTCAGTAGTTTCATCTAGTTGTACTGAGAAATCCCCATCTAACTTTAACCGAGGAATAAGCCATACTTCTAAATTCTCAGCAACATCACAAATTCAACGAGACACTGTTGTAGCCAAGTGGCCAATGGCCTAAGCAACTAGATCCCACACTAAATTAAACACAGACAAACAGCTGATGGAATGCATACAGGCCAAGGTTACCACAGGTCAAAAGCCAACAGGGACCAGCCCAGAACTGTCTTGCATATTGAACAGAAGTGCTTGAACTTAACAATGGGAGAGTCGGTATGACCCAAAACCCATCAAGAGGTACTCAGCCAGAACAATAGAAAAAGGCACTATGTTTTTGTATTCCCCAGTTTCAGCCAGACTCCCTGGCACCTCTGATTAGCCACATCTTGAATGGGGATGTGTGCATCCAGGACACCCAAGAAATAGACACCTTGGATGACCTGGCCTAACCTCATTGGATGCTGTGACCCTCACCCTGTGATCCCATTGGCTGAAAGCCAGAGAAGATTCCAGAAGGGTTCGAAGAGGGGAATAAAAACAGACATCTGGAGACAACACCCAGCGAAGACTCGGAACGGCCTGCTGCGATGATGGAAGAGGATGTGCGAGATCCATCTTCGTACCAAGAAGACCCTGAGTTCATCAATCGACACAAGCTCAGTGAATTGAACTCAACAGCCCGGTCAAGTTCACCAGAGCCGGTAGTACTTGTGTTTTTCGGGCAGTCAGTCTAGTTTGGGGAAAAGTTAACTTAATTTGTTTAAGAATTGTTTCTTCAATTTGCAAGTGTTTTAATAAAACTAAGTTTCAACTGCAGTCCTTTATTTCTCTCAAGAGTACTGGGTAAATGTGTTTTTGAATAATAAACTGGCCGATGTGTCTGTATATAATCTTTCACAGGCAACATATGTCACCAAGTGAGATGCATTTCAGTTTTTCAGCTGACTTCTCATCGAAGACCATGCGAACTATGTCCAATGCTGCAGGGAAAATTAATTCCTCTGCATCAGTGTGGGGCATTTTCTCCATGCAAGAAGCTAATTGTGTTTTGTCACTCAATGTTAAATTTCTGCTAAGAACTTGAGCTGGTGATTTCAGTGAATCCTTTGAAAAAAAATCCAAAGGTTTGTTCCCAAGATCGCCATGCTTGGTCTTCAGATGTCTTTGCAATCCCGCAAATAACGCACGTGGCTTTGCATCCTTATTTGCGCTGACACAATGAACAAAACCATATATTTTTTAAAAATCATCTTTATTCTGCCTTTTCCCCCCCCAATTCCTGATTTTAGGTTTCTCTTTGCAAGCTGCTCACTGGAGACCTTGGCACTCTGTTCATAGCTAACATTAGTACTGCTCTTCCCTGTCACGAACTCGGCAGAGCAGCTAGCTCTCTCCCCAGCAGATTCAGATGCAGGATCCTGCCCAGTAGGTTTATCTGCTATTGATGTCTCTGGCCCTCGCTGTCATGTAACAAAAAGATGCAGGTCTACAATAGGCTTACTCGAAAGGAAAAGAAAATTACATGTGCATAGATATACAGGGCGTTTGCCGCCAAGTGCACATACAGGGCACACTGACCTATTTATTCTTGCTTCATGTGGTCATATACTGTACTGCAGCAAGAATTTACCCAGAGAGAAAACGGGGGGGGGGGGGGGGGGGAGTCAGGCAATTTTTGGAGACCCATTTTCAACATCCCACGACCCACCCATGGGCCGTGATCCCCGGTAGAAAAACATTGCATTGCAGTACAGCTTAAACATAAAAAATAGGAGTAGGTTATTCTGCCCTTTGAGCCTGCTCTGCCATTCAATTTGACCATGGCTGATTATCAAATTCAATATCCTGATCCCCGCTTTCCCTAATCCCCCCACCCCGATCCATTTAGCCCCATGAGTTATATCTATAGAAACTTGGGAGGTTTCATTAGAGGTTTTCTTTGCTATTTTCTCCACCATACTCTCTCCACTGGCTGGAACGGCTCAGGAATCTCTAGGATAGACTTTCCTGCCACTCTCTGATGATTTGAAATGGTCATGTTGAATTTTCTCAATCTCCCTCCACAGCTGCTCCAGTTGACACCAGCTATCGAAGCAGACACCAGGAACTTATCCTGAACCTGACTGGTCTTAAAATCCGGTTGGTACACCACATTATACATTTACCCACTGAGCTGCAAGGAACTGCAGTCCATGAAAAGATTCCATATCAGAGAGCTTTCTATTCTGTCTTCAGCAATGAAAATGAACTGCTCTTTACCAATGGTACAAAAATAAATTCTGTACATTAATGTAACACTTTAATCTAACAGTGGGTGCGACCTTACCTGCCATTCACGTCACGCTCCTGTTACAGCAAGGTCAGAGAATTTGGTGGCCAGCCAAATCTCCGTTCACTGCAGCGGGATGGGAAAATCCCACCAACATGAATGGTGATAAGAGTCTGACCAGTGTATTTTGTATTAGCTGATGGATATATAACGCAATTATTGGCCACAAGTTATTTGAGATACAACTAAAGGCAACTTCATTTCTACTAAGATTGTAGACAATGTTTCAGGTCCCCAAAATATACAAGATAATCTTTTGCCTAATTTAGTATTGATTGCCCTATTGAACCAGATTGCATGAAGCTAATTGATAAGATGAAGCCTGACACTCTGTTTTAAAAATGACGATGGATCTACTAATTACAGGAAAACTTCAACCAATTCAAATATTTAAACCTTCAACACCAGCTTGCATTCAACTTGCATAATCAGGGCTGATCGTCTAATGCAAGAAAGTGGAGGTGCCATCTTTCAGTTATGGCATTAAAACCAAGGGCCAATCTGCCTGTTCAGGGAAGGGTAAAAGATCCCATGATATGACTCAAGGAGCAGAGAGTTATCTTGGGACCCAGGCCAATATCCCAAGCCATCACCAACTAACTACACCAAAAATATAAGTTTACCAGTCCTTCATTTCAACTGCTGTTAGCATGACGTGGTTGTTGATATAACAACAATGACTATTTCAAAAATAATCAGTTGAAACATTGTGAACACTGCAATGTTGTACGCAAATCTTTGTTCATTTATCGATTACCTTTAATACTGTAGAATAGTACTTCACAGGAATAAATATGCACATAATTAAACTGTTAACTATTCTGGTGTTAGTTAAGAGGCATTTTCCAACTCGATTCAGCTCCTTCTGGACAGCTCGGGAGAACTGGGTAAAAATAGAGACAACTCAAATTAAATAATTCAATTTGAAACGGAATAATGTGTACCTGTTATCAAATTCCGTGACATTTCGAATTTGCTTCCTATATTGCTCGAGCAAAATCCATTCTGAGCAGCTTGCCAGCCTTTTCTGGTGCTTCCTAGAGAAATAGTGAAACTTGATGCTTCCCGTAGGTGTGAAGCAAACGTAACAATTAGGCAGGTAAGTGGCATTCTTCACAAGCCAATCCACACTCAATAAGGCATAATCATGAAGATGTAAGCCAGCACCTGAAGAAACATAAACCCAGCAACATTTTAATAAACAGTTCACAGTCTAATGCCAACAATCAAAATAGAAATAAATGACAGGTTTTGGTATTAAGCAAGGGCAGCATGGTGGCACAGTGGTTAGACCGGTTGCCTCACATTCGATTCCTGGCTTGGGTCACTGTCTGTGCAGAATCTGCACGTTCTCCCCGTGTCTGCATGGACTTCCTCTGGGTGCTCCGGTTTCCTCCCACAGTCTAAAACACGTGCTGGTTAGGTGTGTTGGCCTCAACACACTCCCTCAAGTGTACCCGAACTGGTGCCGGAGTGTGGCAACTAGGGGATTTTCACAGTAACTTCATTGCAGTGTTAGTGTAAGCCTACTTGTGACTAATAAATAAACTTTAAACATGGTGGCTAGACGCAGGTTGTTGCTTCACAATTCAGATTGGAGAGGTTGAGAGATTTCCAATCTAGCTGGGTTGAGGTTTGATTCAACAGCACCCCGAGGGAGCCAGCCTCACTTGGGTAACCTGAAAGTAGCATGAGAGATACTTGAAAGAAATCACAAACTGAATGACATAATTTTCTTGGTCAAAAGTGATGTTGTGCTCCGTTTTTTTTTGATGGAGAATCCAAAAAGTGATAACTGCCTTCAGGTCTTCCTCACTGCTTTTGGAGACCCTTAATCAAGTATGCTCATTGAAAAATAAAAAATACTCAAGGCAAGCTTCCAACTTCAAGAAAATATGTTGGATGAAAACCCAGCCAAGTGCCAATGGTGGGAAATGCAACTTTGAGTTTTCAGGGGATGCTTAATGTTACCAAAAACTCTGGATTGTTACAAACTTTTCTCATTCAAAATATACCAGTAAACTAAGGAGTGACATACCTGCATTTGAATAATAACTTCATTTCCATATATTTTTTTCAAATGCAAGATATCCTTGAAATATCAAGGAGTTGGAAGTTTGCAAGTTGATTGGAACTGTATTCACTTATGTGTTTCAATCACAAAGTCCTATAGCTTGGGAAAGTGGCCACTCTAAGCTCGAGTTTAGAAAACTATTTAAAATACTCTTGCCATGTTTAACTTTGTCCATCGGGTTCATGCACAGCAAGATGAAAACTACGAGTTTCTTGATTTCAGTGACTCACTATTGGAATTGTTAGATGCTCAGTATTGTCTTGGATGTTTAAATACCGCTTTCAGTATGGGATTGAACCATACAAACCCTGGTTTGATCTTTAGTCTGTGCTAAAGTTGTGTGATGAACCATTACAACAACCTTCAATGTCACTTGGCTCAGGAAAGAAATATTAAGACAGGCCTCTCATTCCAATCTGGATCATTGTCCAACACATGCTCTTTTAAATTGCATACATGTTTGGCCATTAACTGAACACAGGACTGGTCTTCAATATTATCCTACCAGTGACAAATTTTCGACCAACAACCATTGTAGACAACAACACATCGTAAGTGGTCACTTGGGTAAATTACCAGAACAGAGAAAGTCAGAAACACTTCAGGCTAACAATACATTTGTCCGAGATCAGGTGTAATGCCTGTTCTCATCGGCTTGGATCTAGGAGGCCTCTTTTGTATAGACCATGCGTTGGATTCAATTTGATTTGAACTGGAGCAAGCAAGGAGATGGATTAGGGGCTTGCTCAATCCACTCTGCACATTGGCTTTGTAATTCTGAGAAAGGAATAAAAAAATCATTTGCACTTTTGGAAGAGGAGGCTAAGAAACACTGGGGGAATAAAACATTAGCATCTAAAAAGAACCGATTGCATTCTCCAAAATAATTTCAAACCCCGATCTGAAAGATTTTAGTTGTGTATAGGTTTTGATACTTTGTAGATCTATAGAACGTAACAGCGCAGAAATAGGCCATTTGGTGCAATTGTTTCTCCCCATATTAACCATCTGGTCTAACTATACCCTCCTAGTCACCACTGCCACAATTCTTTAAATATTCTTCTTTTTCAAGCACGTATCTAATTTTCTTTTCAAAGAAAACATAGACTCTGTTTCAACAATTGTTTGAGACACAAAGTGACCAGCCGCCAAGATTCTTTTTTTGAACCACCCATTTAATTTTGTAATCAACTTAAATTTGTGCCATCGCACTGGAGACAATTGACCATGATGTATTGCACCATGACTCATCATCGTGAAGAACTTAAACTAATAGTTCAATGCTTTTACATTCTTCCTATAATGATGTGCCTAAAACTCAAAAGCTCTAATTGTAGCCACATGAAATTGTACAAGTTCAACATTATACTCTTATTTTTGTATGTTCCTAAAAGATATAAAACTAAGGACTCTGCTAGACATTTAGATTTGGAGTTATGATTCCTGCTGAGATTCAGCGATCAAGTTCAGATGAGCAGAATATTTATCTTGCTCAATACACAAGATCACCCACTTCCATCTCATCCCTTCTAAAGCTGATATCTGATAAATACTAGGGGAAAACTTTATCAGTAGCAGCAACTCTATAATACCCTGGAGCAAATGACAGGTGAAGCTGGTCAGTGAGTCCCAGAGGCTATCAGAAATGCACTCAGTCACCGTCTTCACCCAACATTCATATGTGCCAGAAGTTAATAGATAGCACACTCT
Source organism: Mustelus asterias (assembly GCF_964213995.1). Lineage (NCBI taxonomy): Eukaryota > Metazoa > Chordata > Chondrichthyes > Carcharhiniformes > Triakidae > Mustelus > Mustelus asterias. Next base: position 35,340,558 of record NC_135809.1, on the reverse strand, counting down.
AACCAGTGGATACTAAAGGTCAACATCTGCCCTGGCTGAGGTTAGTTAACTCAGCTCAGATCAAGAATCCACCTGGGGCATTGCTCTTCCATTTGCCTGAGTTGCACATTGGCCAGTGAATTTATATGTCAAGTCATTTCAGTACTGGCATGCTTTGTTTTTGTGGATTTTTCCCTGTCCAGGAAGGTCGGTATCAGTAACAACATACAAATGGGGTTAGGCAACAGTGAGGACAGAAATGAACAAACACTGGAGAAATGTGCCAGAGATTTGGCTTATGATGCACTGCCAGTTTTTGCTGGCAATATATCAAATTATCATTGAGAAGCTGCCCCTTAAGAGCAGAAGTAGGTCATTCTGCCTATCAAGTCTGCTCCACAATTCAATGAGATCTTAACTGATTTGATATGATAATCCTCAACTCCATTTTCCCACAACCTTGATTGCCTTACTGATTAAAAATCTGTCTATCTCAGCCTTGGACATACTTAATGACCCAATCACTACAGCCCTCTGCGGTAAAGAATTCCACAGAAACTCTACCCTCAGAAGAAATTCTTCCTCATCTGTCTTAAATGGGAAATCTCTTACTCAGATTATGCCCTCTGGTCCTGGACTCTCCCAAAGGGGAGCAACCTCAGCTTTTACCCTGTCAAGCCACCTGAGAATTCTATACATCTCAATGTGGTCACCCCTCATTTCTTTTAAACTCCAATGACGACAGACCCAACGTATTCAACCTCTCCTGATCAGAAAATCTCTTCATACCCGGGATCAACCTAGTGAACCTTCCCTGGACTGCCTCCAACGCCAGTTTAGCTTTCCTTAGATAAAGGCACCAAAACTGTTCACAGTATTCCAGGTGTGGTCTAACCAGTGCCTTCCCTATTTTTACACTGCATTCCCTTTGAAACACCCTCCACCACTGATGTACAGTGGTAGCATTATGTATCATACATAAGACACACTGCAGTAACTCAAAGGCTCCTTTGACAGCACCTTCCAAACCTACAACCTCTACCACCAATAAAGGACAAAGGCAGCAGATGCATGGGAACACCACCACCACCTTCTAACCCACACACCATCCTGACATGGAACTTCTTTCACCATTCTACAAGTTTGTTCCTCATTTCTAGCAGTATTTAAATAGGAAAACAGTAACTAAAGCTAGTATTGGTACTCCACAGTGAGAGTCTGGAGAATTGATCATGGAAAACAAGGAAATGGCAGAGGTGTTGAACAGGTATTTTGTGTCTGTCTTCCCAGTAGAGGACTTAGAACATTTCCCAAGTGTTCTTGAAAACTAAGAAGTGATAGGGAGTGATGAACTTAATACAAATCACTATCGTCAGGGAAAAGAGTGCAAGGAAAACTAGTAGATTTAAAGGTTGACAAGTCCCCAGGACTGGATGGCCTGCAACCTAGAGTCTTAGAAAGTTACGGAACAGATAGCAGATGCATTGGTTAGAATTTTCCAAAATTCCTTAAATTCTGGAACGTCTCCAGTGGATTGGAAAATAGCTAATGTAACATATTTATTCAAGACCAGGGAGTTGGGTGTGGAGAAGGCAGGAAATTATAGGCCAGTTATCTTAATATCTGTCACAAAGAAAGTGCCAGAATCTATTAATAAAATGATAGCAAGACACTTAGATAATCATGATTTGATCAGGCAGAGTCAACATGGTTTTGTGAAAGAAATTGTGTTTAACTATCATCAGGGAAAAGGGCACAAATCTTTTAACGAAGTAATATTCAAGGTGGATGAAGGGGAACCAATAGATGTAGTGCACTTAGATTTCCTAAAGGCATTTGATAAGGTACCAGGTTAGAAGTTATTACACCTGATAAAAGCACATGGTGTAAGGGATAACAGATTAATTGGCTAACAGGAAGCAGAATGGGTCTTTTTTGATTGATAAGCTGTAACTATCGGAAGTGCCACAGGAATCAATGCTGGATCCTCAACTATTTACAATCCATACCAATGACTGGATGAAGGGATCAAATGTATGGCAGCTAAATTTGCTGATTACACCAAGATAGATATCATAGAATCCCCACAGTACAGAAGGAGGCCATTCGGCCCATCGACCTTGCACTGATAACAATCCCATCCAGGCCCTATCCCACATATACCCTGCTAATCCCCCTGATACTAAGGGGGAATGTAGCATGGCTAATCAACTTAACCCACATACCTTTGGACTGTGGGAGGAACCCCACACAGACATGGGGAGAACATGCAAACTCCACGCAGAGAGTCACCCGAAGCTGGAAGTGAACCTGAGAGTCTGGCGCTGTGAGACAGCAGTGCTAACCACTGTGCCAACCTAAAATTATGCGGTGAAGAGCAGGTAGATAGTCTGCAAAAGGATATTGGCAGGTTAAGTTAGTGGGCAACAATGTGGCAGATGGAAGTATAACGAGGGTAAATATGAACTTCTTTGCTTTGGCAGGAAGAACAGTAAAGCAGTATATGATGTAAATGGAGAAACATTGCAGAACTTGATGGTAGAGGGATCTGGGTGTCCTGGTACTTCAATCACAATGTAACAGGTACAGCAAGTGATCTGGAAATCAAATGCAATATTGATGCTTATTACAAGAAGAATGGAATATAAAAGTAGGGAGGTTTTATTACAGCTGCACAGGGTCCTGGTGAAACCACATCTGGAGTATTGTGCAGTTTTAGTCAAGTAGATATAATTGATTTAGAAGCAGTTGGAGAATGGTCACTAGATTCATTCCTGGGATGAAGGGGTTCGCCTGTACCTATGGAGTTTAGAAGAATGAGAGGTGATTTTATTGAAACATACAAGATCCAGAGGGGACTTGATACAGTCTAGACCTGGAGGATGTTTCCTCTTCTGGGGGGAAAGAGTAAAACTGGGGAACATACTGGCCTCCCTTTTCAGATAGAGATGAGGAGAAACTCTTTCTTCCAAAGGGTTACTGTTGTGTGGAATTCTGTGAAGGCATTGGAGGCTGGGTAATTGAATTTTTTCAAGGCAGAGTTAGTCAGACTTTTGTTAGGCAAGAGTGTCAAGGTTTATGGGGAGCAGGGGGGCAGACAGGAAACTGGAGCTGAGTCCACAACCAGATCAGCCATGAGCTTACTGAATGATGCAGGAGGCTCAAAGGGCCAAATGGCCTATTCCTACTCCTACGGTCCTTCATTTCACTGGATCAAAATCCTGGAAATACCCTCCCAAACAGCCCTGTGGGTGTACCTACACCACATGCACTGCAACTATTCAAAAAGGCAGCTTATCATCACCAAATCAAGGGCAACAAGTGCAGGCCTAGCCAGCAATGCCCACATCACGTGAAATACTACTACTGTTACTGTACTTGGCTAACATTACTGTAAAATCTCATACATTCACTTCCAAAAGTTGTGAATTTTAATTGACTACCTGGTCATTCATGCTCATGTGTTTACTTTATTCCTAATTGCAGCTGCACTTCTTACTCTGCAATGGAAAAGTTAAACTTAATGCTTGGAAAGTTCTGTTCAAGTCTGTGTCCTCGAAGGTTGATACATCTTAAAGTGGTGGAAGGAGCAACACTGGTTACATGCCCATCCAAATGGGCAGACCTGCCAAAACACACTGCTGAATGCAGTGACGCAAGAAATATAAACGGAACAACAAAGGCTTAGCCCTCTAGATAATTAAGTCTCTCATTTGAAATGCAAAGCCAAAACGCAAGAGGTATTTTGTTACCAACACAGAGCAGGAATGAAAACCTGGGAAACTAACCCAAGGCTGCACGTACAGAGATGCAAGCAAACTCTTTTGTTTGATCAGATAGAGGATGTAAGCAGGAAAGCGGCGCAAGGACAGAGTGGGAGGCCAAATGGCAGAGCTGAATACAGCTAATAGTAGGGTAATGATGGGCCAAAAACCATTGAAGAATTTCAATTCTGGTTGTTAGGACATGTTAGGCTAGGGATGCTCAAATTGCCCAAAGAGCTGGGTTCTGCCAAATGCAGAGGTGAATTTTCCAGAGTCAGCTGGACCTAGAGAAACCTCTCAGTAAATCATCACAAACTTTTGTTCTAAGCATCCTTACATCTTGGCTACAAAGAGGGAGGGCAACCAATGCAAGGCAGGAAACAAACTAACAACCAGTGTTTGTGCTAACACAATATTTACATTCAACAGTAAATCCCCAGAAACACCAATACAAGAAAATGAAAAAAAGTTAAATACAGTCTGGTTTCTTACTCTTTGCACATTTTACTTTCTGCACCAGTGAGGAGGGGAGGGGGTGCAGTAAACTAAAAAAAAAACCTGGATTGCAACAGCCATTGATATATTCATGGCTGGGTTGGACTGGGGTGGGCACAGTCAGAAGTCTCACAACACCAGGTTAAAGTCCAACCTGTTGGACTATAACCTGGTATTGAGATCTCTCACTATATTGATAATATTCATAACTGCCAAGTTAATTGTCCAAAGGATTTTCATTTTTATTTTGGTGCTGTGGTTCAAAGATCTGGATTTAGGATCGAAGGCTGCAGCCTGATGACAGGAATAGATTATTGATGCTGCTAAAATAGTACCATATAAAGCGAGCCAGTCGAGTTCCATTGCATTTGTGACTAAATCTCGACTCCCTTCCCTCCTTGTGGTAATGCACCATTTTCAATGCAACGCTCCATGGCTTGCAATTAACTGGCTAATCTTTTTGGCAAACCAAGTAAACTAACTCAAATTAACAAGGAGGACATTGGTCACCTCTGATATTGTTTGTTTCAGTTTAATCACCTTATGATCCATCAAGCCACATACACATAAATGCAGCCTTCTTGAACCGCACAGTCCCCATGGTGTAGGTACACCCACAGTGCTGTTAAAGAGGCGGTTCCAGGATTTTGACCCAAGGAGTGGCAATATATTTCCCAGTGGCATAGTGGTTAACACTGCTGCCTCACAGTGCCAGGGTTCGATTCCCGGCTTGGATCACTATGCAGACTCCATGCAGACAGACATTCTCCCTGTGTCTGCGTGGGTTTCCTTCCACAGTTCGAAAGACGTGCTGGTTAGGTGCATTAGCCACGCTAAATTCTCCCTCGGTGTACCCGAACAGGCGCCAGAGTGTGGCGACTCGGAGATTTTCACAGTAACTTCATTACACTGTTAATGTAAGCCTCCTTGTGACACTAAATAAATAAACTAAAAACTTAAACATACACCTTTGTATGTCTATGCTGGTGACTCGAAAACGAAACCCTGCTGCTTGATTGAACATTCAAGCAGTCCTTGCTGACTAAATAATCCTAAACAATCTTTCAGGTTTTTTGGGCTTGTTCGATATTTCCAAACCGATTGTATGTGTATCCAATCGTGCGACAATTCTGGAGTTAGCAAGATCACGCTATTTCCAATTTTACATCAAGTCTTTGCTTATATTAACATTCCATAGCTGATGAGCTAAATCTCACAAAAAAGTGCCATTAATTCACTGAAGACATCCGACTCGCTGGCTAATAACTGCTCAGTGCGTGTGCGAGGGGCTATCTTAGCAAGTATTTAAGAACTACATTTCAACTTGTTATTGCAACATCTGTATTGTGTGCAAAGAAATATGTCTCACAACAGCCAAGGTAGACCAGACCTGGCAGCAAGAGACTAAGTTGGTGATAGCACCTGATTACGGAGGCAGTTTGCCTCGAGATATTAGGGATTTTGTTCCTATGCTGCCACCATACCTTTCCATCAGCATAAAATATTAAATAAGTGTATAAAAGGGACTTGAAAATAACCGAATGCGCCCAAGCACCAAATCTTGAATTCCCACGTGCAGTGCCAATGGAATGAGGATGACTAAAAGATGTTAAAAGTTTTGTTTTCTTTGCACGTTCTATAACACTTAGGTGAAACATCCAATTCAAAGTGTTTTTTTTTAAATCGAGTGCACATTCATTCTTTGCACTAATTGAGTCTTTGCTCGCTGGGTAGATAGAGCAAGCTTCCGGAATCATGAAATCCCCAAACACTGCACTGAAGCCAGCTTTCGTGCATATGCAGTCAGCGTTTCAGTATAAAGTGGTTATCGAAACTTGGATTGAAACTTTTAAAGATGATTCAGTGTTACGGCACACAGTCAATAGAGCTGACTTCCCTCAGCTCAGCCCTGGTCTCCCCAACTCTCACTTCTATTTAAAGAGTTGCAGGTCACAAGAGAAGTTCAAACAAACTAAACGAACAGCTGCAAAGTGGGTATAAATTGCAGCCAAGATTTTTTAATACAAATCTCTAGACTACGTACGCAGATGCAAAATAATGTTAAGCTCGTTTCCTCAGATAAGAGGTCCGTTTCAAAGCACCGACAAATCCTTAATTGACTTGACGAACCAAATCAGTCATCTGCAACCTGAACTCTCACTGAACCCGCCTGTCGAGAATGCAGAGCAATACCTTTTCTTCTTAAAAGGGAAACACACCTACCTACTATTTTCCATGCAGCAATTATCAAACAGCACACCCTCTGACTTCGCACCGTGGGAGATTGGCCAGTAAAATATAAAACGCCATGTTACACTCCCCCATTCAAGGTTGCTAATTTATCTCACATCCACAGCACTAACCCAGTTAAAAGACTTTGATATGCACCTCCCCAACACTGGGTGGATACAGTAAGTTTCCGGGATCATGAAATCCCCACCCAACACTAAATCCAGTTTTCAAGCACATGCAGTCAGCGTTTCAGTATAAAGTGGTTATCTTAACTTCGTCTGAAACTTTAATGATTATTATAGCACACACTCAATAAAGTATTACACCCCAATTATCGATTAGTAAGCCACATATACCATGCTTACCTTTGGGCATCTTCTGTATAATATTGAAAATTGGGCTCTGCTCAATTAGTTCTCTTGCTCGGAAAAAGTGCATAGCTGGTGGGAAGCTACCAGTTTTCATTCCTTCAGTTATTTCCTTTCTTTTTAGTTTCTCGACTATATAATTAACCCGAAGTTCTTTTTCAGTCGAGAGGAGATTACCGCCTGTAAATTCGAACTGCTCCAGTTTCATCAAAGCATCTCGGTCAGCCAGGGTTGGAAACGTTTGGCAAACGGCAAACAAGCAAAGGATAACGGAAAACACAGCCGTCCCCTTTCTGAAATTCGGTGCGTTCATTTTGGAGAGTTCCGCAGCCGTTTACAATATTCAAAAGTTAGTGAAGATTGCGGAAAACATTACACCCACGTACAGTACAAGCTACCTTCAACTCAACGGTTACACTCACAGTTTCGCTTCTGCAAACAACTCACACTTCCCTTTAACGGGGACAGCTGAGGGAACTCGATCTTATTTATCTCAAAAAATGCACGCACTGAAAAATATCCCATGTCCTTGGCATAAGGGGCGACTTTATAAGTTCGCTCCTCTGCTGATCATTGGGGAGTTGTAACATTTTTTTTTAAAAAGGGGGGTGAGGGAGAAGGATTAAAAGTCTGGAGCGTTCAACATGAAAGTGGGCAGACAAGGCGATGGAAGGTTTGGGGTTTTTGAACGGCCAGGCTGTGCCTGGATGCGGGTAAGGGAGGGGGGGATTCCCTGGGGAAGGTGGGGGGGATTCCCTGGGGAAGGTGGCGTTGGCAGCCCGGGGCAGAAGCCGGGAGGCAGCGGGTTTCAGGCGAACAATCAGTTTGGAACGCGGAGACACAGAATGGAATCCTGTGCGATCCAAAACAATCAGTTTGGAACGCGGAGACACTGGGAATGGAACCCTGTGCGATCCAAAACAATCAGTTTGGAACGCGGAGACACTGGGAATGGAACCCTGTGCGATCCAAAACAATCAGTTTGGAACGCGGAGACACTGGGAATGGAACCCTGTGCGATCCAAAACAATCAGTTTGGAACGCGGAGACACTGGGAATGGAACCCTGTGCGATCCAAAACAATCAGTTTGGAACGCGGAGACACTGGGAATGGAACCCTGTGCGATCCAAAACAATCAGTTTGGAACGCGGAGACACTGGGAATGGGACCCAATGGAACACTCGGGCATACATTACAAGCTGAAAGTAATGGTCAGGCTTTGGGCACCAGGGATTGAGTCAGCCCGGGAGACACAGACTCACTAACAGAGTGATTCAGCTCAGTTAACCAGTCACCCGCCTCCCCCCTGCATTAAGGAGCTGGTCAGTAACCCCCACCCCCGCGGGGTGGGCACAATGTGCAGCCGCTGCCCCCCCCCCCCCCCCCCCCAACCCTCACTCCACTCAGCCCATTGGCTGCTGCCCAGGAGACCGCGGCGTCACATCCTGTGGCAGGCGGCGAGCCCTCTCACTATCCTGTGTGTATATGTGTGTATAGGGGAGGGGTGTTGGAAGGTGGCCGCAGCTCGCACACAGGCGCTGGGGGGGGGAGGCCGGGACTGCCTTTGGCCTCTGCTCCACCGGGTGGCCGTGGTGGGCAGCGTCCGGCGAGTGTCCGCGGCGGCCTGGGCGCTCCGGGCGAGGGGCATGTGGCCGGCGGCGCCGCCACTACTCTGTCCTGCTCTCCCTCCGGCGTGCTGAGGAATTGGAGCGCTCCCCTGTTGTTGGCCCGGGCCATCTGTTCCTCGCTGAGAATGGGGCTGCGAGATTGTTACAGGATTACACACGCACGCCTGCACTGAGAGACACACAGAGACACACACACAGAGGAGCAGTCCCGGCAATGGCACACACTCTGCACATCCCTCACACCGGCCGCCGCTAGGAGACTGCCAAGGAAATAAACACAAGGAAACCCCAAGTTCGAGGAAAACTATCTCATGTGAGAGGAGGGGTCTTTTTTCCCTGATGCCATTTAAAATGTCCGAGGAATGTCCATCTTCGACCGTTTCGGTAGAAGAGATCCGCTCTTGGTGGGAAGTCCCCGCCATCGCACACTTTTGCTCTTTATTCAGGACAGCATTTGGGCTCCCAGACTTCGAAATCGAGGTAATTTTTAATTTTTTTTCCCTTTAATGAGTTCTGAGACTTTTTATTTTGCCCCCCTCCCCTGTGAATGATGGAGTTGCCTTTCTGAGCCCCCCTCTTGTCAATACATAAGAATTCAAAGTTTGTGATCATGGGGATGCAGAATGTCAATCTCGCCTCCCAGCTGCTGGGGCTCTTCTATTGTGGCTTTCGAGAAGCGCTCGATGGCACTCAGTAATGGGTTTGCACTCTTAAAACGTGACTGTTTGTGTGTGTGTCCTTTTGTATTTATTTTTAAAAAGTTGAATAAAAGTTTCCACCTCCTGGATTTGGAGGGGGAGGAGGATGCGTGTTTGTTTAGTGGAGAAGGAGCGTGTCTCTTCCCCCCCCCCCCCCCCATACAAGGTGCTGCTGCTGCTCTTCATGAGCTGCTCTGTGTCCCACATCCATCACAGCCATTGGCATTGTTAGGAGAAAAGGAGAGAGCCACATGCTGCTGACAAAGTTAGCACTTTGCCTCCCCCCCCCCCTCCTCCCCTTTAAACTAGATTTTCTTTTGTCTTGGGAAAGGGGACGGGGAAGCCCAGAAAAGGGATATATATATATATCTCACCCCTCAACTTTTTGCTTTTTAAAAAAAAAAATCTGCATTTCAACAAAACCTAATCAACTTGGGCTGACTCTGCGTTTGGCCAAAGGGCTGGTCTCGGTCGGTGAGGCGTTTCGGACTATTTCCGTCCCATTCGCCACTGTTGGTTATTGTTTAATACACAAATGTCACGGTTTAAACTTGTGATGGGCAATGTTAAATTCGATAGCTGGCGCCCAGGCTGTAAAAGAAAGAGGCGCGTTCGTTAACCTTGTGCCTAACCGGGTGGGTTTCAAATGGCAAAGCATCGTCCGAGAATCCTCCTTGCTTTTGGGGCAAAATTAAACAAAATCATTTATTCACCCCCTCGCTCTTCTCCGATTCCGCATCCTCTTCCCCCCCCCCCCCCCGCTTCATTGCTTAGTATTTTTTTTTGCTTGTTGTTGTCCTTCGGGGAAGCTATTGTTTAAAGCTGTTTGTGTAAGAGGGAGGCGAGATGGAAACGGCTTAATTCACAACGAATGTGTATTTTTAAAAATTATTTGTTTGTGATTGCGGGCAGAAGTTGTTGTTTGTTTGAGATCCGATTGAGGATGGTTTTGTTTCTGTGGAGTTGCAAGCCGGGGATCGAAGTCTCCCTGAGTTGTTGGTGTGTGAGATGTGATTTTTTTTTCTCTCTCTTTACCGTCGAATAAAGATTTGCCGAGAGGCTTCTCAAAGCGAAGCTCTCACTTTGGCAGAATGCAACTTGCAGTAAAATCCAACATTGTGCTCAAGAGGTTCTCAGGATGTGTCCGCCAGCCTTCAGCTGCTGCCACCTTTTGTTTGTGGAGTTTTATTTTGGGGAATAAGTTTGTTTTCCCTTGACTGAAATGCAACAAGTTGTTTGTTACCTTCATCTCCAGCATTACATATTTACAATTGACAACATCCTACATGCCGTGTGTCTTCGCCACTTGTGGAGAAAATGTGTGTGAGAATCGACTCCTAAGACAGAGTGACCACTTTATCTTTAAAGGACATCTTACCTTTTAACCTCCCTCTGCCCTTCTCCTTTTCTCGTCCCCCCCCCCCCCCCTATTCATTGATGCTTGTTTTCCCATCTCCCGCCCTTTGCTCAAAATAGTGAAGCCATCCATACCTCCAGCACAGACTGGGTCCTGACACTTTTCACATTGTGGGCCCAGTCAAATTGCTGTGGGGTGTGAGTTGGGGGTTCTCTGTGTGTTCATCGTGATTTCCCAGCTCGGTTTGCAACCGTGTTGCTGTCCTTGGTAGCAATTCTTTCTTTTAAAGTTGAATACATTAGTGACTTTGGTTACAGTTAGCGTGCACTTTGAACAATCTTCTTGGGTTTGATGCCCATTTTATTTGTGTGTCTGTGTTTACCCTATCTACTTACAATGATCAATTAGGTTGTGTTACTTTAAAACCGAGGGTAAATCTTGTCTCTTTTTTTCTCTCTCAATTGTGGAAATCACATCAATTTGTCCAGAGTTTTCGCAATGCATAAACTGGTGGTTTGCAAAGAAGGAGTGAGTGGCATCAACTACGCAAGGGATTCCTATTCCATGAACTATTGGTGCCCACTTGCAGCACATAGTTCAGATAATCAGGATGGTTTAAATGGTGTTTATCAATTTCATTGGCTGTGGAATGATACCATTGTGAGGCAGGGTGATACAGTCCTATAGTATATGTTGATTGTGATGCAGTTCTGGTGAATTTAACAGATGGCTGTATCTTTGTGTTAAACATGCCAGCTTCTCCCATTCAGCTGAGCGCCAATATGAGATTTAGGGACTGCGTGTTTGGTACAAAGTAGATTATTTGAGGAATCATGACTCTGGATTCAAAAACAGAGTTAGTAAATACACTGCCTAATATAAAACAGAACCAAACAGGCCGGAAAGATGCCTGGTTCAAGTCCTAGTTTGTGCCGAGTTACCTGACTTTGGTTGCACTGTAATTGATCTCAATATTTCCATGTGAATGTGAAGTGAAAATAAGACCTGGCTCTGGTGAGGTGCTGGTGCCTGAACTTTTTAAATTTTATTTATTAGTGTTGCAAGTCAGCTTACATCAACACTGCAATGAAGTTACTGTGAAAATGGCCATTTAGACAAAATATCAGTTGATGCGTGGAGCTGTAGCCTAGAATGACTCAGTGCCTTCGTGGAAGAAGGGAGAAACACTGTCTGTACTTTGTACTAGGGGCATAACTATTGAAATTTGTTAATGCTTGATTATTTAAAGCAAGTGATGAATGAGGAGGTTTATGTGTGTTTGCCTAAAATTCATTCCAAACTGAAGTGCTGAAAGAGATAAATGTAAACCTTTAAAATATTATTGTTGCTACTTGTAGTTTAGATTGTAGAAATATTTTCTGAGCTCTTAGTGGTAACTTTGAGTTGGAACATGTGCTTGGAAAGTTTGCAGTTGGCTGATGATGCGCGGTTTTAAAAACAGTGTTGTTCCTAGTTTGATCTTTCCAAATTGAAGATCTGAGAACTATTTTACGTTCTGGATCTGGTGCAGGCGCATTTCCACATTCCTTGGAAGTTCCCGTTTTATAACTTAGCAAATGTGTTCTCTTTAAAGCAAAATTAAAAATCCTATACAATATGACAAAACAAAGATCACACCTTTTCTTCATTAGCCCAATTATCTTTACGTGCTGCTACTCTCAAAGTATTTGACATGAAATTACTGCTCTATTTTAACCTCAACTGTTGCAAATGTTTTTGTGGAAATTAAAAGGAGCATAATTTGTTCTGTAAATAATTGTTGTATTTTAAGCTAACGAACTGTAATCGGATCAATTGCCAGTTATACATTTTATACTTTCTAAATTATTGTGTGATGTGCTTGCCATGCTGAAAAGAGATCGTGAGTAGAATAATTCTGAAGATAACCGCGTGGTGTAAATATCCCAACATCTGTTTTGTATAAAAGCAAAATACTGAGGATGCTGGCAAACTGGAACAAAAAAAGAAATGTTGGAAACACTTAGCAGATCAGGCAGAATCTGTGGAGGGAAATGGAGTTAACGTTTCAGGTTGATGATCTTTCATCAGAGCAGAAAGAAGATAGAAAAGTCAGTAGAAGGGGAGAGGGGAAGGATTTGATTTCATTTATTATTATCACATGTATTGGTATACAGTGAAAGGATTGTTTCCAGCAGACAAAGCATACCACTCATAGAGTACGTAGGGGAGAAGGAAAGGTGAAGGTGCAGAATATAGTATTACAGTCTATATAGCTAGGGTGTAGAGTAAGATCAACTTAATATAAGGTGAGTCCTTTCAAAAGTCTAATGGCAGCAGGGAAGAAGCTGTTCTTGAATCAGTTGGTATGTGCTCTCAGAATTTTGCATCTTTTCCCGACGGAAGAAGGTGGAAGAGGATATGTCCGGGGTGCGAGGGGTCCTTGATTATGCTGGTTGCTTTTCCGAGGCAGTGCAGGAAGAACCAGAGGGAAGTTCTGTGATAAACTGGAGAACAGGGGAAATGAACTAAGAAAAAATTTAATGATGTAAAAGCTGAAGATAGTGGTAATGTATATGGTAAGGTGAAGTTGCCATTGTCCCAGATGACCATAGGCTGCTCTCCCCTTTGAGGGAAAGAGCTGATTGGTGACGATTTAATTTGAGGGTCACCATACCTCAGGCGAGGGGCAAGGTTGAGAAGGCGGGCCTTCATGAATGACCTCAGGCGGGTATAGGAGTTGAACCTGCGCTGTTGGCATCATGAACCAGTTGTCTAGTCAATTGAGCTAAACCCACCCCCCTTCATCACACAGTACTAAGTCTAGATATTGTATACTAAATTGAACAAAATGCAAGTAATCACTTTTTCACTTTGGGAGTGTTTATCACCTTGGATGGTGAGAAGGGAGGTGGTGATAGACAGCTCCTGTGCTTGTATGGGAAGGTGCTGTAAGAAAGGGGGTGACTGAGGACTGGACTAGGGCAGCAGCAATGTTCTCTTTGGACAGTTGAAAGAGGAGTCCAAGGGAAGATGAGATTGGAGGGATGGTGGTCTGTTTTGTATGTTTTAACATTCTTCTGTTGGTAAGGTACATCTCAGAATATATTTTTGTCAAGTATGCAAAGACAGTATAACAGCGGAGATTTAAAAATTGTGACCATTCATTTGAGATCATAATAGTCTTAATTTTCAAAATGATTTTGACTTTTTACATCATTTTACATCATGGTGCAAATGTTTGATGTTTCAAAAAATGTTGAAGTATGTTCAATCACATGAAGAGGTGGAAGCCAGCCATTCTAGTAAGCTTGTGATGATCAGAGTTTGGATGGTATTTAAGAGTTGTCAATATCCAGAATTAAAGAAGATATTTGTTAAGTTTTTTTTTCAAATTAAATACATTAACGTACATCAATTGAAAATGTTACTTCACTTCAGTAAATCTTTTCTGCCTAATTAATGGCAGCCCATTAGTACATTACATTGCTGTAATGATGCGGTCTGCCACAGAGGTTTAGATCCAAATGTATATTGCATGGTGGGTTCCCTGGTCTCAACCAGTCTTTCTGTGTAGCTGAAAATGGTGCATTATCACAAGGAGGGAAGGGGATCGAGAGACCTCTGAGCCGCGTAGTCACTCAGTGTTTTGCGAAGAGTAGGCTGTAGGAAAGGAAATAGAAACATATGGTAAAATTGCACGATAGTACAATTTAATCAAGCTTGCATTTAGCCAGCACTTTAAAAAGGTATTTCGGGCATTTTTCTGTATTTGGAGGTGTAATATAAAAGAGTGTCTGCTGAACCAAAGGAGGATATCATAAAACTAGATCAAATAATTGGCACATCAACGTGGTGGGCAGGAGAGGGGAAATGTCTTTTTCTTTATTCTTTCATGGCTATGGGCATTGCTGACACGGCACGCATTTGTTGTCCATCTCTTAATTGTCTTGAATTGAGTAGCAGTTAACCAGGCTGTGGGCCTGGAACTCCATGTAGGCCAGATGAGGTAAAGAGGCAGATTTCCTTCCCAAAAGGACATTAGCGAACCCAGATGAGTTTTTACAATAATGGGTGATAGTTGTCATTGTCACCATTACTGAGCCTAGTTTTATATTCCAGATTTATGAATTGAATTTAACTTCCACCAGCTGCTGTGGTGAGATTTGAACCTGTTTTTCCAAAGCTGGGCCTCTGGATTACTAGTCCAGTGATCTTATCGCTACACCACCATCTCCCCGTAAATCCAGAGGAAGAGGCTTAGCAGTCAAAGACATGGCTATTATTGGTGGACCCAATAAGATTTTAACAACACCAGGTTAAAGTCCAACAGGTTTATTTGGTAGCAAATGCCGTTAGCTATTATTGGTGGGCCATTAAAGGCTGGAGAGGAGAGGGTGTTGTAGTGCTTGCAGAGCAAGGCCTCAGAGGAACTTAAACACATGGGTGAGAATTTTCAAATTTGAGGCACTGGGTGACTAGATTGGCAAGGACATGTGTGCAGGGCAGGATGTAACAGAGTTTTGGTTGAGTTGTTTAGTATTTTCTCCTCTCCATATGTCTCTTGCATCACTATATTAAATTAAACTATCTAAAGGCAAAATACAGAATACTATGTCATAAAATGCAGTTCTTTATTCTTTTCTGCAATGTAGCTGGCACGGCGAGCATTTGTTGTCCATCCCTAATTGCCCTTGATCTAAGTGCCTTAATTAGACCATTTCGGAGGGCTATTCAAGCATGGTTTAGAGCATTTTAGGTAAGAAATGTGCACTCTGACGAGCAATAATGCAGGTTGGCAAGTCAGTACCCCCACACTGCATTAAAGCAGGAAAGAGGAATTTGTTTATTAAAACCTAGACGGGAGGAATGCTACTGGAAGCTAAACCAGCCTTATCTGCAAAACAATAGTGGGGATAAAAGGTGCAAATTTATCTTTGTTGGCATCATACTGAAGCGAAAAGAAAGTATCTCCTGAGACAGGCGACTTCAGAAAATTGCTTACAATTCAGTTTCTGCAAGTGCCCTTTTGAATCTTGATTCAGCAATATGGTTCATCTTTTGCAGCTTTATTTAATGTCATCTGATCATATTCTGGCTTGGAACGAGAGGACAGTGGGTAATCCTTTAAAACCGAACACATCCGAAACAGAACGCTCTTTGGAAAGACTGCAGTTAATTTGTATGTGAATAAAGCAATGTAATATTATATTACAGGTGTAATAAGAGTTAGCAAGCAGGTGTGAGAGAGTTGGCAAGTGGAGAAACAGGCCTAATATTTGTAGGCCATAGCTACTCTAGACTTTGGCTATCATAATGCAAGTAGGCCTGGACCGACTATATATACCATAGACCCAAAAATCAAAAATATTTGAATATCGAAATGCAATTGCCCCCAAAGGATTTTGGCTAAATGATACTCGACCTGTGCTTGACAAGTGTCAGATGGATCTAATTTTGTCTGATCAATATTGATCAGAATTGAATTTGGTGAAACAACCACTTGAGGCATTGTCTATTTCCTGTCAAGCTGTTGAATCCTGTTCAAAAGGAGTGCTATTATGGAGAGGTGATGGCCTAGTGGTATTATCCAGCAACTCAGCTAATGTTCCGGGGACCCGGGTTCAAATCCCGGCCCTGCAGATGGTGGAATTTGAATTCAGTAAAAATATATGGAATTAAGAATCTACCGATGAACATGAAACCATTGTCAAATGGCGGGAAAACCCATCTGGTTCACTAATGTCCTTGAGGGAGAGAAATCTGCTGTCCTTACCCGACATGGACTCTCAACTGTTCTCGGGCAACTAGGGATGGGCAATAAATACTGTAAGAAGTTTAACAACACCAGGTTAAAGTCCAACAGGTTTATTTGGTAGCAAAAGCCACACAAGCTTTCGAGGCTCTGAGCCCCTTCTTCAGGTGAGTTTTCCTCTGAGATTCCCACTCACCTGAAGAAGGGGCTCAGAGCCTCGAAAGCTTGTGTGGCTTTTGCTACCAAATAAACCTGTTGGACTTTAACCTGGTGTTGTTAAACTTCTTACTGTGTTTACCCCAGTCCAACGCCGGCATCTCCACATCAATAAATACTGGCCAGCCAGCGACGCCCATGTCGCACAAATGAACAAAAAGTAATAGGTTTTCTATGCTTAGAATTAGTCTGGTTTATTTTCCATTGTTTTCCTCTGAGATTCGACTACATTTTACAAAAGACGTTGGTGTAAGCAGATTAGAATATCCAGATGCGATGTGGCTAGATTATACCCAAGAGTATAAAGCATAATAAGGGTAATGCTTGATAGCAAACAATGGAGGTTGTTAGCTACTTTGTAAGATCTTTGATCATCTGATGCATTGCATTTATGAATATAAACTGGTAAGCAGTGAAATACTGAGCACGAGCATCCTTTTTGGAAAATATTACATGAGTTTCTGCACAGCGCAGGTTGTAATTGAAGTTTGAACTTTGCAGTCTGTAGATGCTAATTGACTCTGTTCGCTTGGCTTAGGTGTTCCCTTGCCTTGCCAGATTTGTAGTCGATTAGTCATGACCGCGAACAGTGGTTAGCCGTTGAGGTGTTGTGCAGTGCTAACGCTGACTGTGTGACATGCTGCCCCTTATGTTCTTTTTATTGAGTAGCATACAAATTAACTGGCGTCTCTTGACAGTTTATAGTAACTAAAGTTCCACTTTGCTGGCATATGGCCAGTAACTAAAAAACAACAAACTATCCTATTCGAGGTTGAGTTTTTAAAAATATTTGTGGGCCTTCTCTAAAGATGACCTGACATATCAATGTGTTTTTCAATAAAGTAGCTGCATGTTATTGGTTTCATTTTCCAGGAGGTAACTTGTTTTTTAAAAAATTCTGGTGGAAAGGTTGTTATGAATTCTCCTTTCACTTTCTCCTTTTTGACCTCCATGTATCACCAACTTTGGTGTCACAAAAACTTCAAATGAATTGATTTCCTTTGGATCAATAATACCTCCTTGTCGTTGCATATCTAAACAAAAACTCACTTCCACTGACAAAGGGCGGCGTGATGTTTCAGAGTGTCAGTCATCAATACATCATGTCACTCCCAATCCAAAGCTAGGATGTGAATGTGCTCAGCAGCTTGAAGGGCCACGAGAAACAGTTGAGCTTTGCATTGTCAGCTGAAGTGCATTGAGTACGTGTCTGCTACCTCCTTGTCATCCACTGACTTCATTTACAGAGTCCTAAGGTTTTTCCAGTATCCTCTTGTTGAAGGGCATAAACACAAGCCACTGTCCAAAAGATATCAAAGCAGCATCTTCCTGCTAATTGCACCCCCACTCCCAAACCAAAGTGAGTTAACATTTGGTGTTTGTAACTCTTCTTCTTGCCTTGCAGCCTAATTTCCTTATGGATGAAACTACGTGGTTTTTGTTTTATTTGTAGGCAGTGACGAGTATTGATTATTTCAAAAAGATCAGGTTTTTCCAGACCGTACGGTCAGGAATGCAGATATATATTGAACATCTTGACAGTTCAGTTACTCGATGGTACCGGCTTTTCCTCCTAGTTCAGGCTTGGACGGTTAATTCATACCTGTGTCATAATTAGTACAATCATATTTGTCAAAAAGTAACGTGTCTTGCATCCAGTGTGAGAACCAGATTGACCTGGGCGTGCTTGGTCTAGAGCCCAGTGTCTTTCTGCAGTGGGACTTACTGAGCTTCTTGGGAACCTGTGAAAACCACGTGTATGTTCAAGGATAAAACTGCAAGCGTCACGGCGCAACAGCAATAAGCAGTTCAGGAGCTCTCGTACTTAACATTCACAGCTTTATTTTATTAGCTGGAGTGTGCAGCTTCTCTCTGTCTTAGCACATCTTCACACCCACTCTTTTCTTTAACCCTTGAAAGGTGGCATGAAAATTGAGCTTGGAACAAAGCAATTTGCTAACTCGCTAATTGTTGTAACACAAATGAGATCATTCTGTGGGTTTGCTTGGATTATTATTTTTCCTCTGGTTGAGGTAGTATTACAGTATTACCATTTTATAAACTGAAGTTTGAGTAGTTGAAGGGCAATGCTGTACACAGTTGAATAAAGCTGAGTAAAGGAAGTCTACAGAAGACACTGTAAACTCAAACCTTCCCGTGAATTACAATGTTATCTTCATCAATTAAGTAACCCTCGTAATCAATCTCTACTTCTGTAATGCTTATATCTTGGTATTCATGATGTGGAGATGCCGGCGTTGGACTGGGGTAAACACAGTAAGGAGTCTAACAACCACCAGGTTAAAGTCCAACAGGTTTATTTGGTAGCAAACGCCACTAGCTTTCGGAGCGCTGCTCCTTCGTCAGGTGAGTGGGAGAGCTGCTCATAAACAGCAAACAGGGCATATAAAGACACAAACTCAATTTACAGAATAATGAATAATGATTGGAATGCGAGTCTTTACAGCTAATCAAGTCTTAAAGGTACAGACAATGTGAGTGGAGAGAGCATTAGCACAGGTTAAAGAGATGTGTATTGTCTCCAGACAGGACAGCCAGTGAGACTTTGCAAGTCCAGGCAAGTTGTGTGACATGAACCCAAGATCCCGGTTGAGGCCGTCCTCGTGTGTGTGGAACCTGGCTATCAGTCTCTGCTCAACGACTCTGCGCTGTCGTGTGTCGCGAAGGCCGCCTTGGAGAACGCTTACTCGAATATCAGAGGCCAAATGCCCATGACCGCTGAAGTGCTCCCCAACAGGAAGAGAACAGTCTTGCCTGGTGATTGTTGAGCGGTGTTCATTCATCCGTTGTCATAGCGTCTGCATGGTTTCCCCAATGTACCATGCCTCGGGACATCCTTTCCTGCAGCGTATTAGGTAGACAATGTTGGCCAAGTTGCAAGTGTATGTACCGTGTACCTGTTGGATGGTGTGCTCACGTGAGATGATGGCATCCGTGTCGATGATCCGGCACGCCTTGCAGCAGTTGCTGTGGCAGGGTTATGTGGTGTCGTGGTCACTGTTCTCCTGAAGGCTGGGTAGTTTCCTGCGGACAATGGTCTGTTTGAGGTTGTGCGGTTGTTTGAAGGCAAGAAGTGGGGGTGTGGGGATGGCCTTGGCGAGATGTTCGTCTTCATCAATGACATGTTGAAGGCTCCGGAGGAGATGTCGTAGCTTCTCCACTCCGGGGAAGTACTGGACGACGAAGGGTACTCTGTCCACCGTGTCCCGTGTTTGTCTTCTGAGGAGGTTGGTGCGGTTTTTCGCTGTGGCATGTCGGAACTGTCGATTGATGAGTCAAGCGCCATATCCTGTTCTTATGAGGGCATCTTTCAGCGTCTGGAGGTGTCTGTTGCGATCCTCCTCATCCGAGCAGATCCTGTGTATACTCACGTGAGAACACCATCTACCAGGTACACGGTACGTACTCTTGCAACTTGGCCAACGTTGTCTACCTGATACGCTGCAGGAAAGGATGTCCTGAGGCATGGCACATTGGGGAAACCATGCAGACGCTACGACAACGGATGAATGAACACCACTCGACAATCACCAAGCAAGACTGTTTTCTTCCTGTTGGGAAGCACTTCAGCGGTCATGGGCATTCGGCCTCTGATATTCGGGTAAGCATTCTCCAAGGCTGCCTTCACAAAACACGACAGCGCAGGGTCGCTGAGCAGAGACTGATAGCCAGGTTCCGCACACATGAGGACGGCCTCAACCGGGATCTTGAGTTCATGTCACACTATCTGTAACTCCCACAACTTGCCTGGACTTGCAAAGTCTCACTGGCTGTCCTGTCTGGAGACAAAACACATCTCTTTAACCTGTGCTAATGCTCTCTCCACTCACATTGTCTGTACCTTTGAGACTTGATTAGCTGTAAAGACTCGCATTCCAATCATTATTCATTATTCTGTAAATTGAGTTTGTGTCTTTATATGCCCTGTTTGCTGTTTAGGAGCAGATCTCCCACTCACCTGACGAAGGAGCAGCGCTCCGAAAGCTAGTGGCGTTTGCTACCAAATAAACCTGTTGGACTTTAACCTGGTGTTGTAAGACTCCTTACTGTATATCTTGGCATCACAGGGTTTGTGTGAAGGGCTGTTTTTGTGGAGGATACATTGATTTTACTGTCAAACTTTTAATGGAAGTATTATACCATTACACTAGTAATGTAACTCTTTTCAGGTTGATGAAGTGTCACGTGCACTGAAATAATTTAACTATAGTCAAATTAAATTTCCTATCTGAATTTCCAGATAAAAGCAGAATGCTAACTTAATATAGGTTACATGTAATACAGGCACACTGCCAAATAGTCACTGAACTGTTGAGATTATTTAGCCTATATTCCATGCTGTGAACCCAAATTTTCCAGTAAAATAAGTGAACTGTTGAATCAATTGTGGTATTCATTTTGCTTTGAACAATACATGTTCTTAGGCTCTTGTGGAGTGTATGTATGTGTGTGTGTGTGGGGCTGGAGGGAGAAGGGGTGGAGACATTGAACTCAGGCACTTTCAAGTGAAAATACCCTGAAGGGAACTTCTATTGAAGTTCGTGTCGATGCTATGCTTTACCGTGGGCAGAACCCGAGTCACTTTGGCGATAATCTTTCATATTTGTCTTGTAGCAAAGTCTGTGTTCACCGTTTAAAGTTGTAAAATGTTTTCTGCATTTAAAAAAAATATATACTTCAAGGTGCAGCAAATATAAAAGCAGACTGGGGCTTTAAAAGACTCTTTGAAGCAGATAGAAAACATGCCATAGATTAAATCTTTCAAGCAAGGATGTGGTTTTCAAATCAGGGCCAAATATGTTCTAAGTTGTCTTTAATTATGCAATCTTAGTTTTAATTTCTGAGCACTTAAAAGTTTGTTATTATGCTTCAGGAAACATATACAGACACATCAAAATGATGTGCTTCTTTTGGCTCACGTAAAAGCCCTTCTTGTATCAACTCACTTCATTACATAATATTTTTTGATGCTGTGACTTTCCAGTGATTTCAGTGGTTTAAACACTTTCCTATGTCAATTTTTTTAAAAAGTGCTTCCTTTTATTTACATTTATAAGCACAAGCGCAAGATGAATGCACAGAACCTTTTCTTTTGGAAAACATAGTTGAAGGGGCTGAAGTAATAAATATTTGAATTAATGTTTCAAGTATGTTAATTTCAACTCCGTAGTTTAGAATCTTCATCATTCCACTATTTCAGGTGATTTGACTTGTTAAAACTACCCTGTTGTTTTAGGGCAGGCAAATTGTAGAAATAAATCCTTGCCTTTATATTGAAATGTCTTAATGTGCTTCACACAGTGGGTTGTCTCCTGACTGTTGTTACACAGGCAAATGTGGCAACAGTTCTGTGCAAGCTGCACCCCTCAGTTAGTAATAATATAGGTAAAGCAGGTGTGGATGTTAAAAAGTCAACACTGCTGCCAGGAGGAGTGGCTGGCACCAAACCTGCTGTTCCACATGTCGCAGATGCAGTTGGTTTTTGCACCACGTATTCAAATTCCCAAATGATTTGAAAATTGTTTTTGTTTTTTTTCTCTCCAGAAAGTAGCAGCTCCTTTTGAGTGCTGCAGCTGTCCAGAAACTACGTGGATAAGAAATGATTAGTTGCTTCAGTGCTTGTACAGAGAAGAGCAAAGGAGTTTCAGACCACCGCAACTTGGGAGCTAACACAGTGCTAACCATTGTGCCACTGTGCTGCCCAAATTTCTTATAGTTTTGTGTGATTCCAGAAGAGCTACCACGAGCCACGATTGTTGGTGGTGGCAGCAGCATCTCTAGTTGTGATGGAGGGTCGGTTGAAAGCAGGGCTTTGACACCTGGGACCACACCCCAGTGGCAAGTCTGCCCTAAAGTTGAAAGCTGTAAATGCGTCACTTGTAAACTTTAGGGCGGCACGGTGGCACAGTGGTTAGCACTGCTGCCCCACAGCGCCAGGGACCCGGGTTCAATTCCCCACTCGGGCCATTGTCTGTGCGGAGTCTGCACGTTCTCCCTGTATCTGTCTGGGTTTCCTCCGGGTGCTTTGGTTTCCTCCCACAGTCTGAAAGACGTGCTGGATAGGTGCATTGGCCATGGCTAAATTCTCCCTCAGTGGACCCGAACAGGCGCTGGGGTGTGACGACTAGGGGATTTTCACAGTAACTTCATTGCAGTGTCAATGTAAGCCTACTTGTGACTAATAAATAAAAAAACTAAAATTAAACTAAATTTTTTTTGCACCATCGACTCTTGATGGCAGCCAGCACCAAGCATAAGGTGTACTCATCGGATTAGTTTAAGGTACCAACCTGAGTTTATTTTACCTTGTCCACCTGGCCCCAGTAAATGTGCCAATACAGCAGCAGCATGACCCTGAGATCAGGTATCCTGAGAATGCAAAATAATTTTAAATTTCATTTGGTCTTTATCCATGCACACCTGCTACATCATCAAACGTAGTCTGCACATGTAGCACAGATGTGACTGTGCTTTGCGGTTGGTTCACGTGGAAGTTCCCTTCACAAGTTGGATGCAAGTATAGGCGAGCACACTCACACTTGGGATACTGTCTCGAGACTTGGGCCACATTTTCCAGCAGCAGCTGCTGCTGTTTTCAATAGCAAAGGCAACGGCCGATTAACAGTATAAATGGACCATTAGCAGGAATCCTGGCTTGCATTTGTTTCAGTATTATTGGCAGGAAATGAGTCGAACATTTTAGTTTTTGTGTGTGCCTTAGCTTTAACATTTCAAACAAAAGATGAAAGCTCAGGATGCAATTCCTGTAACAATGTGATGAACTGCTTCCCTGATGTCCCTCCGGTTCAATTAGATTGCCAAAAGGTGTCTGGTCAAGTTAACAGTCCTTGAGTTAGCAAAGGCACCCCAGCCCTTGCTTAATGGAAATGTGAATGAACCTGTTCTCCGCGTGAATGCTGTAGCTTTTGACACCAGTGTCTGACATTGAAGTGGACATTGAAACCATTGATAAGTTTTCAGCCTTTGATGGCACAGCAGTTAAAAACCAAATAGAATTGTAATCAACACAGGAAGTCGTAAAAGTTGTTCCTTTTTTTTTCCCCCTGAGGTGTTTTTGCTTGTGTCTACAATCGAGTGGCATAGAACATTACACCGGGTGCTGGCCATTCCTGTACCTTCAGTTTCAGTTGTTAACCTTTCCTTAAAGCTTTACAAATGAATGTTGAATTGGGGCAAAACCCTTGTTTTTTTTTTCTCCCCTCCTGTCTTGACAGAAAGTTTAGTTGGAAGGAAGTTACAACCAGGAAGCTCTGCAGCAAATATAATCACAGAAATTATTTAGCTGTCCATACATTATTCATTCTGGACGTGTCAGTCAGGGTGACCCTCATGTAAAATAATCAGTTGTCAGGGGAGGCTTTGCAGCCACCCCCATTGTAATCGAGTGACCTGCGCCTTCAATCAATCCAAATAGATCTTTAAATACGGAATGGAAGTTGAGAGCAAATCAGCTGGGCGCTCAGAAATGGAGTTAAAGTTTGGGATATGCCTAACTAATTGTTGAAGAAAAGCAGTTTTCAGATGTTCAGGTGAGGTTGGCACAGTGGTTAGCAGTGCTGCATCACAGCACCAGGGGCCCGGGCTCGATTCCCGGCTTGGGTCAGAGTCTGTTCCATGCCACTCGATTGCAGACACACAGGTCCTTGGCTGCAGCCAAACGCCCTCGGGTGGAAAATAAGGAACAACTTTTACATTCTCCCCATGTTTGCGTGGGTTTCCTCCGGGTGCTCCTGTTTCCTCCCACGGACCAAACGATGTGCTGGTTCGATGCATTGGCCATGCTAAATTCAACCTTAGTGTAGCCAAACAGGCGCCGGAGTGTGGCGAATAGGGGATTTTCACAGTAACTTCATTGCAGTGTTAATGTCAGCCGGCTTGTGACACAAGTAATAAACAAACTTCAAGACTGGTATTTTTTCAGTGTACTATGAAAGCATCTTTCAGTGTGTTGTGGCATTTAGTTCTACAGCTATCTCAGGATAGACTGAGACTGTGTCTACAAGAAATAATAACCACAGGCAATAACTTCTAAACGTTGTGCAATAGAATTGTTTCATAGAAATAGATCCCCTCCCCCCTTACACCCAAACACAAGCAGCACCATTAGAAAGCAGCTCCAATGAATTTGATTTCTCCACGGCAGTATTTTGCTCTCCCTTCTGAATTTTCATTTTGTTTCCCATAAAGTTCATTAATTGTGTTTTTTTTTTCCTGCCTTGTCTGACACCACTTTAGCTGAGAAAGTGTGCGTTCACCCCACTCCCAGGCTATAGTCACGCCCCACCAACTGGTCTAGAAAGTGTCAGGGACTATCCGTGAGTGATTCTCCTTTTCTGGTTTTGCTCATCACTTTCTGCCATTGGACAACATAAGAATCGCTGTCCTGTGTGACTGGAGTGTAAAGCAAAAATGGAAGAAGGTTGCACAGCGGTGAGCACTGCTGCCTCACAGCGCCAGGGACCTGGGTTCGATTCCCGGCTTGGGTCACTGTCTGTGTGGAGTTTGCACATTCTCCCTGTGTCTGCGTGGGTTTCCTCCGGCCGCACTGGTTTCCTCCCACAGTCCAAAAATGTGCAGGTCAGGTGGATTGGCCATGCTAAATTGCCCCGTTAATGTCGGGGGATTAGCAGGGTCAATATATGGGGTTACAGGGGTAGGGCCTGGGTGGGATCATTGTCGGTGCAGCCTCAATGGGCCAAATGGCCTCCTTCTGCACTGTAGAGATCCTATGATTCTACCATAAAAGATAAAGGCAATTTCGTGACAAGTGAGTTATACGCACCATTTATGCTGCATCCACATTTGCTAGCCTAATCGTTTTCCTTCGAGCCTGGATGGTTTGTGTTGATTTCCATGCATTCACGTTTTTACACTCTGGTGTACATTCATGAAATCCACAGGAAGTTTAGGTGTAAATAGGCATCAGTAAAATGGGTCCTCAAAGGGGTGTAATTTTGGGCGTAACTTCCCAATTGCGGCTCGTGGGAAATCCCATCCCACTTGTTCATGAAGCTGGCAGAGATTTTGAATAAAGTTTGCAGCACGTTCCACACAGTCACTGTTTACACAGGCTAGAAACTTTAATATGGTGTGAAAATGAAAGACTTAAAAGCTTGCCTTTTAAGTTTAAAGCTTATTTATTAGTGTCAAAAGTAGGCTTACATTAACACTGCCATGAAGTTACTGTGAAAATCTCCTAGCCGCCACACTCCAGCGCCTGTTCGGGTACACTGAGGGAGAATTTAGCATGGCCAATGCGCCTAAACTGCACGCCTTTCAGCAGCATATTAACCAAGAAAGTAGCTAGCCAAGCCAGTGACAACTCGCTTAGCTCAGTTGACATTACAGAGGAACAAAAACTTTTTTTAGAAATGCCAAAATCGCTTGTGCAATGTTAGCAGCCGAGTAAATGATGAGTGGAGTGGAATACCACAATAAAATGCAAAGAAAAATGAGATCCATCTGATCAACACATCGCAGATTGTAATTGCTGTCCATTGTGAGAATTGTTTTCTTTCTAGATAAGCGCAATCTAAGATAAAAAGTGATTTATTTTATGGATGTAATTCACGTAGATATTAAACGTAAGATCGTATAAAATAGGAGCAGGAATAGATTCTACTGCCCCAACTCCTACTCTGACATTCAGTAAGACCTTTGTTTAATCTTGATTGTGGCTTTAACTCCACATTCTAGCTTGTCCTCTATCACTCTTGTCAATCAAAAATCTGTCTAATTCAACCTTGAATGTATTCAATGACTCAGCCTCCACTGCTCACTGCGGATGAGAATTCCAAACACTGTCGATCTTCTGAAAAAAGAAATTCCAACTCTTCCCTCTTAAATGGGCGACCCCCCTTATTTCGAAATTGTGCCTCCTGATCCTCCAGGAGGGGAAACTACTCTGTGCTGAAGGTTTGAGCTCTGATGAAGGGCCATCTAGACTCTAAACGTTAGCTTTATTCTCTCCCCACAGATGCTGCCAGACCTGCTGAGATTTTCCAGCATTTTGCTTTTGTTTCAGATTCCAGCATCCGCGGTATTTTGCTTTTATCAGACACCGGAAGATTTGGACTGTTTTGTTTTCTCTTTGCTGTCAAAACTACATTGCGTTTTGGAGGCAATACTGTCAAGTATGCCAGAATTCATGATTAGTTCTGTGTTGCTTTGATCAGGGGATAAAAAAAGTGCTGTAAGAAGCTAAAAGTATTCCCATTAGGATAGTGAAATGGATGGAGCACGTAAGGCATTAAAGAAGAAAATTGCTTCAGAGAGTGAATTGTGTTACCTACAGGACTGGCATTTTATAATCGACTAAAGATCATTTCTACTGAATTGAGGTCATATGCCATAATGTGTAAAATTCTGATATACTTCTGAAATGAATTAACAAAAGCAATATTTATAATCATCATTGATATTAATGGTCTGTATATCAGTGACACTATTTTTCAATCTCTTCTTAAAGGAAACCTTAAAAATTGCATTTGGTGCATCTTACTGGGAGTTGGGAGGAGGCTTTTGGGTGAATAGACTTTGTCGAACGTGCGATTAAATTTTAGAATGTTGGTCAAACTTTGTGACTTGAATATTATCAGCTATTTAACAATCTGGTAATAGGTTCCAACATTGACAGTTGAGTAAAGTTGAGTTCTCATTTAAACTCTTCCATTAATCAATAGATGCATCGATTTCTGTAGTAATTTATTAAACAATGCTGCTGATAGATTTAGCAAACAATACATTTTTCCTCTTAATGGATACAATAGCCATAGCAATGAAACATGAATGCAATGTGGAGTAATTGGCAGCACCACCCTCTGGTAAAACAACTTCAATACTTAATATAGTTCAATACAGCTGCAAAACTTAGGATTCATTGTTTGCATTTTATCAGTTCGCCCCAAATAATATTTAAAACCACATATGGGTCAGCACGATAAATTTGGTGCCTTAAATTCCAGTTTCTAATTATATTTGGCTCTTGGAGGTCTAATTAATGATTGATTAGTATGTTTTGTTCACATAATGTTTGTAGTGTATTATGTTGTGTCATTCGGTTGATGAGTAACGGGATATATTTTATTACAAGATGGCTTGAGGAAATGAGTAGTGGCTGGACACTGGCTGAGGGAAGGGTGAGGAGATTTGGAGTCATTTCATTGACTAGGTTCAGGGTACAGAAGAAGATGTTGTCCCACCTTTTCAGGAAGGTTTTGGTTATCCAGTGCAAGTCACCATGTTCAAGCTAATTTCCTACACATTTTCTCGTTTAAGGTGAGTTACAGTATCCATAATCTGCATGTCATACAAGTTTTTTTAAAACAAGTTTATTTATTAGTGTCAACAAGTAGGCTTGCATTAACACTGCAATGACATTACTATGAAAATCCCCTAGATGCCACACTCCGGTACCTGTTTGGGTGCACTGAGGGAGAATTTAGCATGGCCAATGCACCTACCAGCATGTCTTTTTCGGACTGTGGGATGAAACTGGAGCACCCGGAGGAAAGCCATGCAGACTCTGCACAGACAGTCACCCAAGCTGGGAATCGAACCTGGTTCCCTGGTGCTGTGAGGCAGCAGTGCTAACCACTGTGCCACCGCACCGCCCTGGATACAAATTAGTGTCCGGGAAACTAGAGTGGGACAAATCCATAGAGTAGGAGGGAGCCTTATCCGAAAAGTGTTCATCTGTTCACAAACTGATGTGGTTCTTAATATCCACATTACAAAGTATAATTTTGAATTTTGATTAATCAAAGGCTAAAAGACCCTCGTTTTGGCCTGGGGTTTGATTATCTGGCCTGGGGTTTGATTATCTGGCCTGGGGTTTGACTATGTGGGTTGGTAGCTTGAAGAGGTTTTATGTCAATGTGTAGTTTTGAGTGAAAAATTAGTTTTAATTTTATGGCTTCTGCATATTGAGCTGCCACTAGTCCATTTCTGAATGGGGCAGTCTCCTAATTAACTTGAAAGTCTTCATCATTTTGAGTGAGATGGTAATTTGCTGGATTTAATTACTTATTATCTCTCAGCATAGGTATACTTGCATCACTGCAGTTTGACTTTTAAGCTGCAGCCAAGCAAAAATTGAGGGATAATTGCGTGAGTGTAACATTTCATCGGTTCTGGTTTGAAGTGAACCAGCTCGTCTATCTGGAAGCGGGTAACAATGTGAAATCAATATAATTAGTTTCAGTGCCATAGTGTAGTTTGTGTCTTCTAACTATTGTGAAACCCTTTTAAAGGATTGGTGTGCTGGGAAGCATTTTAAGCTGTCGAGTAATTATTTGTGAAAAAAAGAAAGATCTGCGTCTATATAGTGCCTTATATGACCACTGGACATCTCAAGGTACTCTGCAACAGATTCAGTACTTTTGAATTGTAATCACTGTGTTGTGATGAAAGACAGACGCACAGCAGCCAATTTGCGTACAGTGATGTGATAATGGCCAGATCATCTTTTGGAGATGTTGATTGAGGGATGATTATTGACCAGGAGATGGGCATAATCCCCTGCTCTATTTTGAAATGTTGCCATGAGATCTTTTATGTCCACTTGAGAGGGTAACTGGGGCCTTGGTTTAATGTCTCCTCCAAAAGATGGCACCTCCGACAGCGCAACACTCCCTCTGCATTGCATTGCAGTGTCAACCCAGAGTTTTTTGCTCATGTCCAGTAGTGGGACTTGAACCCACAACCTTTTGACTCGGAGGCAATGGAATCGTAGAATCCCTACAGTGTAGCAGAAGGCCATTCCATCCATTGAGTCTGTGCTGACTCTCTGACAAAGCATCTTACCCAGGCTCTCTCCCCCATGCTATCCCTGTAACCCCATGCATTATGTGGAGATGCCGGCGTTGGACTGGGGTGAACACAGTAAGAAGTCTCACAACACCAGGTTAAAGTCCAACAGGTTTATTTGGTAGCAAATACCATAAGCTTTCGGAGAGCTGCTCCTTCGTCAGATGGAGTGGAAATGTGCTCTCAAACAGAGTGCACAGCGACACAACATCAAGTTACAGAATACTGATTAGAATGCGAATCCCTAAAGCCAGCCAGGTCTTAAAGGTACAGACAATGTGGATGGAGGGAGCATTAAACATAGGTTAAAGAGATGTGTATTGTCTCCAGACAGAACAGCTAGTGAGATGCTGCAAGTCCAGGAGGCAAGCTGTGGGGGTTACTGATAATGTGACATAAATCCAACATCCCGGTTTAGGCCGTCCTCATGTGTGCGGAACTTGGCTATCAGCATTTACCCCATGCATTTACCATGGTTAATCCTTCTAACCTACACACCTTGGGGCACTAATGGGCAATTTAGAATGGCCAATCTACCTAACCTGCGCATCTTTGGACTGTAGGGGAGGAAACCCATGCAGACACAGGGAGCATTTCAAACTCCACACAGTCAGTCATCCAAGGCTGGAATTGAACCCGGAACTGTGAAGCTGTGAGACAGACAGCAGTGCTAGCCATTGTGTCACCATGCTGCCCAACTGAGCCATGACCGACATTGTATCATTATTTCACTAGTTATCTGTCAAATGTAAAACAAGTGATTTTATTTTGGCCACAAATGCAAGCAGTCCTTCCACTACTCGACCACTTCCAGTTTAGGGGCACTGAACAGTGTTTGTATTTTGACCTTGTTACTTGGGTAGTGTGAAAATAGCACAGCGGCAGATGGGACACATTATTACATCAGCCAGCCCCTACACCTACCTTGTAGCAGCAAGGAGGTTACTGGGATCAGCTGGATTTCCAGTCTATCCTGACCATTTTCCGAGAGAGTACCCGGATGGGTGCATGTGTACATTTTTCCACCGGGACTGTCAATTGGAAATTCAGTTGACTCTTGATGGGGGTGGGGTAGCGGGGTAGAGGAATGGGGGATGGGGAGGGGAGAGGAATGGGTGGGGTGGGGAGCGGGGGTCACGAGCTATACATTTGCAACCTCTTTCCCTAATTCCATGCCTGAACGTACTATAGGAACACGAGTGGGCATCTAGTGGAAACCTAGTTTTGGGATGGTGGACAGGTGTCATCAGTGTGGCAAATGTTTGTGGTGTTAAAATGTGGATTGAATTATGTTTGCCATCCTGGTCCAATTAACCCTGACAATTAACCCTGCTTCACCCAACAAGTTTTGAATTTCCATGTGCAATTCCACGTAAAAACTGGCAAGAAATATATATTTTAACGGCTGTTTCGGCAATTTGTATTACATTGAATTTTAAATACTTTGCAGATTAGAATGTCCGTCTGCTATAATTTCTTTCCATGTTTAGAATTGTATGTTGAAATTGAAAATGGTGTTAACCTTGAGGCAAAGCAAAGAGAAGATGAAGTCCAATTTGACTAGCAGTAAATTAAACATCTGGGCAGTAATGAAGTCAGATCTCCATGGAGTCCCCTTCGTTCATTTAATTGGCATTGTCTTTTGCCTCATTTAGTGTCTTTCTCATTTGAAATCTAGTAATTAAAATGCAGATGCTTGTAAAAGCAACGTGAAATTTTTGAGATTGTTCCAAGGAAGACTACCTTTTAATCAGATTTGATTTTCCAGTAAACCGCAGATGGCTGTCTTTTAAAATCATTGCTGTATCTGCAGTTAATGAAAAGTAAATGAAGTACAGTGAAGTGAAAAATACCCCATTAATTAAATAATAATAGTCAATGCGTACAACTTTAGATATTAGAAAATGCGGATTGTGCAAATTGATTATACTTCTGCAAGATTGTCATTGTTAAAGCTTTGCCTGGAGAGAACTTTCGTCTGCTGCATTGCGAGGATCTAATTTACTTCCAAAAAAGCAGATGCTTTTAATCTTGGGATGGGAACACTGTTCAAACATGTTGACTGACGAGCAGAGGTTGACTCTGGGGTTGCATGCAGTTGAAAGAGAATGCATCAAAAGTTCAAAGAAGATAGATCACTGTTGAGTTTATTTGCATGCGCTTTTCCTCTGGCCTGGGTTCTCACAGAGTGAGATGCTGGGAAGAGATGGCGCCTGTCGGGGTCTCAGCTTGAGTCAGGACTGGGGGCTTGGTGTGTCCTTTAGCAGTACAATAACTGGAACCAATTCAGAAATGGCTCTCCACAGCAACACGGAATTATTCCATCGGCATCAAGAGAAGTCACTAAGGGCCGTAAGTTTTTGCAAGTGCTGGAAGAAGGAAATGAAATTCCATCTTGCTGAATAGGAATTCTATAAGTATAATCCCGTTAGTGTAAATTAAACATCGATGAGCATGATTCACCCATTAATAAAATGATAGGGTTACATTGAGAGACTTGGCAAAAAAATTGGGCTGTATTCACTGGAGCAGAGAAGGTTAAAGGGACATTTAAATGAAATGTTCAAAATTATGAAGCACTTGAAAGAGTATAACTGGTGAAAGATTATTTCCACTCTGGTAAATTGGTAACAAGAGGCAAGGGGTTATTGCCAGAAGCTTGAAGGGAAAATTAGAACAATTTTGCAGAGAGAGTTATTAGTATGTGGGATATATTGGCTTTTAATAGGAAGTTAAATAAACATGCATTCATTAAAGGTTATGAGGAAAATTGCCTTTGGATTGGCAGCTACAGGTGTTGCTAGGAGCGACATGATGTACTGAGACTGAATAGCATTCTGTATTTATTTCTAATTATTCTATAACATGAAGGAGTTTCCAACTATTATAGCTGTGTGAATTGAATTTCATGGTTTATACCCTTTTAATAAAGACACAAGATTCCCTCTATTGACTAAAATCACTAGATCGTAGGGAAAGCAATTTATTATTCAATTTCCAGGAAAAAAAGCATTATTGAGAATGTGTTTCAATAATTAATTATCCTTAATAGTAAATGTACCTCATATTTCCAGTGACTAATTGGACATGTAAAGATTTACCGTGTTTCCTCCATGACTGGTACGCAGACTGGTTTCCCTTCTCCACTGCTCAGCATGGTGGGGTTGGGTGGGAAAGGCAGGCTTGAGGGCTGAATGGCCTATTCCTGCGTTCCTATGTTTCCACCTGTGTCATGAAAAAGTATCTTTCTTGATGCCTGGGAAGGCGCACAAGCACAGCCAACTTTGAAAAGATAGCCCACGCAATTGAAATCGATGATAGCATTCGATTTTTATCAAAAGGAAAGCTTGCCTCTGCCATTTGGGTTCCCAGCCACGGAGATCACACAAGGTAATTAACACTTTTGAATGAGTAGAGTGTAATCTATAGTTTAGGGGAGGTGGTGGCGCAGTGGCATTGTCACTGGATTTAGTAATCCAGACACCCATGGTAAAGCTGTGGGGCACCTGGGTTCAAATCCCACCACAGCAGGTGGTGAAATTTGAATTCAATGAAAAAAAACCTGGAATTAAAAGTCTAATGATGACCATTGTTGATTGTCGTTAAAAACCCATCTGGCTCACTGGTGCCCTTTAGGGAAGCAAATCTGCTGTCCTTACCTGGTCTAGCCCACGTGTGACTCCAGATCCACAGCCATGTTGCTCAATCCTAAATACACCCCCCGCCCACCCCAAAATGGCCGAGCAAACCACTCAGTTCAAGTGTAATTAGGAATGGCCAATAATTTCTAGCCCAGGC
Organism: Mustelus asterias; assembly: GCF_964213995.1. Classification (NCBI taxonomy): domain Eukaryota; kingdom Metazoa; phylum Chordata; class Chondrichthyes; order Carcharhiniformes; family Triakidae; genus Mustelus; species Mustelus asterias. Next base: position 35,307,439 of record NC_135809.1, on the reverse strand, counting down.
AGCGATGCCCACATCTGATGAATAAAAATAAATTCTAATATGAGGCTATAAATGAAATGTTGGCACAGTATACAGGGCAGCACAGTGGTCGGCACTGCTCCCTCAGAGCGCCAGGGACCCAGGTTCGATTCCCGGCTCGGGTCACTGTCTGTGTGGAGTCTGCGCATTCTCCCTGTGTCTGCATGGGTTTCGGTTTCCTCCCACAGTCCGAAAGACGTGCTGGTTAGGCGCATTGGCCATGCTAAATTCTCCCTCGGTGTAGCCGAACAGGCGTCAGAGTGTGGTGACTAGGGGATTTTCACAGTAATTTCATTGTGGTGTTAATGTAAGCCTATTTGTGACAATAAATAAATAAACATAAACTTAAGTATATAATTTGCAAACTTCATGATGTGGTGTTTTTTTAAAAAAAGCATATTTTCTGATGAAGCACAGCTGGCTTAATGAGTAACAATTGGGAGCCGAAACCTGGAATTACTTTAATTTCAGTCCCATGTTCCCTTTTCCTGGAGATAGTTAAGTCAGTTATGGTGCAACACCACACCTCTTGTTGACATCAGTGCTTGTGAGCTTATACCTCCTTGTCTTGTATGGTTCAGTGCTGCAAACGTGACATGGTGCATTTATCTCCTGAACAATTTTGTATCACTACAATACTGATCTTTTTAAAAATTCTTCTTGTATTCCAAAGGTTATAGGTTCAGATTTTTAAAAATCGCATTGATAGCAAGGTGACTTCCACCATTGTGCATGGGTTGGGATGATTGGCTAGCAATTTGGAATTTCAAATAATGGAATAAATTGGGTCCACCCAGGGAGGCGCAGCGGTTAGCACTGCTGCCTCCCAGCTCCAGGGAACTGGGTTCGAGTTGATTGGCTGTGTGGAGTTTGCATATTCTCTCTATGTCTGCGTGCGTTTCCTCCAGGTGCTCCGGTTTCCTCCCACCTTCCAAAGATGTGCCGGTTAGCTGGATTGGCCTTGCTAAATTGCCCCTTAGTGTCTAAAGCGGTGTAGATTAGGGGGATTATTGGGGTAAATATGTGAAGTTACAGGGATAGGATGGCGGTTGGGGGGGGGGGGGGGGTCTGCTGGGTAAGATATTCTGTCAGAGAGTCGGTGCAGACCCGCTGGGCTGAATGGCCTCTTTTGTTCTGTTGGAATTCTATGATTTTAAAAAAACATTTATTTATATACTGCCACATATTGCGCACATGCTCAATGGATTACTTTTGAAGGCTACAAGGTCCTGCAAGCAGCAAGTGATTGAATGACGAATTAATCTATTTTTTGGTGCTGTTGTTTGAGGGAGGAATGTTGGCCAAAATATCAGAAGAATCCCATTAACTTCTTTGAATGTTGCCATTGGATCGTTTACATCCACATTTTAACATCTCACCCAAAAATACTGCCTAGATTGTGTGTTTGAACCTATAGTGAGACTTGAATGTACAATATTGTGACTCGGACACAGGAATGCTACCAACTATAAATATGTTCCAGATTAGAGATCCTTGACCATATGGATTATTTCTCCATGTTATTTTCCTGGGGCCATTTCCTGCTATTGCAATTTTTCTTTGTAGTATGGCATGTTTAATGTAATGCAACATTGCAAAGCGGTTCACAGGAATATTGTAAAACACAAGACACCATGGCACGTACATAGATATCAGATGTCCACAAAAGCTTGGCCAAAAATAAAGGTTTTAAAGAGCTCTTAAAGGAGGAAAGAAAAAGGTAGAGGGGTATATAGAGGGAATACCAGTGCTGGAAGCCTAGGCAACTGAGGGCATGCCAGCAATGCTCAAGCAATTAAATTTGAGTATGTACAGGAGACCAGAATTAGAGGAGTATTGATATACCAGAAGGTTGTGGGGCTGGAGGATGTAACAGATGAGGAGAGGTGAGACCATGTAGAGATTTGAAAATAAGGAGGAGAATTTTAAAGTCAAGATGTTGCTTGACTAGAAAGCATTGTAGATCAGTGAGCATGGGTGACATGCTTCAAGTTTTTTTATTCATTCATGGAACATGGGCTGGTTGGCCAGCATTTATTGCCCATCCCTAGTTGCCCTTGGAGGGCAGTTGAGAGTCAACCACATTGCTGTGGCTCTGGAGTTACATGTAGGCCAGACCGGGTAAGGACGGTAGATTTCCTTCCCTAAAGGACATTAGTGAACCAGATGGGTTTTTTTGATAATTGACGGTGGTTTCATGGTCATCAGTAGATTCTTAATTCCAGATTTTTTTTTTTTCGTATTGAATTCAAATTCCACCATCTGCCGTGGTCCCCAGAATATTAACTGAGTTTCTGGATTAATTATCTAGTGATAATACCATCAGGCTATCGCCTTCCCATGAGTAAAGGGACAGGTTTGGGATGATCTCAGGTTTATAAAGTTTGGAATATGGGAAACCAGCCATTGGAATACTTTAGGCAAGAGATAACAGACATTGATCAACTGAGACAGGTGAAGTCGAGTGATTTTACTGAAGTGGAAATTGGCAATCTTACTGATAGCATGAGCATGAAGTCGAAAGCTCAACTTTGGATCAGATCTGACCCCGAGGTTGTGAACAGATCGGGCTTAATCTCACTCACTGTTACCAGGGAGGGAAATGGAGTTTGCAGCCGGAGATTAGAATTTGGAGCGGGGCCCGTAAACAACAGCTTCAGCCTTTCCAGTGTTTAATTGGAGGAAATTTCTGCTCATCCAGTGTAAGTATTTAGCAATGGTGGAGGAGTCGGGCGAGGTGGTGTTGTATCTTCAGCTGATGTTGCTGAGGGACAGCAAGTAGATGAAAAACAGGGGCCCAAGGATAGATCATTGAGACACACCAGAGGTGACTGTGCAGGAACTGCAAGAGAAGCCATTGCAATAACTGTACTTTCAAAGGAGAGTGGGACGACATCTGAAAAGAGAAAGTAGAAAGATCTTCATTTATATAGCGCCTGCCATGCCACCAGACATCCCCAAAGCACATTGCAGCCAATGCAGTACTGTTGAAATGTAGCCATTGTTGTAATCTAGGAAATGGAGGAGTCATTGTGCATAGCAAGCTCCCACAAGCAGCACTGTGATAATGACTAGATCAGCTGTTTCTGTGGAGGGATAAATAGGGATAACTCCTCTGCTGTTTTCCGAAATAGGGCCATGTGATCTTTTGTGTCCTCCTGAGCAGGCAGCTAATGCCACATCCAAAAGAGCGAAGGGTTTACAATATTGGCTAATGTGCTTTCTATCAATGTTACTTCATTATCAACTGATGGGAATACAGTTTGTTTAGGCAGGTGGAAAGACAAACCTCAAACGAGTTATCTTCGCACTTTACTGGTGTCCCTCTTCTGGCTGAACAGGAAAAAATAGTCTCTAATAGTTTATTTGTATTGCTAGTATGATTTTTTTTTTGTTTCTAATTGTAGTTCTCTTTACGTCACTTTTTTGATTGTCTTAAACACACATCCAATCTGCAATTTATCATTGACTGAACACGCAGCCAGAGCATTTCCTCGCTCAATAATGGGTTCAGGCATCTGATAAATTAATTAAACTGGCAAGGCTTGTGTTACCTTGCAACCAACCGGAATCTACATCTCAGCTCGTTCCTTTTGTGCTATCGAATGCCAATTCAAATTGCCCGAACCATCCTCTCCACCTCTGGGCTTTAGTCATTTGGGAATTTTCCTCTGTTGCACACACTTCTGCTGTTCACATTTTACTGCTTTGCTGCACCCTTCCTGTAGCCTGGGTTGAAGAATGGAAAGAATCTCTCAATCTGGCATGATCATTGCTCCAAATGCCCATGGGATTACCTCCTCTGATATATGTTATATATGATGTGGAAATGCCGGCGTTGGACTGAGGTGAACACAGTAAGAAGTCTCACAACACCAGGTTAAAGTCCCCTTTAACCTTTAACCTTTAACCTGGTGTTGTGAGACTTCTTAATATGTTATATAGCCGTAGAAATCTAAAATCTTAATTTTTTTGACAACAGAATTTTCCTGGCATCTTGAGAGACCTGTCTATTGTGACTCCCAGATTCCTCGCCCATCTTTGTCAGTATTTTGCCATTCATTCTATTAAAGAATCAATACTTCCTTTTATTCATGCGTTCAGTCAGTTTTGTTGGGTTTACTTGATGCCCTGTGCCATCGGATACATCCTCATTTCGGCATGGTGGCACAGTGGTTAGCACTGCTGCCTCACAGCGCCAGGGACCCGCGTTCAATTCCAACCTCGGGTCACTGACTGTGTGGAGTTTGCACATTCTCCCCGTGTCTGCGTGGGTTTCCTCCAGGTGTTCCGGTTTCCTCCCACAGTCCAATGATGTGCAGGTTAGGTGGATTGGCCATGCTAAATTGTCCCTTAGTATCCAAAGATGTACAGGTTAGGAGAATTAGTGAGGTAAGTATGTGGGGTTACAGGGATAGGGCCTGGGTAAACTGCTCTGTCGGAGAATCAGTGCAGACTCGATGGGCTGAATGGTCTCCTTCTGCACTGTCGGGGTTCTATCTCGGTTTGGCCATTGTTGAGTAGAGACACAAGATGCTTCCTGGATTGTCAGAAATCTGAAAGCTTGCAAACCTAGGTCACAACACATCCTCACATGCACGATAGTAACAGTTCAGAATAGATTATCTCCTTATCCGTCAAAAGGAATGCAAATAAATTGATCACTCTCCATTGTTAGTAAGTAAACATTTTTTGTACCAAAGTTTGATTCCTTTGTATTTGAAGGGCAGATATTTAGTATATTAATGTGCTAACTGCCATAGTATTAGAGGGTTGGAAGGAGAGAAATTTGTTGAGTGTATTCAGGAGGAATTTCTCATTCAGTATGTGGATGGCCCGACTAGAGAGGGGGCAAAACTTGACCTCCTCTTGGGAAATAAGGAAGGGCAGGTGACAGAAGTATTAGGGAGGGATCACTTTGGGACCAGTGACCATAATTCTATTAGTTTTAAGATAGCTATGGAGAATGATAGGTCTGTCCCAAAAGTTAAAATTCTAAATTGGGGCAAGGCCAATTTTGATGGTATCAGGCAGGAACTTTCAAAAGTTAATTGGGGGAGTCTGTGGCAAGGCAAAGGGACGTCTGGTAAGTGACACGCTTTCAAAAGTGTGTTAACCAGGGTTCAGGGTAAACACATTCCTCTTAAAGTGAAGGGCAAGGCTGGCAGAAGTCGGGAACCCTGGATGACTCGGGATATTGAGGCCCTGGTCAAGACAAAGAAAGAGGCACATGACATGCATAGGCAGCTGGGATCAAGTGAATCTCTTGAAGAGTATAGGGGGTGTAGGAGTAGAGCTGAGAGAGAAATCAGGAGGGCAAAAAGGGGACACGAAATTGTTTTGGCAGATAAGGCAAAGGAGAATCCAAAGAGCTTCTACAAATACATAAAGGGCAACAGTGTAACAAGGGAGAGAGTAGGGCCTCTTAAGGATCAACAAGGTCATCTATGTGCGGATCCACAAGATATGGGTGAGATCCTAAATGAATATTTCTCATCAGTATTTACTGTTGAGAAAAGCATGGATGTTAGGGAACTTGGGGAAATAAATAATGTTGTCTTGAGGAGTGTACATATTACAGAGAAGGAGGTGCTGGAAGTCTTAAAGCGCATCAAGGTAGATAAATCCCTGGGACCTGATGAAGTATATTCCAGGATATTGTGGGAGGCTAGGGAGGAAATTGTGGGTCCCCTTGCCGAGATATTTGAATCATCGATAGTCACGGGTGAGGTGCCTGAAGATTGGAGAGTGGCAAATGTTGTGCCTTTGTTTAAAAAGGGCTGCAGGGAAAAGCCTGGGAACTACAGGCCAGTTAGCCTCACATCTGTGGTGGGTAAATTGTTGGAAGGTATTTTGAGAGACAGGATCTACAGGCATTTAGAGATGCAAGGACTGATTAGGGACAGTCAGCATGGCTTTGTGAGTGGAAAATCATGTCTCACAAATTTAATTGAGTATTTTGAAGGGGTAACCAAGAAGGTAGATGAGGGCAGTGCAGTTGATGTGGTCTACATGGACTTTAGCGAGGCCTTTGACAAGGTACCGCATGGTAGGTTGTTGCATAAAGTTAAATCTCACGGGATCCAGGGTGAGGTATCTAAATGGATACAAAATTGGCTTCTTGACAGAAGCCAGAGGGTGGTTGTAGAAAGTTGTTTTTCAAACTGGAGGCCTGTGACCAGTGGTGTGCCTCAGGGATCAAAGAACAAAGAACAGTACAGCACAGGAAACAGACCCTTCGGCCCTCCAAGCCTGTGCCGCTCCTTGGTCCAACTAGACCAATCGTTTGTATCCCTCCATTCCCAGGCTGCTCATGTGACTATCCAGGTAAGTCTTAAACAATGTCAGCGTGCCTGCCTCCACCACCCTACTTGGCAGCGCATTCCAGGCCCCCACCACCCTCTGTGTAAAAAACATCCCTCTAATATCTGAGTTATACTTCGCCCCTTTCACCTTGAGCCCGTGACCCCTCGTGATCGTCACTTCTGATCTGGGAAAAAGCTTCCCACCATTCACCCTATCTATCCCCTTCATAATCTTGGACACCTCTATTAGATCTCCCCTCATTCTCCGTCTTTCCAGGGAGAACAACCCCAGTTTACCCAATCTCTCCTCATAGCCAAGACCCTCCATACCAGGCAACATCCTGGTAAACCTTCTCTGCACTCTCTCTAATGCCTCCACGCCCTTCTGGTAATGCAGCGACCAGAACTGGACGCAGTACTCCAAATGTGGCCTAACCAGCGTTCTATACAGCTGCATCATCAGACTCCAGCTTTTATACTCTATACCCCGTCCTATAAAGGCAAGCATACCATATGCCTTCTTCACCACCTTCTCCACCTGTGTTGCCACCTTCAAGGATTTGTGGACTTGCACACCTAGGTCCCTCTGTGTTTCTATACTCTTGATGGCCCTGCCATTTATTGTATAACTCCTCCCTACATTATTTCTTCCAAAATGCATCACTTCGCATTTATCCGGATTAAATTTCATCTGCCACCTCTCCGCCCAATTTTCCAGCCTATCTATATCCTGCTGTATTGCCCGACAATGCTCATCGCTATCCGCAAGTCCAGCCATCTTTGTGTCATCTGCGAACTTGCTGATAACACCAGTTACACCTTCTTCCAAATCATTTATATATATATATATATATCACAAATAGCAGAGGTCCCAATACAGAGCCCTGCGGAACACCACTGGTCACAGACCTCCAGCCGGAAAAAGACGCTTCAACCGCTACCCTCTGTCTCCTATGGCCAAGCCAGTAGTCCACCCATCTAGCCACTTCTCCTTGTATCCCATGAGCCTTAACCTTCTTAACCAACCTGCCATGTGGGACTTTGTCAAATGCCTTACTGAAATCCACATAGACGACATCCATGGCCCTTCCTTCATCAACCGTTTTTGTCACTTCCTCAAAAAACCACCAAATTTGTAAGGCACGACCTCCCTCTTACAAAACCATGCTGTCTGTCACTAATGAGATTGTTCCGTTCTAAACGCACATACATCCTGTCTCTAAGAATCCTCTCCAACAACTTCCCTACCACGGACGTGAAGCTCACCGGCCTATAATTTCCCGGGTTATCCCTGCTACCCTTCTTAAACAACGGGACCACATTCGCTATCCTCCAATCCTCAGGGACCTCACCTGTGTCCAAAGAAGCGACAAAGATTTCCGTCAGAGGCCCAGCAATTTCATCTCTCGTCTCCCTGAGCAGTCTGGGATCAGTGCTGGGCCCACTGTTATTTGTCATTTATATTAATGATTTGGATGAGAATGTAGGGGGCATGGTTAGTAAGTTTGCAGATGACACCAAGATTGGTGGCATAGTGGACAATGAAGAAAGTTATCTCCAATTGCAACGGGATCTTGATCAATTGGGCCAGTGGGCTGACGAATGGCAGATGGAGTTTAATTTAGACAAATGCGAGGTAATGCATTTTGGTAGATTGAACCAGGGCAGGACTTACTCAGTTAATGGTAGGGCGTTGGGGAGAGTTACAGAACAAAGAGATCTAGGGGTACATGTTCATAGCTCCTTGAAAGTGGAGTCACAGGTGAACAGAGTGGTGAAGAAGGCATTCGGCATGCTTGGTTTCATCGGTCAGAACATTGAATACAGGAATTGGGACGTCTTGTTGAAGTTGTACAAGACATTGGTAAGGCCACATTTGGAATACTGTGTGCAATTCTGGTCACCCTATTATAGAAAGGATATTATTAAACTAGAAAGAGTGCAGAAAAGATTTACTAGGATGCTACCAGGACTTGATGGATTGAGTTATAAGGAGAGGCTGGATAGACTGGGACTTTTTTCTCTGGAGGGTAGAAGGCTGAGGGATGATCTTATAGAGGTCTATAAAATAATGAGGGGCATAGACAAGGTAGATAGTCAATATCTTTTCCCAAAGGTAGGGGAGTCTAAAACTAGAGGGCATAGGTTTAAGGTGAGAGGGGAGAGATACAAAACTGTCCAGAGGGGCAATTTTTTCACACAGAGGGTGATGAGTGTCTGGAACAAGCTGCCAGAGGTAATAGTAGAGGCGGGTACAATTTTAGCTTTTAAAAAGCAATTAGATAGTTACATGGGTATGATGGGTATAGAGGGATATAGGCCAAATGCAGGCAATTGTGATTAGCTTACGGGTTTTAAACAAAAAAGGGCGGCATGGACAAGTTGGGCCGAAGGGCCTGTTTCCATGCTGTAAACCTCTATGACTCTAACTGAAGGTGCTATGTCAGTTTTTTACAGTTTCTGAATGATGTTGACTAAGCACAAGAAGGAAGTGTAAAACTGTTGCAACTTGTAGGTAGCCTTGGAGTCATTTTGAATTTCTGACTTGGAATAAAATGGAAAAGAAAATTGCAAAATGTATCATACTAGGAAGGGGGACAACGTAAGTAAAATGGAAAATGGCGCGTGGAATCGGCTGCCGTCAGTGGTGATGGAGGCAAACTCACTAGGGTCTTTTAAGAGACTCTTGGATGAGTACATGGGACTTAATAGGATGGAGGGTTATAGGTAGGCCTAAAAAGTAGGGATATGTTCGGCACAACTTGTGGGGCCGAAGGGCCTGTTTTGTGCTGTAGTTTTCTATGTTTCTTTCTACGAAAATACATTTTTCAGCAGTGCTTAAACTGCAAATAAAAGCCTTTAAATACATGGTAGTTTTGGATCTCAAATATGTTACCCTGATTGGATTACGGCTGGAGTGCCCAATTGGAACAATAAGTCAAATAGCTGCTGCTGTTTTTCACAAGCTTGGATATGCTCCGCATAGCTAATGGAATACGTCAAGCTTTCTATTGAAAAAATGTTAAGAGTAGGATTTTATTTTAGTGATGGAGGTGCGTGTGGGGAGTGGAAATGATTGGTGTCAATTGTTGCTGGACTAGTTTGAACCCAAATATTTAACTATAGATTCAACTCTTCTCACACAAAACAGCAAATCTTGTTGCGTAAAAGCTTGATCTGTTTGCAAGAAATGTCTCCCCTTAAAATGGCCAGTCCGGACACTAATGAGAGGGAACAGCCTATCTGCAGGTATATAAATGTAAATAATTCTGTTCAAAATGACAGGACTGTATGCTATGTATGAATTAGACAGCACCTTGGTGATGCATTGTGAATTTGATCTTTGCCTCGGGCAGTTGCACACAAGTTAATGCGTTAATCATGTATTATTGGAAATAAAGGTGAATTGGGAGTATTTTGCGTAACGCAGGGCCTCTGATTTACTGCAACTAAGATAGTCTATGAAAATTGTAAAGCAGTGTCTTGGGTATTTTTACATTTCTTTCATTCACTCATTAGATTTTTATCTTATTTAAAGCCCAGGGGGCAATTTTCTGCCCTTGTTGCACCTGGCACAGATGGCACCGAACCTGGAAAATAGTGTGCGGGCCTAAAAATGGGATCGTGCCTGGTGCCAAACAGTTTGTAAGCGTCCCGGTCCCCCATTCTATGGGCGCTAACCGGATCGCGGGAGGCCGATTAACATATGCTTAGCCCATTCGATGCTGGATTCTCCCAGCTCCTGGAATCCTGCGACCCTCAGGACGGTGTGAGCCCAGTTAGAATCACTACTAGTCTCCACTAGCGGAGACCAGGCATGATGGCCACACGGGGGGGGGGGGGGCCTCAGAGCCATTGAAGCCTGAAGGTGGTCGGGGACATGGCTGGGCAGTGCCCACCTGGCACACTGGCAGTGCCAGTGTGTCGGGGGGGGGGTGCTGTGACGGGGGAACATGAAGGGTGGGGCATGTCGGGGGTCATGAAGAAGGACTCTTTGGGAGGGCAGTTCAGTTGTACAGAGCTTGGCTAGAAACCATATCTGGAGTATTGCATTTGCTTCTGGGCATCAAACCATACACAAGTTATACTTGGATGGCATATGCTCCAATTCAGCGGAATTATCCTAGCACTGAAGGGATTAAGTTATAAAGGTCGGTTGTATAAACCTGGTGTGAACCCTTTTGAGCTTAAATGATTTGAGGGGTGACCTCAGCAAGATATTTAGAATGATTGAGAGATTTGGTAGAGTAGATACAGAGAAGACGCTTCCTCTTGAGGGAATCCAAAAGAAAGGGGAATAATCTTAGAAATGAGATCCAGGCTACTTAGGAATGAAAAGGAAAAGCAAATTTTTAGACAGAAGGCAATGGGCTGTGGATGCTGGGTAAGTTGAAATGTTCAAGACTTTGTTAGGCAAAGATATCAAGAGAATAGAATAAAGGCAGCTATACAGGAGTTGAGATACAGATCAGCCATAATCTAATGTAATGGGTACATTCTTTTGATTGGATTTATTATTGTTACATGTATTGGGATACAGTGAAAAGTATTGTTTCTTGTGCGCCATACAGACAAAACATACCATTCATAGAGTACACGGGAGAAGGAAAGGAAAGGGTGCAGAATATAGTGTTACAGTCGTAACACTATACAGGATGTAAAGAGGGCTGAATAGCTATTCTTCTATATTTCTATTGGCAAAGTCTCTCACTTGTATATCTAGCATTTATTCAGTGAGGCTAGATCTGCTAACCCTAAACTGAGGTTGACCCACTGCAGTGGAAGATAACATACTGAGCCTTAGTATGTTTTCATTACAGCAGACAATTCCTTCAGCAATTTATTCATGCCTCATGGAGATGTTATCCAGACTTATTCCCCAAAGTGCATGCAGCCATATAAGAAATTTATTGTCCACTAACTTCTTGAATTGGTATTGGGAAGCACACTTTTGTTAAGCACTTCCCATGCCTTGGCAACCACCTCGTTCAGAAGGCTGCTATTGATGGGATCCAACACCAGGCCCGCAGCCCCAGCTTAACTTTCCATAAACTGTGGCAGTGAATGACGACAAAGACCTCCACAAGTCAACAAAAGCCCTAGCGTACAGCCATTGTTGTCACCGCACTCCTGTACTGCAATGAGACTTGGACTATCTGTGACGCACAAGAGCCCTAGCGAAGTACCATCAGCAACACCTCCGCTGCATTCTCCAGATTCAATGGGAGGGCAGTCAAACAAATGCTGGTTTTCTTCTTCAAGCATTCAGGCAAAACTCCTGCAAAATCAATTATAATTGATTGGACAGTGTGTCAGATGACTGAAAAACATCTTCCCGCCAGGTCCTGTTTTCTTAACTCTCAAATGGCCAATGTTCCAGGGGAGGACAAAGAAAATGTTTCAGAGACACTCTCTCCCTGAAGCGTGGCAGCACTGACATTAATGGCTGGAGGAGCGAGCTACCAGTCATTCAGAATGGTGACCACTTGTCCACCAAGCTGCTTCACACTTCGAGTTATTGTCTTAATGATGAGGCAGAGCGGCGGCGGAGAAGGAAAGAAAAAGAAGCAATCCTGCACTCTAGATCCCACTACCTCATGGGGCAGCTTGCCTCATATGCCTAAAAGTCAAGAATTGGCCTGTTGGGTCACGTGAAGACTCACAGCAGAGACTCTCACTCCTGAGTAGGTGTCATTCTGGAATTGAAAGACAGCTGATGACAGCATGTAACCTTCCTTTGTCACGCTCTGCCTCCCATCAATACTGTTGGCAAAGATTGAACTCCGAATCCAGATATAAACCATAGCACAGTAATTGAACAGGGTACTGTAAAATTCAAGTTACATTTAAGATGACGATCACAACACTGTAAAGTCTCTGCTTATGCGCTCGGTACGTACAAATATAGTGAAGGTGGAAGTTGGCTGCTGTTTTAGAATGGATTGTACCTGCATTAATGTTTGGATTACTCACTGTAAAAGAACAATGTATGTATGAGTTCATAGAGCCTGGCAGTAAAGTGGCAAAATACTGCAGATGGCAGGGTGGCACAGTGGTTAGCACTGCAGCTTCAGAGCACCAGAGACCCAGGTTCAATTCCAGCCTTGGGTGACTGTCAGTGTGGAGGTTGCACGTTCTCCCTGTGTCTATGTGGGTTTCCTCCGGGTGCCCTGGTTTTCTCCCACACTCCAAAGACGTGCAGGTTAGGTGGATTGGCCATGCTAAATTGACTGTTAATGTTAGGGTGATTAGCAGGGTAAATACATGGGGTTACGGGGATCGGGCCTGGGTGGGATTGCTGTCAGTGCAGGCTCGATGGGCTGAATGGCCTCCTTCTGCACTGTAGGGATTCTGTTGGGAATCTGAAATCAAATGCTGGAAAAAGTCAACAGGTCTGGCAGCATCTAGGGAGAGGGAACCAACTCGAAGTAGAGTCGCATGAATCCAAAATGTTAACTGTTTCTCTCACCACAGATGCTGCCAGACCCGCTGAGTTTGACCAGCATTTCCTGTTTTTATTTAATAAAGTTTGGAGGCTGGTAATGAAACAGCATAATAAATAATGTGCAATCTCTAAATATTGTGCAGTTCTGTCATACTGAAAGTGACACTGCTCGGTAAACAGAAACTCTGCTTCGTCTGAATCAGGAAGACGACATCCACAGAAAATGAAATCTTGCATTCCTATGATGTTCATTATAACCTTGATGTTATGGTTTATTTGCTTTCCCTTGATGGTTCTAATTCAATTGTCGCCTCTATTTTTAAAAAGCCTCCGATAGAAAAATGTTTTCTCAATGGTAATGATTTGATTTATTATTGTCACATGTATTAGCACAGTGAAAAGTACTGTTTCTTATGTGCTTTAGAGACCGAGCATACCGTTCACAGAGAAGGAAAGGAGGGAGTGCAGAATGTAGTGTTATGCACAGGTGCTCAGAATGGAACTTCTTTCCTAAACACGTGCATCTCTCCGCTTCTCAAAATCTGTCTTTTTGTCCCAGATTTAGTCACCTCTCAGCTCTCATGTCATGGGTCGACCTCTGCCCCAATCGAGCCCTTGAAGTTGGAATTGTAACTGAAAATGGATTGGATTTGAGGAGTCTTCACAAAGTGCTTTGGGATATTTCCTAACTTAAGTTTGCTGCATGAATGCAAGATGTCTGTGATAAAAGAAATTGAATAAATTACTTTAAAAGTGCCTCAAATAATTTTATATTCAAAATTGAGCTTACTGTTCTTATGTAACCGAATGCAACCATCATTTTGTTCTTTCGTCACTGACAAAGCCAGCATTTATTTAATATCCCCAGGTTCCCTGTAGAAGGTGGTTGCAAGCCACTCTCATCCCCCATGTAGGTGTTACTGCGGCATTTCACTGCTGCTAAACTCTCATCATCGTCTTCACCACTCCCACTCTCGTTCATTGATAGCCTAAGTTATACCCCAAAGGAACTGTAACTCATCCTAAACTCTGCCTGCCTCACTAAACCCTCTCAACTCCGTCCTCTCAACATCCTGGGCTCCCCCCACTCTGCAGTGCATCAAATTCGTAACTCTTGTTTTCATTCACAACTTTAACCCCATTTTGCAGTATGTGCTGCCAACTTTTGCAGCAAAGAAATTGAGGTTTCTTTCATGTGCTTTCATGGGGATGTGGGCATCGCTGGCTACGTCAGCATTTATTGTCTATTCCGAATTGCCCTTGAGACGTTGATGGTGAGTTGCATTCTTGAACCGGGCAGCCCCCATGGTGTAGGTACACCCACTGTGCTGTTGGGGAGGAGGTTCCAGGATTTTGTCCCAGCGACAGTGAAAGAATGGCGATTCTCTAGCATTGCTGCCTCACAGCGCCAGGGACCCAGGTTCGATTCCCGGCTTGGGGTAACTGTCGGTATGGAGTCTGCGCGTTCTCCCCGTGTCTGTGTGGGTTTCCTCCAGGTGCTCCGGTTTCCTCCCACAGTCTGAAAGATGTGCTGGTTAGGTGCATCGGCCATGCTAAATTCTCCCTCGGTGTACCCGAACAGGCGCCGGGGTGTGGCAACTAGGGAATTTTCACAGTAACTTCATTACAGTGTTAATGTAAGCCTACTTGTGACACCACGATATCTGTATTTGTTTGATTTTAATCGGCCTGACATTGGCTGCCATGTATTCACTGCCTTCGGCCGGGGGTAGAGCCTGGGTGAGATTGTGGTCGGTGCAGGCTCGATGGGTTGAATGGGTTCGTTCTGCACTGTAGGGATTCTATGATTCTATTCTCTGTTCTGAATTTCTCTTTTCTAAACTTCTCTGCCTCCCTTTCCTTTTTTAAGGCACCAAGCTTCTGATAATCTGTTCTAACATATCCTTCGGTGGGTTGGTGCCAAGATTTGTTCTAAAATGCTGGAGCAACCTGGTGTTTTTGCCACTTTAAAGGCACTAAGGATTCGGGGTCACGATTTCAGCTGATGTTTCAGTGCAGGACTGAGAGATGTGCTGCACAACTTGTGTTCAAAACGGAATACATTACAATGTTCTAAACTGTTCCACAGAAACATAGTAAAACCTATGGAACAAAGGTTAGGCATGCTCACTGGAGGGGGCAAAGGGTAGGCATGTTCACTTGGGGGGGGGGGGGCAAAGGACAGGCATGCTCACTGGGGGGGCAAAGGGTAGGCATGTTCACTTGGGGGGGCAAAGGTTAGGCATGCTCACTGTGGGGGGCAAAGGTTAGGCATGCGCACTGGGGGGGGGGGCAAGGTTAGGCATGCGCACTGGTGGGGGGGGCAAAGATTAGGCATGCTCACTGTGGGGGGCAAAGGTTAGACATGCTCAGTGTGGGAAGCAAAGGCTAGGCATGCTCAGTGTGGGGGGCAAAGGTTAGGCATGCTCACTGAGGGGAGGGCAAAGGTTAGACATGCTAACTGCGGGGGCAAGGGGATGAGGGTTAGGCATGCTAACTGGAGTGGAATGGGGGTAAGGGTTAGGCATGGTAACTGGGGGGGAGGGGGGGGGTGAGGTGGAGCAAGAGTTAGGCATGCTAACTGGGGAGCAGAAAAGGGCAGTATGGTGGGGACACAAAGGAAGGATATCCCAGAACAAGGGAGTTTAGAAGAAAGTTTTTATATAGCTCTTTTCACAGCCACTGAATGTGTCATCCAGCCAGTGTGCACCCACCTAGCTCCCACAGACTGAGTCAGAAAGAAATAAGAAATGTCTTAGACATTTACCATTTGTATTGGGCGGTGAAACCCTGCAGTCGTTTAGGCCTAAAATTGCGGCATTTTCATTTCATGCCTAAATATCAATATTGTGTTCAAAACAAGTGTATGCCAGCAGAATCCAGATTTCCAGTTTGATTTGGAAATGATGCCATCACTGGTTGGATCGACCTTCTTGTTTTTCAGGTTTAGTGGGTGTTTGAAAGATTCTTTGATGCTCAGAAATGACAAAATAAGTGCTTGCCTTTGTTTTACCCAACAGTTGCTGCTCTGTCAAGTAGATGTGGTGTTCATGATCCTTCTTTAGTTAAGAGAGCACCATGTAATTTAAAATACACATCACAAAAATGTAGTTTAATGACTGGCAAAACACAGGTAACCCAACCTTTACTTACTGCCTGCGATATTTAAAGATTCACTCCCTCCACCACTGACGCACAGTAGCAGCAGTGCGTACCATTGACGAGATGCACTGCAGCAACTCACCAATCCTCCTTTGACTGCACCTCCCAAACTCACGACCATTCGGAAGGACAAGGGCAGCAGGGACATGGGAAGACCACCACCTGCAAGTTCCCCTCCAAGCCACTCATCATCCTGACTTGGAAATATATCACCATTCACTGTCGCTGGGTCAAAATCCTGGAACCTCCTCCCTAACAGCACAGTGGGTGTACACCACATGGACTGCAGCAGTTCGGGAAGGGAGTTCACCTGCTTCTCAGGGGCAATTCGGAATAAATGCTGGTCTAGCCAGCGATACCCACATCCCATGCAAGCACGTGAAAGAAAACTCAAATGTTTCCTTTGCTGGTCTTAAAGCAATCTCCATGTTAATCACCTGTATTTATTGTGCATGGTTCTGGTCTTGCATGCAAGCTTATAGGTGCTATTCATGAAGTTACATAGAATTTACAGCACTGAACTGGTTCATGTCCGTGTAATGAACCTCTCCCACCTTACTTAATCTACCAGCATAGCCTTTTATTCCTTTCTCCCAGAGAGTGCAGAATGTAGTGTTACAGTCATTGCTAGGGTGTAGAGAAAGATCAACTTAATGTGAGGTAGGTCCATTCAAAAGTCTGGCAGCAGGGAAGAAGCTGTTCTTGAGTCGGTTGGTATGGGGCCTCAGAGTTTTGTATCGTTTTCCCTACGGAAGAAGGTGGAAGGGAGAATGTCTGGGGTGCGTGGGGTCCTTAATTATGCTGGCTGTTTTGCCGAGGCGGTGGGAAGTGTAGAGAGAGTCAATGGATGGGAGGCTGGTTTGTGTGATGGATTGGGCTACATTCACAACCTTTTGTAGTTCCTTGCGGTCTTGGGCAGAGCAGAAGCCATACCAAGCTGTGATACAACCAGAAAGAATGCTTTCTATGGTGTATCTGTAAAAATTGGTGAGAGTCGTAGCTGACATGCCAAATTTCCTTATTCTTCTGAGAAAGTAGAGGCATTGGTGATCTGGACACCCAAAACCTTGAAGCTATTGACAATTTCTACTTCTGGGTTAAAAAAAAAAATTTCTTCTTGGGTTTCTTATTGACTTGATTGGTGATTATCTTGTATTTAAGAGAGTTTTATCTTTTTGTCTGCCCATTCTGGATCTCCCAATGCCCTCCTTTTTTGTTTCTAATAGCTGATGTTTTGCTGCCTAGTATTCCTTCAGTAACAATTATTATCCTTGAATTAGTTCAGAATGTAGGAACATAGAACCAGGAATAGACCATTCAGCACCTCGAGCCTATTCTGCCATTTAGTTGGCTTAAGTTTTATTGATCTGCCTTGGTTCCGTAACAGTGAATATTCTTGCCAGCAATTAGCCTCTAATGTAAACTTTGCATGTGCTAAACTCTGCTTTCTTAAAGGCACAGGTCAGGTTGAACACATCTTTTAGGGAATAGTGGACCACTGCACTTGAATTCACTCCTTAAATCATGTTTTGGAATGTCTTGCAGCGGAAAGTTTCTCAAGCAACATATATGTGCATTGTGTTGCTAGTTTGTAATAACACTATTGAAGTCCAACATGGGAGGGCTTGCCTGCAGCTGTTTAGAATGTTGGTGTGGTAGTGTGGCCCCTTTAAGGGGTGGTTGTTCGTCGGTCACATGACCTTCCTGGGGCACATCAAGAAGAAGTGCGCAAACCGTCACCTATCAGGCATTAGGGTGTGGGTCTTGGTAGGAGGGAGCCTTCAGTGTGAGCCCGGGAGTCGGTGAGAATAGACCTGTAACTGTACTGAGCTTGTTTGTATCTGGTATTAACTATGCTTCAATAAATCACCATTGTGATTCAAGGCTTCTTCGTTGTGATACCTCCCGCTACACAGTAGTGTATATATCAAGAAGCAGACCTCCCAGGGCAAAGCTTGTGTAATATTTGAGTGAGCTCCCTATTTAAAGTTGACTGCATTCTTGTAGAAAGTGCTTCAGGACTCATTCACCCACATGACCATTGGCAGAGTGAGCTGCACAACATTGAAACCGAGGAGTAAATAGACCAAATGATCATCATTCACAAGAGGTGCAGTGTGATGTGGCTGTTTCATGTAACTGGGGAGGGATGCTTCTTTATTTAATTGTGATGTGTGAAGGGTTCAATTGGAGGCATTGATGTTGCAGGCATTCATTTGGACTGTTAGCACCGGGGCAGAGAACAGACACATTAACCTGTTGGGTCAGAACTGGAAGAAATGACAGATGGATGGCCTTTTGAAAGTAACAAACAAGGGGAAGAGGGGGGTGGGGGGTGAGGGGTGAGAGCACATGAGAATAAATTAACAGCAAGTAAAGTGATTTGATTTATTGTTGTCACATGTATTAGTATACAGTGAAAAGTATTGTTTCTTGCGCGCTATACAGTTCATAGAGAAGGAAAGGAGAGAGTGCAGAATGTAGTGTTACAGTCATAGCTAGGGTGTAGAGAAAGGTCAACTTAATGCAAGGTAGGTCCATTCAAATGTCTGATAACAGCAGGGAAGAAGCTGTTCATGAGTCGGTTGGTACGTGACCTCAGACTTCTGTATCTTTTTCCCGACGGAAGAAGGTAGAAGAGAGTTTGTCCGGAGTGCGTGGGGTCCTAAATTATGTTGGTTGCTTTGCCAAGCAGCGGAAAGTGTAGACAGAGTCAATGGATGGGAGGCTGGTTTGCATGATGGACTGGGCTACATTCACGACCTTTCATAGTTTCTTATGAAAGGTCGTGGACAGAGCATACCAAGCTGCGATACAACCAGAAAGAATGCTTTCTATGTGGTGGAGAGTGATAGTTAAACCACAAGCTTTATCAACAAAAGATGATGGGAGGAGAAATCAAATAAGTTAAAGATATTTATGAAGCATACAGGACATGTGACTAGCTGAGGAATTGGAGAGCTTGGGTGCAGAGTGGAAACTTGAACAACTCACTAAATTGAGGTGGCTAAAAATGCGCACAAACCTGGGAAAAGGAAAAAACCCCAAAGGCATACCAACCACCGGTCCTCGCTGCCAGCACAAAGCTGGCCTTCCTTCCCTCCCTCCCTCCTTACTCTGAAACGATGGCACACCCATCCCCGTACTACCAAGACCCTGCTGAAGAGAAAATGGAAATAATCTAATGGTCTGAAGTTATGAAAGGCGGTGTTAACTATAGAAGATTGGCAACCACAGCTGGGCCGGGAGGGTTCAGTATCACCTGGTATAGGCCGCAAACCTTAAATAAAACGCCTTCAGCTTCCCATTTGCAGCTCTGGGGATTTTTTCTCCTGGAGAACAGGCCCAGGGTAATGGCCGCCATTTTTTTTCAGTGGAGGGCTGAATGCAACCATTTTGGTGACAGAGTGGGCGGAGCTTCAGGGTCCCAGTGACCAGGAGAGAAAACCACTGATTCATTGATTGCAGTTTAAGTTTATGTTAGCTTGGTTAATGGTGCTGATGGGGGCAGTGTGCAGTGAGGGGGTTGTGAGGGCGGAGGGGTGGGCACACAGGCAAAACATTGAAGGAATGCAGAGTTCTTGGATAGTTGTAGAGTTAGAGGGCTTTACAGCGATCAGGTGGGATTTGGATGCAAGGATGAAAAATTTAAATTGGAGTCGTCAGGGGAGCAGGGGCAAACATGGGAGAAGCGTGAGGTGGATTCTGTGTGGATTAGGATACTGGTAGCAGAGTTTTGGAAACAAGTTCATGGATG
The DNA here is from genome assembly GCF_964213995.1 of Mustelus asterias. Lineage (NCBI taxonomy): Eukaryota > Metazoa > Chordata > Chondrichthyes > Carcharhiniformes > Triakidae > Mustelus > Mustelus asterias. The sequence goes on along the minus strand of NC_135809.1, from coordinate 35,287,752 downwards.
GGGGAGACTAGCCAAGAGAGCAAGAGGGTAAGGGGGAGGGTCCAGCAACAGAGGCACTGAAGTAGGGACAGTAACACGGGGTAACAGAAGTGGAGATAGTGACCTTTGTATGGAGAGGATATCTATCTATGGTCAGGAGCTCAGCTTGGGGTCAAAGACAACCAAGGTGGCTGAAGTGTGAACCAGTGTTGAAGGAGGAGGCTAGAATCTGTAGCGAGGGAACAAAGTTTTATGCTGGATCCTAAGGCAGTGGCTTCAGTCTTGATGTTTATTGGAGAAAATGGCAGCTCCTCCGGCCCTGGAATTCTGACGAGCAATAGATTTTTAGAGGAACATTTAATACATTAAAAACCGAGAGTTAGTTGTTTAATTATGAACTAGGGGAGGCGATGGCCTAGTGGCATTAATGCTGGACAATTAATTCAGAAACCCAGCTAATGTTCTGGGAACCTGGGTTCAAATCCCGCCACGGCAGATGGTGGAATTTGAATTCAATAAAAATATCTGGGGAATTAAGAATCTACTGATAACCACGAAACCATTGTCGATTGTCGGAAAAACCCATCTGGTTCACTAATGTCCTTTAGGGAAGGAAATCTACTTTCCTTACTGGCCTATATGTGACTCCAGAGCCACAGCAATGTGGTTGACTCTCAACTGCCCTCCAAAGGTGATGCGCGATTAAATCACTCGGGAGGCTGGATCGTACCCGGGAAATAAAGGCTTTTATTAGTAACAAGAATGGAGCAAACTATATAACAATACAATCCCAGACTAAAGGATCACCCGGTAGTGCAGTGACCTTTATACTCCTACAGGTAGGCGGAGCCAACCGGAATGTACCACAGAACAATACCAACAGGTAGAACACCCCAACCCTAACCCCAACAGTAACATATGTACAAGTACCCATAGTGCTTACCATCTATGGTTCATTACCCATAGTGGTAACCATCTATGGTTCACCACAAAAGGCAACGAGGGATGGGCAATAAATGCTGGGCAGCCATCGGCGCCCATGTCCCACGAACGAATAAAAAAAAACTTGCAGTGTGATGAGGAAAATAGTCAGGTGTCCATTGCAGTTGCCTAGGGATTGATGAGAGCCTGTCTTAATTTCAGTTCCAGGTGGTCATTCAACGGCTCAGCATCTGAGCCGTTCCTGTTGGTTGCCTTTAGCTTCCAGAAGATAGATGTGAATTTTGGACCATTCGCAGCAATGGGAATGTCACACTGCTGCTGTTTAATTCTTCCAAGAAACCTTTTGTACAACATTTAATAAAGGGAAGATAAATATCAGTTGGAAATAACTTGCAGAAACTCAGTTGAAAATAATTTGCTCTCTCACACATGGGGACTCATGTCTGTATGCCGAATTGTTATTAGCCAGTAATAAACTGAATTGCAACTCCAATCTCCCCATAGGAAATATTTTTCTTTAACGTTTGCACTATCAGGGCTAAATTTGTCTAGCACTTGCCCTTAATTTCTGTAACATTCACAAGTGTCGTCATATCAAACTCATAAACTAAAATAAGAGTGAGGAGAGCTGGAACAGAATTCATGTTGAAGGTCTGTCCATCAAGGCAAGCTTAATTACTGAGGAGTGGTCAATTTAATTTTCCAGTATAAAATTCATCTTTGTATAATTCTCCCTCAAAATGGATGATTTTTACACCCAACATAGAGAGTGAGCAGGATTTTCTAGGCTTTTAGACCCATGCTCCCATCTGTGTACCTGCTTACCAAGTTGTCAAATACTGTGACATTGCGTGGAAAGATGGATCTCCAACACTGTTGGATCAGTGGTATTCAGTGAATTCGAAATTCTACAGGAACCCAATAACTGCTAACTTGTGACTGTAATATCTCACCATTAAAAATTTGAACTGAAGTTGCAAATACAGATAGAATGTCTCAAAACTGCATCTGTGGGACCCTGCCAGTTTTTGGGTCGGGCAGTTTGGATCATTGGAGAACTCATAAAGGGGAATAAAGAAATGGCTGAGGAATTAAATTCGTACTTTGCTTCAGTCTTCACAAAGGAAGGCATGAATAATGTACCAGAAGTGCTGAGAGAAGCATGTTTTAGTGAGGAGCTAAAGGAAATCAGCATTGGTAGAGAAATGATTTTGGGGAAGTTGATGGGATTGAAGGTGGATAAATCTCCAGGTCCTGATAACCCTCATCCCAGAATACTTAAGGAAATGGCCCTGGAAATAGTTGATCCATTGGTGGTTATTTTCCAAAATTCTTTGGACTCTGGACTGGTTCCTACAGATTGGAGGGTAGCTAATGTAAGTCCGCTATTCAAAAAGGGAGGTAGAGAAGAAACAGGGAACTATAGACCAGCGAGCCTAACGTTGGTACTGGGGAAGTTGCTAGACTAAAGTCTATTATCAAGGATTTCATAACTCGGCATTTGGAAGGCAGTGGTATAATGAGACGAAGTCAGCATGGATTTACAAAAAGGAAATCATGTTTGACGAATCTATTGGAATTTCTTGAGGATGTAACTAGTAGAGTTGACTGAGGAAAACTAGTGGATGTGGTTTATTTAGACATTCAGTGGCTTTCGACAAGGTCTCGCGTAACAGACTATTATGTAACGTTAAAGCACATGGGATTGCAGATAATGTCTTGAGATGGATAGAAAGCTCATTAGCAGATAAGAAGCAAAGAGCTGGCACGGTAGCACAGTGGTTAGCACTGCTGCTTCACAGCTCCAGGGTCCCGGGTTCGATTCCCGGCTCGGGTCACTGTCTGTGTGGAGTTTGCACATTCTCCTCGTGTCTGCGTGGGTTTACTCCGGGTGCTCCGGTTTCCTCCCACAGTCCAAAGATGTGCGGGTTAGGTTGATTGGCCAGGTTAAAAATTGCCCCTTAGAGTCCTGGGATGCGTAGGTTAGAGGGATTAGTGGGTAAATATGTGGGGGTAGGGCCTGGGTGGGATTGTGGTCGGTGCAGACTCGATGGGCCGAATGGCCTCCTTCTGCACTGTAGGGTTTCTAAAATCTAAAATTTCTAAAATCTAAAATGGGTCTTTTTCTGATTTGGCAATCAGTGACTAGTGGGGTTCCGCAGGGATCTGTGCTAGGACCCCAACTGTTCACATTATATATTAATGATTTGGAAGGGGGACCTGAATGTATCATCTCCAAATTTGCAGATAATAAAGTTGGGTGGGAGGGTGAGCTGTGAGGAGGATGCAGAGATGCTTCAGCGTGATTTGGACAGGCTGAGTGTGTGGACATCTGCATGGCAGATACAGTATAATGTGGATAAATGTGAGGTTACCCACTTTGGTAGCAGTAATAGGAAGACAGATTATTACTTGAATGGGTGTAAATTGAGAGGGGTGGATACTCACCAAGACCTTGGAGTCCTCATGCATCAGTCGCTGAAAGTAAGTACGCAGGTACAGCAGGCAGTAAAAACGACAAATGGTATGTTGGCCTTCATAGCGAGAGGATTTGAGTTTAGGGATAGGGATGTTTTGCTGCAATTGTATAGGGTGTTGGTGAGGACACATCTAGAATATTGTGTGCAGTTTTGGTGTCCTTATCTGAGGAAGGATGTCACTGCTATAGAGGGAGTACAGGAAAGGTTTACCAGGCTGATCCCTGGGATGGCAGGCCTGTCATATGAGGAGAGACTGAGTCGGTTAGGATTATATTCACTGGAGTGATATCAAGGAATATGGGAGGAAGTGGGGATCAGGATATTGAATTCGATGATCAGCCATGATTGAAATGAATGGTGGAACAAGCTCGAAGGGCCGACTCCTGCTTCTAGTTTCTACGTTTCTATATCTGGTGTTTTGGGCCAGGGTCCCCAGGTCCACTCTGAGCATGGGAAGAGGCAGGCACACAGATAACTAGCTGGCGCATCATCGTGCCAATGCAGCAACTAGCCAAAGAAGCCGGTAACTTGTTTAAACTCATCCAAAAATAATTAAAATTCATGCATTGGCAGCTTGTGAGTGAGTGGGCAAATGCATGGCAGATGCGATATAGCACGGCTAAATGTGAAGTTGCACACTTTAGTGTGAAAAACAGAAAGGAAGAGAAATAGTAATTATATTGGGAAATGTGGGTGGACAAAGGGATCTTGGTGTCCTTGACCACCAGTCAATGAATATGGAGAGGCCGTTCCGACAAGCAATGAGGAAGGCAAGTGGTGTGATGACCTTCATTGCAAGATAATTTGATTTCAGAAGTAGGGATGATTTACTGCAGTTATACAGGGCTTTGGCGACAGCACTCCTGGAATATTGGTCTCCCTACCTAAAAAAGCATATACTTGCCGCAGAGGGCGTGCAGTGGAGGTTCATTAGGCTGATCACAGGCTTGGCGGGTGACTGTCCAATGAGGAGAGGTTGCTTTGATTGGGTCTGCATTCACTGGAGTTTAGAATGATGAGAGGAGGTCTGACTGAAACCTACTAAATTCTAACAGGGCTGGGCAGACTAGATGCAGCGGGGATGTTTTCCCTGGTTGGGGAGCCTGGACCCAGGTGACACAGTCTCAGGATACACGGTGGGCCATTTAGGACTCTGATGAGGAAAGATTTCTTCATTCAAAGGGTAGTGAAGCTGTTGAATTCTCTGCCACAGAAAGCTGTGGCGGCCAAGTCACTGAATGTGTTCGAGAAAGAGAGAACGTTTCAGATTTTAATGGCATCAAGGGATATGCAGGGAAAGCAGGAACATGACAGGGAGATAGCGGATTCAGGCATGATGGTATTGGTGGCAAAGCAGGCTTGAAGGGCTGAATGGCCGACTCCTGCACAAGGTTTGCTCAGTTTGGTTTTTGGACAGCGCCAGTTTTTAGAAACCTGGATTTGAGACACTGTACCTGTAACAAAGAAATTCTGTGATGTTCTAATTGCACTGGGAAAGATTAAACTTAATTTTAAACAGCTCATTTGAAAACAAGGTGACAATTCACTTTAAACAATGCAGATAGAGAGACGAGTGTTCTTACAACACAAGAGAGAGACAACAGTTTATTTTAAACAGCGCGGAGAGAGAGGTGACTATTCAGTTTAAACAGCGCGGAGAGAGAGGCGACAGTTCATTTTAAACAGCGCGGAGAGAGAGGTGACAGTTCATTTTAAACAGCGCGGAGAGAGAAGCGACAGTTCATTTTAAACAGCGCGGAGAGAGAGGCGACAGTTCATTTTAAACAGCGCGGAGAGAGAGGCGACAGTTCATTTTAAACAGCACGGAGAGAGAGGCGACAGTTCATTTTAAACAGCGTGGAGAGAGAGGCGACAGTTCAGTATCAATAGCGTGGAGAGAGAGAGAGAAGCGACAGTTCATTTTAAACCGTGCAGGGAGAGAGACGACAGTTCATTTTCGACAGCGCGGGGAGAGAGGCGACAGTTCAGTATAAACAGCGCAGAGAGAGAGGCGACAGTTCAGTATAAACAGCGTGGAGAGAGGGGCAACAGTTCATTTTAAACAGCGTGGAGAGAGGGGCAACAGTTCATTTTAAACAGCGTGGAGAGAGGGGCAACAGTTCATTTTAAACAGCACGGAGAGAGAGGCGACAGTTCATTTTAAACAGCGCGGACAGAGAGGCGACAGTTCATTTTTGACAGCGTGGAGAGAGAGGCGACAGTTCAGTATCAACAGCGTGAAGAGAGAGAGACAAGCGACAGTTCATTTTAAACCGCACGGAGAGAGACGACAGTTCATTTTCAACAGCGAGGGGAGAGAGGCGACAGTTCAGTTTAAACAGCGCAGAGAGCAAGACGAAATTCAGTTTAAACAGCACAGAGAGAGGCGACAGTTCATTTTTGACAGCGTGGAGAGAGAGGCGACAATTCATTTTTGACAGCGCGGAGAGAGAGGCAACAGCTCAGCTTCAAAAGCGCGGAGAGAGAGAGGCGACAGTCCAGTTTAAGGAGCGCGAGAGGGAGGCGACAGTTCAGTTTAAACAGCGCGGAGAGAGAGGCGACAGTCCAGTTTAAGGAGCGCGAGAGGGAGGCGACAGTTCAGTTTAAACAGCGCGGAGAGAGAGGCGACAGTTCAGTATAAACAGCGCGGAGAGAGAGACGACAGTTCAGTTGAAACAGCGCGGAGAGAGAGGCAACATACAGTTTATACAGCGCAGAGAGAGAGGCGACAGTTCAGTTTAAACAGCACCGAGAGAGAGGCAACATACAGTTTATACAGCGCAGAGAGAGAGGCGACAGTTCATTTTAAACAGCACGGAGAGAGAGAGAGGCGACAGTTCATTTTCGACAGCGCGGAACGAGGGAGAAGACAATTCAGTTGCAAGTGCACAGAGAGAGAGGCGACAGCTCAGTTGAACAGCATGTTGAGAGGTTACAGTTCATTTTAAGCAGCACATTGATGCGGCAGTTCAGTTCTAACAGCGCAGAGAAAGAGGCAACAGATCATTTTTGACAGTGCGGAGACAGAGGCGACAGTTCAGAATAAACAGCGTGGAGAGAATGAGAGAAGCGATAGTTCATTTTAAACCGTGCGGAGAGAGAGGCGACAGTTCAGTATAAACAGCATGGAGAGAGAGGCGATAATTCATTTTAAATCGCGCGGAGAGGCGACAGTTCAGTTCTAACAGCGCAGAGAAAGAGGCAACAGTTCAGTATAAACAGCGTAGAGCGAGGAGAGAAGCGAAGGTTCATTTTAAACCGCGCAGGGAGAGAGACGACAGTTCATTTTCGACAGCATGTGGAGAGAGGCGACCGTTCAGTTTAAACAGCACGGAGAGAGAGGCAACAGTTCATTTTAAACAGCGCAGAGAGAGAGGTGACAGTTCAGTTTATACAGCACGGAGAGAGAGGTGACAATTCAGTCTAAACAGCATGGAGAGAGAGGCGATAGTTCAGTTTAAACAGCGCGGAGAGAGAGGCGACAATTCAGTCGAAACAGCACGGAGAGAGAGAGGTGACAGTTCAGTATAAACAGCACGGAGAGAGAGGCGACGATTCAGTATAAACAGCACGGAGAGAGAGGCGACAGTTCCGTTGAAACAGCACGGAGAGAGAGGCGACGACGCAGAATAAACAACACGGAGAGAGAGACGATAGTTCATTTTCGACAGCGCGGAACGAGGGAGAAGGCAATTCGGTTGCAAGTGCACAGAGAGAGAGGCAACAGCTCAGTTGAACAGCATGTTGAGAGATAACAGTTCATTTTAAGCAGCACATTGAGGCGGCAGTTCAGTTCTACCAGCGCAGAGAAAGAGGCAACAGTTCATTTTTGACAGCGCGGAGACAGAGGCGACAGTTCATTTTAAACAGCGCAGAGAGAGAGAGAGAGAAGCGACAGTTCATTTTAAACAGCGCGGAGAGAGATGCGACAGTTCAGTATAAACAGCGCAGAGAGAGATGCGACAGTCCAGTTTAAACAGCGCGGAGAGAGAGGCGACAGTTCCGTATAAACAGCACGGAGAGAGAGACGACAGTTCATTTTAAACAGCGCGGAGAGAGAGACGACTGTTCAGTTTAAACAGTGCGGAGAGAGAGGCAACAGTTCAGTGTAAACAGCACGGAGAGAGAGGCGACAGGCCAGTTTAAACAGCACGGAGAGAGAGACGACAGTTCAGTTTTAACAGCGCGGAGAGAGAGGCGACAGTTCAGTTTAAACAGCGCGGAGAGAGAGGCGACAGTTCAGTTTAAACAGTGCGGAGAGAGAGGCGACAGTTCAGTTCAAATAGCGCGGAGAGAGAGGCGTCAGTTCAGTTTAAACAGCGCCGAGAGAGAGGCGACAGTCCAGTTTAAACAGTGCGGAGAGAGAGGCGACAGTCCAGTTTAAACAGCACGGAGAGAGAAGCGACAGTCCTGTTTAAACAGCACAGAGAGAGAGACGACAGTCCACTTTAAACAGCGTGGAGAGACAGAGTTGACAGTTCAGTATGCGCAGCGCGGAGAGAGAGGCGAAAGTTCAGTCAAAACAGCGCGGAGAGAGAGGTGACCATTCAGATTAAAGAGCGCGGAGGAAGAGGCGACAGTTCATTTGAAACAGCGCGGAGAGAGAGGCGACAGTTCAATTCTAACATCACGGAGAGAGAGGCAATAGTTCAGTTCTAACAGCGCGGAGAGAGAGGCGACAGTTCAGAATAAACAGCGTAGAGAGAGAGAGAAGCGACAGTTCATTTTAGGCAGTGTGGACAGAGAGACGACAGTTCATTTTCAACAGCGCGGAGAGAGAGGCGACAATTCAGTTTAAACAGCGCAGAGTGAGAGGCGACAGTTCAGTTTAAACAGCGCAGAGAGAGAGGCGAGAGTTCAGTTTAAATAGTGCGGAGAGACAGACGACAGTTCAGTATAAACAGCGCGGAGAGAGAGGCGATAGTTCAGTTTAAACAGCGCGGAGAGAGAGGCGACAGTTCTGTATAAACAGCGCGGAGAGAGAGGCGACAGTTCAGTTTCAACAGCGCGGAGAGAGGGGCGACAGTTCAGATTAAACAGCGCGGAGAGAGAGGCGTCATTTCAG